>NC_042961.1:24954560-25275810 GCF_901001165.1 Salmo trutta | reverse complement strand
TGGGAAACGCTGCATTAGGGTATACCTTTTTCGGCATGCAATGCGTTTGTAAGTTGTTTATTTACAGTTTATAGTTTCTGTAAATCAGTTATAAACAGTTATAGCTCTCTGGTTGAAATGTAGTGTTTTGTGTGATGCAATGTTTAATGGGTGGTGATCATTGCTAACGTTCACTTCCCAGGATATTAGGTGGTTAACCTGACATGTGCTGTTTCGTTTCTTCTTGTCCATCTGTAATGCTTTGTCTAGAATCTGGAGTACGTCTTTGACTGACGGGGTGCTCTCCTTTTGTCAATCACATCACATGTTGTTTTTTGGAGAATCGGTCTGTCTCTCACTCCCCACATAGTTGTTGAAGTGGATCTATGACTTAGGCTACACTAAAGCTATTCATGTCTTTTTCCTATACACAAAGCACACAGGTCAGCACGTGTCCTCTAAGCTACTAGGGAGGTCCCAGTACTGATCTGGAATCTGGAAAGGGGCCCAACCCCCCTCCACACACAGCATGGCCACAAAGTGCCGGGGGCGGCAATTAACCCCGTCCATGATTTCAATTTGAGCAGTTCACAAAGTCTACCATCTCTGCCATCACTGTACCCTTAAATGTATTACACATTTCTGCTACTCCTTTTCTTGGCCTGGGTGGATCCCACCGTGAGGCCGACCTATTTTGACGCTCCCCCAGGAAAGGTCTAATATCCCCTCTTCTAATTTACCCTCTCTCACCAATTAATTTGGACCGCTGTACTCTTGTGGGACAAAATGTCAGTTATTTTCCCGAAAGAGGCTGGTGGACTAAATCTGGTTAATTCGGAAGGACTGACTGATGAGATGTTCTTCCTTCTTTCAAGTGGTTACTGTACATCTTTTATATTTTCACTAATTAAACATGATTTGACAAATGAAAGCAAGGGCTCCACCACTTAGCTTTCATCTGTCCAGTTATTTCTAATAGGTGAATTCTTCGTGGAAGAGAGAAAGAAAGGCTGCATTTTCAGAATTCGAACGGGGCCCTTATCTAAACCAATGCAGGAAAATGTGGAACGTTTTAACTCTTGAAATCAGGAGTTTGTATCCTGCACCTGAAGTTGCAAACCTTTCCTTGTACTTGTAAATTATAAATACTCCCTCATTTGTGCTACAGAGGTAATAAGTGGGAGCACAAATAACTTGAAATGTGCTAACAACTATTTGGGGTGGGAATTGTTCAAAGAGATGCTTCACCAAACAATGTACAATAACCTCACACTTAGTATGCTTTCATTAGCATACAGTCAATCTCACACTGTCATTCCCGCCCTAGAGAAATGTCAACCATTTTAGAAACAGCCGCCCTACTAACGCACAGAGAGCAGGTAGCATTCAAACCAAGACCACCCCCTTCCCACTCTCTTATTTATTTTCCCCTTCATTCAAAACCATAACTTCCGCCCTTCTCCTCCACAATCCAGAATCCAAGTAATGAGGTCTGTTCTAAAAATACTCTGCAGAATTTAGCCTTTTTTGTTGCTGGTCTAGCTAAGGGATCCTGAAGGTGTTGAAAACTGGCCTGTGTAGCTAGGTAACCGGCAATGCCAAACCCGAAACAAACCTCTCTCTGTGCTCTACTCTGGCCCCTTACGTAAATGCCCTACAGAGTTAGACTTAATTGACATCAACTCTTGGCCTTGACCAGACTCAAAATTATGGGATTGTTCCACCTTGTGATCGACATCTGTTTGTGCTGCAGCTCGTTTTAGTCAATCATAGAACCAACCCTGTTTATCTCAGTCTTTGACTGTGCTCTCTACTTCTGTTCTTTAATCCTTTGGCATGTGTAGCAGAAATGAGTTCTTGAAGATAAAGCATTATTTCCTTATAGGCCTACAGTCAATACCAAACTAGGTAACGATAAGAGGGACAACATTTGATTTGAGTCTTTACTGTTACAAACATCCTTTCACAGGACACTGTCTATTTCGTTGAATTGTTATACATTTAACTGCTATGATAAACAAGCTGAATTTGTTGAAAAAGACAGTGTGACATGAATGTCAAATCATGGCCAATCATGTAAAATACCGGTCCATTACATTAGTGTGTTAATTGCGTCAATTGATGCACTCAATGGCTGTGTCTGAAAACAATTACATCCTTGCTTCCTTCATCCTTGTTTCCTCAATCCCTCTCAAAGCTTTTTGGAGGAGGAGGTCAGATCCTCTCCTCCAATGAGCTTTGAGAGGAATTAAGGATACCAGGATGGGTGAAGCAAAGATTTGACAGTTAGTAACATTTTCAGACACAGGCAATGAAAAATGGCATCATTGTAATAACCATGGTGCTCCAGAAGATGGCAGTAATGATGAACACAAACAACACAGTGTTGTCTACCAAGTACAACTATTGTCCACCAACTACAGTACAACAATTATCCACAAACTACCAGCGGTGGAAAAAGTATACATTTTTCATAAGTAAAGATACCTTAAAAGAAAATGAGTCAAGTAAAAGTAAAAGTCACCTAGTAAAATACCACTTGAGTAAAAGTCTAAATGTATTTGGTTTTAAATGCACTTAAGTGTCAAATGTAGAAGTATAAATCATTTAAAATGTCTTATATTAAGCAAACCAGACGACACGATTTTCTTGTTTTTTAATTTACGGATAGCCAGGGGCACAGCTCAACACTCAGACAAAATTTTCAAACGAAGCATTTGTGTTTAGTGAGTATGCCTGATCAGAGGCAGTAGGGATGACCAGGGGTATTCTCTTGATAAGTGTGTGAATTAGACAATTTTCCTGTCCTGCTAAGCATTCAAAATGTAACGGGTACTTTTGGGTCAGGGAAAATGTAAGGAGTAATAAGTACATTATTTTCTTTAGGGATGTAGTGGAGTAAAAGTAAAAGTTGTCAAAAATGCAAATTGTAAAGTATAGTACAGATACCCCAAAAAAACTACTTAAGTATTACTTTAAAGTATTTTTAATTACTTTACACCACTGCCAACTACAACTATTGTCCACCAACTACAACTGTTGTCCACCAACTACAAATATAACATTGGCCCCCAACTACTCGTGTGTGTGTGTGTGTGTGTGTGTGTGTGTGTGTGTGTGTGTGTGTGTGTGTGTGTGTGTGTGTGTGTGTGTGTGTGTGTGTGTGTGTGTGTGTGTGTGTGTGTGTGTGTGTGTGTGTGTGTGTGTGTGTGTGTGTGTGTGTGTGTTACACATTCCCTGTGTGATTCAGTTGGTAGAACATGGCATTTGCAACACCAGGGTTGTGGGGTTGATTCCCACAGGGGACCAGTATGAAAAATATACAGTACCAGTCAAACGTTTGGACACACCTACTCATTCAAGGGGCTTTCTTTATTTTACTATTTTCTACATTGTAAAATAATGGTGAAGACATCAACACTATAAATAACACATGGAATCATGTAGTAACCAAAAAAGTGTTAAAGATGTCCATTACATTAGTGTGTTAATTGCGCTAGTTGATGCACTCAACGCTTTTTGGAGGAGGTCAGATCCTCTCCTCCAATGAGCTTTGAGAGGAATTAAGGATACCAGGATGGGGGAAGCAAAGATTTGACAGCGAGTAACATTTTCAGACACAGCCAATGAAAAATGACATCATTGTAATAACCATGGTGCTCCAGAAGATGGCAGTAATGATTAACACATAAAACACAGCATTGTCCACCAACTACAACTTTTGTCCACCAACTACAACCATTGTCCACCAACTACAACTATTGTCCACCAACTACAAATATACAATTGGCCACCAACTATGGAATCATGTAATAATCAAAAAAGTGTTACATTTTAGATTCTTCAATATAGCCACCCTTATCCTTGATGACAGCTTTGCACACTTGTGGCATTTTCTCAAACAGCTTCATGATGTAGTCACCTGGAATGCATTTCAATTAACAGGTGTGCTTTGTTAAAAGTACATTTGTGGAATTTCTTTCCTTCATTTGAGCCAATCAGTTGTGTTGTGACAAGGTAGGGGTGGTATACAGAAGACCTATCCATATAGGTCCTATATTTGGTAAAAGACCAAGTCCATATTATGGCAAGAACAGCTCAAATGAGCAAAGAGAAACTACAGTCCATAATTACTTTCAGACATAAAGGTCAGTCAATGGGGAACATTTCAAGAACTTTGAAAGTTTCTTCAAGTGCAGTTGCAAAAACCATCAAGAGCTATGATGAAACTGGCTCTCATGAGGACCCAGAATTACCTCTGCTGCAGAGGATAAGCTCATTAGAGTTAACTGCACCTCAGATTACAGCCCAAATAAATGCTTCACAGAGTTCAAGTAAAAGACACATCTCAACATCAACTGTTCAGAGGAGACTGCGTGAATCAGGCCTTCATGGTTAATTTGCTGAAAAGAAACCACTACTGAAGGACACCAATAATATGAAGAGACTTGCTTGGACCACACGAGCAATGGACATTAGACCGGTGGAAATCTGTCCTTTGGTCTGATGAGTCCAAATTTGAGATTTTTTTGTGGGAACTCCCTCAAGACTGTTGGAAAAGCATTCTTCATGAAGCTGGTTGAGAGAATGCCAAGAGTGTGCAAAGCGGTCATCATTGAAGAATCTAAAATCTAAAATATATTTTGATTTGTTTAATACTTGTTTAGTTACTACATGATTCCAACTGTGTTATTTCAAAGTTTCAATGTCTTCACTATTATTCTACAATGTAGAAAATAGTACAAACAAAGAAGAACCCTTAAATGAGTAGGTGTGTCCAAACTTTTGACTGGTACTGTATACACTCACTACTGTAAGTCACTCTGGATAAGAGTGTCTGCTAAATTACTAAAATATGAAAAGACACACTCTGCACACATCCACACATTATTATTCATTGTAAAGTATTTTGGTCTGTAATGTCTTTTTCGTTATGTGTCAGACCCCAATAAGATTGGCTGTCGCGATTTGCGTCGGCTAATGGGAATCCTAAATAAAATTGTAAAAAATGATTTGAATGATGCGTGAGTTAATATTATATATATCTTTTTTCTATTTTGTCTTTTATTTATATATTTTTCTACCCAATTGGTAGTTACAGTCTTGTCTCATCGCTGCAACTACCGAAGCCCAAGAGCCGTGCGTCCTCCGAAACACAACCCAGCCAAGCCACACTGCTTCTTGACACAGTGCCCACTTAACCCGGAAGCCAGCCGCACCAATGGGTTGGAGGAAACACCGTACACCAGGCGACCGTGTCAGCGTGCACTGCGCCCAGCCCGCCACAGAAGTCGCTGGTGCACGATCTTAACCCGGATGACGCTGGGCCAATTGTGCGCTGCCCCATTGGTCTCCCGGTCACGGCCGGCTGCGACAGAGCCTGGACTCAAACCCAGAATCTCTAGCTGCACAGCTAGCACAGCTAGCACTGTGATGCAGTGCCTTAGACCACTGCGCCACTCTGGAGGCCACGTGTGTTAATATAGAACATATTATACTGGGCTGTTGCTGTGTATGTTGCCACAGAGGTCCAGATTGTGCCCAAAGAGAAGGGAAGAACCTGGGGAAACCTTGCATTCAGGATAGTCTTCAGACCCTTTACTTTTTTTTTACATCACAGCCTTATTCTGAAATTGATACATTGTTTCCCCCCCTCATAAATCTACACACAATACTCCATAATGACAAAGCTATTTTCAGGTCTCTCCAGAGACGTTCGATTGGGTTCAGAGGCTTGTCCTGAAGCCACCCCTGCATTGTCTTGGCTGTGTGCTCAGGGTTTTTGTCCTGTTGGAAGGTGAACCTTTACCCCAGTCTGAGGTCCTGAGCGCTCTAGAGCAAGTTATCAAGGATCTCTCTGTACTTTGCTCCTTTCATCTTTGCCTCGATCCTGACTAGTCTCTTAGTCCCTTCCGCCGAAAAACATCCACACAGCATGATGCTGCCACCACCATACTTCACCGTAGGGATGGTGCCAGGTTTCCTCCAAACATGACACTTCGCATTCAGGCCAAATCGTTCAATCTTGGTTTCATCAGCCCAGAGAGTCTTTAGGTGCCTTTTGGCAAACTCCAAGCAGGCTGTCATGTGCATTTTACTGAGGAGTGGCTTCCGTCTGGCCACTCTAGCATAAAAGCCTAATTGGTGGAGTGCTGCAGAGATATTTGTCCTTCTGGAAGGTTCTCGCATCTCCACAGAGGAACTCTAGAGCTCGGTCAGAGTGACCATCGGTTTCTTGGTCACCTCCTTGAACAAGGCCCTTCTCCCCCAATTGCTCAGTTTGGCCAGGCAGACAGCTCTAGGAAGAGTTGTGATGGTTCCAAACTTCTTCCATTTAAGAATGATGGAGACCACTGTGTTCTTGGGGACCTTCAATGTTGCAGAAATGTTTTGGTACCCTTCCCCAGATCTGTGCCTCGACACAATCCTGTCTCAGAGCTCCACGGAAAATTCCTTCGACCTCATGGCTTGGTTTTAACTCTGACATGCACTGTCAACTGTGGGACCTTATATAGACAGGTGTGTGCATTTCCAAATCATGTCCAATCAATTGAATTTACCACAGGTGGACTCCAATCAAGTTGTAGAAACATCTCAAGGATGATCAATGGAAACAGGATGCACCTGAGCTCAATTTCAAGTCTGATATCAAAGGGTCTGAATAATTATGTAAATAAGGTATTTCTGTTTTGTATTTGTCATAAATTTGAAAAAAATTGTAAAAACCTGTTTTCGCTTTGTCATTATGGAGTATTGTGTATAGATTGCTGAGGATTTGTATTTATTGAATCAATTTTAGAATAAGGCTAAATGTGGAAAAAGTCAAGGGGTCTGAATACTTTCCAAAGGCACTGAAAATCACAGGATTTATCATAGAATCATAGGCCGTGTACTGTACCGGTCCATTGTGAGTTAAGAATGTGTCCAACTGTACACTTACACCGAGTAAACAAAATATTAGGAACACCTTTCTAATATTGAGTTGCACGCCCTTTTGCCCTCAGAACAGCGTCAATTCATCAGGGGCATGGACTCTACAAGGTGCCGAAAGCGTTCCACAGGGATTCTGGCCCAATGCTTCCAACAGTTGTGTCAAGTTGGCTGGATGTTTTCTGTTTGGTGGACCATTATTTTTTTGTGTGATCAACATGTAATTTTTATTTCACAATCTACAACACACAAGGCCGGATCACTTTACAAGTACTAGCCGACATGACAACATTCACATAAAATACAACTATTTACATACTGTCAGGAGTCAATTATTTGAGTGCACAATATTACATTTACAGAAATGAAGCAGAGTTTACAATAAAACATAGTCTATATTATTCTCAGAAAAGAAAATGGCATCTCCCGACTCCCCTACCTCATAGGTTCATTGCTTGGTCAAGAGTTGTTGATATCTGATACATTTTTGCATAATACATCCCATGCCTCAACTGTATTTGCCTGAGCTTTATTTATGGTGGACCATTCTTGATACACATGGGAAACTGTTGAGTGTGAAAAACCCGGCAGCGTTGTAGTTCTTGACACATTCAACCAGTACGCCTAGCACTTAAATCTTTTGTCTTGCCTATTCACGCTCGGAACGGGACACGCACACAATCCATGTCTCAATTGTCTTAAGGCTTAAAAATCCTTCTTGAACCTGTCTCCTCCCCTTCATCTACACTGATTGATGTGGATTTAACAGGTGATATCAGTAAGGGATCCTAGCTTTCACCTGGAATCACCTATGTCATACTAATGGAGGTTATTTTACCATGGATTAAATCCAATATGATTTGATATAGTGACAAGCATAGCATTGCAAAATTCTGGTAACTTTTCCCAAACTCCTATGTTTTCGAGAAATCCTGGTGGGAGGATTCTGGATTTCCTACTCGTTTTTTTTCCTGATTCTGGGAATCATCCAACTGTGTTTTCTGGAAAACCTGGGAATTTTGGGAACTTTTATGGAACTTTTCAACCCTAGACAGGGAGTCTTCCTAGGCAGAGGGGTTGTCTCCCACATGAACAATGTTCTGACAAGGTCTGGGATTTCTTAGACTACTAGACAGGCAACACTTGGTGTCACTTTCCCTTGATATCCACTGGGTGGACGTCTCTTCACATGCTCTGATAAACTGTCTCCTGTTGGATAATGTAATCAGGAGGTAATCTAAGTAATATTAGGCCATAGATTCAGCAGCCTTAAAGCAATATGGGTTGTTTCTTTCAATTGTTGTGAGTTTTCCTCTGCCATGCTAACATATCAAGTGCATTCCTATAACATGCTTTACAATTTGCCGTGTTTTTGGAAATACAGTAGCAGATGGACTGAGATTCAGATACTAGACTGAAATTTCACAATATTTAGCTTTCACAAGTGGCCTCACGAATCTCGTTAACCCCAGGTGAATTGGGTTGAGACATCAATTTGGAGTTGTGGGTGGGTGGTATCAATTTATCACGATGAGTTCTGAGTACGCATGCAACAGTGCCCAAATCCAATTAGGCTGTTGAGATGTGGGGTAAGATAACATCTCATCTGACAGGTCTGGGACAGCTGTCTGGTGGAGGCAACTCCTGGCACTTTCTGAATATCTACTCTACTCTGCCTCTCTGACAGCTGCCATGACCCCCTCCTCCTTCTCCACCTTCTCTTCCTCCTCCTCTGCTTTCCGTATTATAACTCCTCCTTATACTGTAACCTCTCCAAAAAAAACGAAGGACCCGAGAGAGCAGTCAACTGAGGAAGCGGTTAAATGTAAAACTTGTCACAAAACATCAAAATGTACATTTTCATTTATCTCTCTGTTCTCATGTGTATTTGTGGTGTAGTGTTTTAAAATATGACTATATGCTTTGATGACAATTTTATGGTATGAAGATGTTCCAATAACAATTTCATCAATGCCATTTGTAGAAGCCACGGTAACGAGCGCACAAAGTCACAAGAACACTGAGGACAGAGCGTTCAGGCAGGGCGGATGTCATTGTCTGTAGTCAGATATCGGGTTGATTCCGCCTGCAACGATCGGTTAAGGGACGAGTGTCGTGTAAGAGTGACGCGATCTGACGTAAAACAATGGGAGGATGTGGCTTTTTATTAAGTAGTGAGTCACAGACAAAGATGCGGCACATACACATACAGAGACACACACGTGTGTGTGTGTGTGTGTGTGCCTCCTGCGTGTGCATGCTGACCAACAACTAGATCATCTGATCACCTGACCTGAAACTCCATGAGATGATACACACCTGCCAACTTAATGAATCAAATAATGATGCCGTCACGTTAGATCGCTGTAAGAAAGGTCGTATTCAAGCCTTTCCCATCCTCAATACATAACACTTACCATTGGCGGCCAATCCTGTTCAGTTCTCATATTAGAGTAGGAACCTCATTTTAACGTTTGACTGTCGGGTGACTGGGTCGAGTGATTCTCTTGGTGTCCGGTATTGTGAATCATAATGACAGTACAATTACATACACAGAACCTGCATCTGTAAAGAACTGTTATTGAATGTATTCGTAATGGATTGCGTTCATAGAGCTCTTTTCAAAATGTCCAAATACTGGATTACCTCACTTAATTCACTAGTATTTGAAAACATCTATTTTGTAATAATAATGAATAAAGATACTGTATATACACTATATATTTAAACAGTAATCACTGTACTATTTCAACATACATACAACATGTGGGCATGAACACTATGCCTAGGCTGTGTAGTTTGGTGTACTCATATTCTCTTTCTCTTTGTCCTATGCTATGTGTTAATGTAGCTGTTACGCAGCACTCACTTCCTTCCTGAAGACAAACAATGTATACGAAATGCTTCAGTCTGGTTTTAGACCCCATCATAGGGGCGGCAGGGTAGCCTAGTGGTTAGAGTGTTGGGCTAGTAACTGAAAGGTTGCAAGTTTGAATCCCCAAGCTGACAAGGTACAAATCTGTTGTTCTGCCCCTGAACAAGGCAGTTAACCCACTGTTCCTAGGCTGTCATTGAAAATAAGAATTTCTTCTTAACTGACTTGCCTAGTTAAATAAATATCACTGAGACTGCACTTGTGAAGGTGGTAAATTACCTTTTAATGGCGTCAGACCGACACTGCTTTTGATACCATCGATCACCACATTCTTTTGGAGAGATTGGAAACCCAAATTGGTCTACAGTTCTGGCCTGGTTTAGATCTTATCTGTCGGAAAGACATCAGTTTGTCTCTGTGAATGGTTTGTCCTCTGACAAATCAACTGTAAATTTCGGTGTTCCTCAAGGTTCCGTTTTAGGACCACTATTGTTTTCACTATATATTTTACCTCTGGGGGATGTCATAAACATAATGTTAACTTTCACTGCTATGCGGATGACACACAGTTGTACATTTCAATGAAACATGGTGAAGCCCCAAAATTGCCCTCGCTGGAAGCCTGTGTTTCAGACATAAGGAAGTGGATGGCTGCAAACTTTCTACTTTTAAACTCGGACAAAACAGAGATGCTTGTTCTTGGTCAAAAGAAACAAAGAGGTCTTCTGTTGAATCTGACAAGTAATCTTGATGGTTGTACAGTCGTCTCAAATAAAACTGTGAAGGACCTCGGCGTTACTCTGGACCCTGATCTCTCTTTTGACGAACATATCAAGATTGTTTCAAGGACAGCTTTTTTCCATCTATGTAACATTGCAAAAATGAGACATTTTCTGTACAAAATTGATGCAGAAAAATTAATCCATGCTTTTTTTAATTCTAGGTTAGAGTACTGCAATGCTCTACTTTCCGGCTACTGGGATAAAGCACTAAATAAACTTCAGTTAGTGCTAAATACGACTGCTAGAATCCTGACTAGAACCCAAACATTTGATCATATTACTCCAGTGCTAGCCTCCCTACACTGGCTTCCTGTTAAGGCAAGGGCTGATTTCAAGGTTTTACTGCTAACCTACAAAGCATTACATGGGTTTGCTCCTACCTATCTTTCCGATTTGGTCCTGCCGTACATACCTACACGTACGCTACGGTCACAAGACGCAGGCCTCCTAATTGTCCCTAGAATTTCTAAGCAAACAGCTGGAGGCAGGGCTTTCTCCTATAGAGCTCAATTTTTATGGAATGGTCTGCCTACCCATGTGAGAGACGCAGACTCGGTCTCAACCTTTAAGTCTTTATTGAAGACTCATCTCTTCAGTAGGTCCTATGATTGAGTGTAGTCTGGTCCAGGAGTGTGAAGTGGACAGAAAGGCACTGGAGCAACGAACCGCCCATGCTGTCTCTGCCTAGCCGGTTCCCCTCTCTCCACTGGGATTCTCTGCCTCTAACCCTATTACAGGGGCTGAGTCACTGGCTTACTGGTGCTCTTCCATGCCGTCCCTAGGAGGGGTGCATCACTTGAGTGGATTGAGTCACTGACGTGGTCTTCCTGTCTGGGTTGGCGCCCCCCCTTGGGTTGTGCCGTGGCAGAGATCTTTGTGGGCTATACTCGGCCTTGTCTCAGGATGGTAAGTTGGTGGTTGAAGATATCCCTCTAGTGGTGTGGGGGCTGTGCTTTGGCAAAGTGGGTGGGGTTATATCCTGCCTGTTTGGCCCTGTCTGAGGGTATCATCGGATGGGGCCACAGTGTTTCCTGACCCCTCCTGTCTCAGCCTCCAGTATTTATGCTGCAGTAGTTTATGTATCGGGGGGCTAGGGTCAGTCTGTTATATCTAGAGTATTTCTCCTGTCTTATCCGGTGTCCTGTGTGGATTTAAGTATGCTCTCTCTAATTCTCTCTTTCTTTCTTTCTCTCTCTCTCTCGGAGGACCTGAGCCCTAGGACCATGCCTCAGGACTACCTGGCATGATGACTCCTTGTTGTCCCCAGTCCACCTGGCCGTGCTGCTGCTCCAGTTTCAACTGTTCTGCCTGCGGCTATGGAACCCTGACCTGTTCACTGTAATTTATGAACATTTGAACATCTTGGCCATGTTCTGTTATAATCTCCACCCGGCACAGCCAGAAGAGGACTGGCCACCCCTCATAGCCTGGTTCCTCTCTAGGTTTCTTCCTAGGTTTTGGCCTTTCTAGGGAGTTTTTCATAGCCACCGTGCTTCTACACCTGCATTGCTTGCTGTTCGGGGTTTTAGGCTGGGTTTCTGTACAGCACTTTGATATATCAGCTGATGTAAGAAGGGCTATATAAATACATTTGATTTGAAAGTTTGTGATTGTCATTTTGTATTGTCCGATGAAAAACAACAAGATAAAATGGAGTGTGTAGGTTGGCCTGCACCCATAATAGCAATTATGTACAGTATCTTACCACCTTTTCAATGACTGAGAGTGATGCAGTGTTGTTCATTGACCCATAGATGTCAATATTGTACACAGTGTTAACGCGAGAAAATATCATGACTTGGAAGAATTTACAGCAGCTTTAAGGAGTGGAAATTTCCATATCATGCACAGTGCAACACCGTGCCCCACACATGCACACATGCATGAACACACGCACGTACACATACATACACATACTTATTTTCTGTGCCTCTTGCCAACTTGCTTTTAAACATTGTGGGGTGGATGAATCATGAATCCCCTGAATCATGAATCATGAATCATGAATCCCCTGGACATAGTTAGCATAGCGTTGCATTGTGTTAACAGTAAATGTTCAGAGACATCTTGACTCAGGACAGAGGGTATTCCTGTGCCCAATGTACTAAAGTGTACAGCCCAGAAGCGTATAGTCCTGCCTAACAGCTGGTGACTCAGTACATGAGCACTAGGATCTGCAAGCAGGTTAATCCACTGGCAATGACACATTCCCTTCCTCTTTTCCCATCATCCGGTTCATTCATGGCATGTTTGCGACACTGGCCCTGGCACTGTCACCTTGGGCACTTAAAACACACACACACTTATTCAAAAAGATACACCCACACACACCCAATCACACACCCACACCCACCCTCTAATGCACATAAACTGAACACATGGCTTGATTAGGTAAATGTCACAGAGAGTGACCACTGCACATGTCTTTAGGGGATCATTTAAACACCAGGCAGCTAGATTCAAGTGAGAAATAGAAGCCCAGAAATACCTAATAGATCCCAAACTGTGAATTCACATTACCTTGTGGATTCAGAAAAAAGGCAAATAAAGGTGCTTATCAACCTGTTCCCTTCTAAGGGTAACACAGGTTATGTCACCTAAACAGTTGGAGGTTACACATGTCTGTGATTGGGTTCAGAGAGTCCTTTCCTGAGACATATCTTCCATTCAGTTCCATTCTCTATGAATCATTGGGCTGGTATTAAGGTGGTCTGGCTCTGATAGTATCCAAAAGGTTACACAGGCATATGAAAATAATACCACAGTCTCACTGTGAATCACTTTAACTCTCCCAGCCAGCCCCCCTTTGTGGGCCTCTATGGTATGTGGGTGGGAGATGTGAGAGGGGCTTAGCACCAAACAGTCTGGGCATCGGGACAATACATTCAAGTATTTCATTTCACCTCAAAACTTGATGTCAAGGGAGGGAGGGTGTGTGTGTGTGTGTGTGTGTGTGTGTGTGTGTGTGTGTGTGTGTGTGTGTGTGTGTGTGTGTGTGTATCCGTTACACATGTTTGTATACACTATAATTACTTCAGGACAGACATCACAGTAAATACTATCTTCATTCCCATCGGAAATCTAGTCGGTAGCAAATACCACCCTGTACCGAATCAGAATGATCCATTAGATGTATTCGGGGGGAGTGAAGAGAGTGAATTTTCTTTGTCTCAGTGTCGGCCATTGATTTCCTTCCCACTGCTGTGGAGGGAGACTGTGAGCATTGAGCTGTCGATGTGATGAGCAGAAGACCTGTCAGAGGCCTGAGCCGCTGGGACATACCACTGAGATAGCACTGAGATACCACTGGGCCTCTGGGAATTCTGTGTGAGAAATGTGTGGCCTCAGACGCATTTCTCTCATCTCACGCCCCCCTGACGTTGTGGTAGAGTTGCAGTGAAATCCTTTTCAAAGCAACCCTGATTGTTACTGTACTGTAATGGGCAGATAAAATACTTGGTTGACCCACATTATAGATCATATGGTATCATATGATTTATTATTTGGCTAAGGGTCTCAGAGAACCCAAAATTACAGTATGTCTTTGTGAATTTCATGGCTTTTAAATGTAATTTTTTTGATTTAACAAGGCAAGTCAGTTTTCAACAAATTCTTATTTACATTGATGGCCTACCCTGGCCACAACGCTGGGCCAATTGCCCGCCACCCTATGGGACTCCCAATCACATTTGGATGTGATACAGCCTGGATTTGAACCAGGGACTGTAGTGACACCTCTTGCACTGAGATGCTGCGCCTTTGACTGCTGCGCCACTCGGGAGCCTGTAAGGACTGCCACAAAATCAGTTAGATGTCAGCTTACAATGTACAGATGTAGGATCTTAATTTGATCACTATTTTGTTGCTGAGAAATACACAGCAGGAAATACAAAAGTGTGGTGTATTTGAGGTGTAAAAAGACTTCTAAGGTCTGTCATTTCCACTTTGAAATTTCAGACATGATTTGCCCTAACAAAAAATGTATCAACCCCTACAAAAATGTCCATTAATTATAATCCACATAAAAAAGTACATTTCCTGTTGCTGCAGAACTGTTTTCCTGCTGTAGCAAACTGGCTCAAATTAAGATTCTACATCTGCAAGTTGTTCCATTTAGTACTCTCTAAAAATTAGGGGTTCAACAAGGGTTCTTCTAAGATCCTCAAAGTTCTTTGAAGAACCTTCGGGTTCTTGGCACTGAAATTTGCCCCCAAATAGTTATTCCTAGAACCCCATTGGAGGTAGGGTTCATCATGGAACCTCCTTCGTTGATGGGGGTTCTTGCAAGGAACCTAACTGCCCGAATGAAACATTTGGATTTGAAAGGAGAGCAGGTGTAGGCACTTAACTGAAAAATGTAAAGATCTCCTCAATGTAAGGTAAGGTTTGTCCCTTGTGTGATCTAAATTGATACTGTTTTCTGATCATACCATCTATCTTTTCATATCTTTCTAAGACAGAACATGGACACAAATCAATGGCAATCAATCAACAAATCGGTAACAATATGTAGGCAATAAGAATATGTTGAAGGCTATCTGTATTGGGTGCAGATGACTGATCTGCTCACTTTTGTGTCTGTATGTATATAGATGAGGAGGCACACAAAGGTATGCCAATTGGTATTGGTATGTTATGCAGATCACATTTACCATCTTCCTCCCTTACCTCTTCAATGAATATCCCATAGGCCTCTACATTATGGACAAGGTATGTGTATGAAAACCATTATCAAAACTGTTGGAGTGTGCCCCTTGCTATCCGCAAATTAAATAAAAACAAGAAAATTGTGCCATCTGGTTGGCTTAATATAAGGAAGTTGAAATTATTTTACTTTTACTTTTGATATTTAAGTACATTTTAGCAATTCCATTTACTTTTGATACTTAAGTATATTTAAAACCAAATACTTTTAGACTTTCACTCGAGTAGTATTTTACTGGGTGACTTTCACTTTTACTTGAGTCATTTTCTATTAAGCTGTCTTTACTTTTACTCAAGTATGACAATTTAGTACTTTTTCCACCACTGAATATAACAGGAAACCTATTAGATCACAATGCACTGAAAAATCATTCTGCTATGGACATGGAGAACTTTAACACATTACCCATTGGACTTGGGGCTCTGCTTGGAGTTTACCTTTATTGATTTTTTTATTCTGCTTTGCCACTAAAACCATAAAACACTGATAACTAAAATAATGTGTTATTGTTGATATTGTTATGCATATTATTATTATTATTAATAATAGTAATAGGGGAGGAGGGCTAGTTAAAAAATGAACCCCAAAAGGTTCCAAAAAAGGTTCATCGAGGATCCATTAAAAGGGGTTCTTTGAAGAACCCGTTTAAAGGGTTCTTCTAAGAACTTATAGGGGTTCCCCCACAGTTTCAATTTGAAGAACCCCTAAGGATACTCCAGGAAGCTTTTCTATTTAGAGTGTACATGACTGATTCTCGGTTATGGAGTATTTATGTTCCACATACTTCATACCTTGCTAAGAGAGACAAAATGGCAAAATCTTGATGTTGCACATTTGTGAATGAACCTCCAACACCACTTGATGAGTCAGTGCTCACAAATGCCTATGTTTGACATGACTGTACAGCTACAGGCATGTATGCTCACATTGTCATTTCCTTTCTGTTCCGGGCTCACAGCCCACAATCGAGGCCTGCGTTGTGAGTCAGAGACGGGTCAGAGGGACAGAGACAGAGACAGAGACAGAGACATAGACATAGACAGAGAGAGAGAGACCTCACAAAGCACCCTGTTGCAGAGTGTAAATGAGTCTGTCAGACTGTCACTAAAAATGAGAAAATGGTGTGTATTAAGCTATTTCTTACGTAAGTGAGACTAGGAGCATGATCTCAGACTATACACTGGGAGACGGTTCTCTGCGCTGTGGTTGTGATCAATGTTGAGGAAGACCGCCCTGGGGGATTGAGCAGCAGTAATACTCCTGTGTAACTGTAACTGACGCAGATCTGCCATAAAAGGCCGTGGAATGTGAAATATGAGGAAGGACATGCACGTGTGTGAGCGCAGTGGAGCTCTCTTTCTCGCTCGCTCGCTCTTTCCCTTCACACAGACATACACCCATGGCACATACTGTACATTGGAACATTGTAGATTCAACAGTTCCGTAACAACTGGCCCAACGTAGAACAGCATGTGTGCACATCTGGACCAACTAAACTCATCGAAATTGTTATTCACTCCACTTGTCTTCATGCTGGCTGCTCAATTGTGTGTGTGTGTGTGTGTGTGTGTGTGTGTGTGTGTGTGTGTGTGTGTGTGTGTGTGTGTGTGTGTGTGTGTGTGTGTGTCCATAAAATCTCTATTGTTAATCTGAAGATATCAGATATCAGTTTTGGCTGGCAGCAGGAGTACTGCTGGCTACGGCTATTTGATTCATTGTGACACACACACAGATAATGCACATACAGAGACAGAGAACAAGATAGAAAGAAAAGGAGAGAGCCAGAGGCAGAGGGAGAGGAACAGATTGTCTGAGAGTTTACACATGAACACACCCATGGGTGAAAACAATCCAAAAGCCTTCCCTCAGTACCTACACACCCCATATTCGCACACGTCTGGCCCATGTGTCATGTGATTTCTGAAGCTGTTGTATTATGTTACTGGGAATAGTCTGATTGATACAAAAGACTGATGCTCAAAAACATGAATCTGACCGACGGAGAAGATGTTTTGCCAAACATTATGTTATTGGATTTGTTCTAATATATATAATGTAATATATATTTACCTAACACAACCCATCAAACTACAGGTAACTGCCAAAATAAAGGAAACGGTTGAGTAAATGAAGGAAACAAAGTATATTAAAAGCAGGTGCTTCCACACAGGTGTGGTTCCTGAGTTAAGTAAGTAATTAACATCCCATCATGCTTAGCGTCATGTATAAAAATGCCCAGTTGCCCATTATTTTGGCTACCATGGCTAGAAGAATAGATCTCAGTGACTTTGAAAGACGGGTCTCAAAAGGAGAACAGGGAGTTTAAAGTGTGTGTGTGTCTGTGTCTCAGTCACCAGATCTCAACCCAACTGAACACTTATGGGAGATTCTGGAGTGACGCCTGAGGCAGCATTTTCCAACACCATCAACAAAACACCAATTTATGGAATTTCTCATGGAAGAATAGTGTCACATCCCTCCAATAGAGTTCCAGACACTTGTAGAATCTATGTCAAGGCGCATTGAAGCTGTTCTGGGCCCAAAGCCCTATTACACACAGAGACGCATACAAAGCTCTCCCTTGCCCCCTTCATTTGGCAATTCTGACCATAACTCTATCCTCCTGATTCCTGCTTACAAGCAAAAACTCAAACAGGAAGTATTAGTGACGTCCTCAATACGGAAGTGGCCCGATGAAGCGGATGCTAAGCTACAGGACTGCTTCGCTAGCACAGACTGGAATATGCTCTGGGAGTCATCTGATGGCATTGAGGAGTTTACCACATCAGTTACCGGTTTCATGAATAAGTGCATTGACGACGTCATCGCTTCCAGGAAAGCAACATTGAACAATACGCGAGAGTACCAGTTGTTCCAGATGACTGTGTGCTCACGCTCTCCGTAGCCGATGTGAGTAAGACCTTTAAGCAGGTTAACATTCACAAGGCCGCAGAGACAGATGAATTACAAGGACGTGTACTCAGAGCATGCGCTGACCAGCTGGCAAGCGTATTCACTGACATTTCAACCTATCAAATCAAACTTTATTTGTCACATGCGCCGAATACAACAAGTGTAGACTTTACTGTGAAATGCTTACTTACAAGCCCTTAACCAACAGTGCAGTTCAAGAAGAGTTAAGAAAATATTTACCAAGTAGACTAAAATAAAAAGTAATAATAAAAAGTAACACAATAAGAATAACAATAACAAGGCTATATACAGGGGGCACCGGTACCGAGTCACTGTGCGGGGAAAAGGTTAGTTGAGGTAATTTGTACATGTAGGTGGGGGTGAAATGACTATGCATAGATAATAAACAGCGAGTAGCAGCAGTGTACAAAAGGGGGGGGTCAATGTAAGTTGTCCAGTGGCGATTTTATTAATTGTTCAGCAGTCTTATGGCTTGGGGGTAAAAGCTGTTGAGGAGCCTTTTGGTCCTAGACTTGGCGCTCCGGTACCGCTTGCCATGCAGTAGCAGAGAAAACAGTCTATAACTTGGGTGACTGGTGTCTCTGACAATTTTATGGGCTTTCCTTTGACACCGCCTATTGTATAGATCCTGGATGGCAGAAAGCTTGGCCCCAGTGATGTACTGGGCCGTTCGCACTATCCTCTGTAGCGCCTTACGGTCAGATGCCAAGCAGTTGCCATACCAGGCGGTGATGCAACCGGTCAGGATGCTCTCGATGGTGCAGCTGTAGAGCCTTTTGAGGATCTGGGGACCCACGACAAATCTTTTCATTCTCCTGAGGGGGAAAAGGTTTTGTCGTGCCCTCTTCACGACTGTCTTGGCATGTTTGGACCATGATAGTTTGTTGGTGATGTGGAAACCAAGGAACTTGAAACTCTCGAGCCGCTCCACTACAGCCCCGTCGATGTTAATGGGGGCCTGTTTGACCCACCTTTTCCTCTAGTCCACGATCAGCTAATACCTACATGTTTCAAGCAGACCACCACAGTCCCTGTGCCAAAGAATGAATGCCAAGGTAATCTGTCTTAATGACTATCACCTGTAGCACTCACATCTGTAGCCATTAAATGCTTTGAAAAGCTGATCATGGCTCACATCAACACCATCATCCGAGAAACCCTGGACCCACTCCAATTCGCATACTGCCCCAACAGAGCCACAGATGATGCAATCTCTATTGCACTCCACACTGCCCTTTCCCACCTGGACAAAAGGAACACCTACGTGAGAATGCTGTTCATTGAATTCAGATCAGCGTTCAACACCATAGTGCTCTCTCCAAGCTCATCACTTAGCTAAGGACCTTGGACTGAACACCTTCACTTTTTCCACATTTTATTCTAACATTGATTAAATTGTTTTTTCCCTTATCAATCTACACACAATACCCCAAATGTTTGCAAATGTATTACAAATAAAAATCTGAAATATCACAATTACATAAGTATTCAGACCCTTTACTCAGTACTTTGTTGAAGCATCTTTGGCAGCGATTACAGCCTTGAGTCTTCTTGGGTATGACACTACAAGCGTGGCACACCTGTATTTGGGGAGTTTCTCCTATTCTTCTCTGCAGATCCTCTCAAGCTCTGTCAGGTTGGATGGGGAGTGTCGCTGCACAGCTATTTTCAGCTCTCTCTAGAGATGTTCGATCGGGTTCAAGTCCATGCTCTGGCTGGGCCAGTCAAGGACATTCAGAGACTTGTACCAAAGCCACTCCTGCATTGTCTTGGTTGTGTGCGTAGGGTCGTTGTCCTGTTGGAAGGTGAACCTTTGACCCAGTCCTGAGCACTCTGAGCAGGTTTTCATCAAGGAGCTCTCTGTACTTTGCTCCGTTCATCTTTCTCTCAACCCTGACTAGTCTCTCAGTCCCTGCCGCTGAAAAACATCCACACAGCATGATGCTGCCACCACCATGCTTCACTGTAGGGATGGTGCCGGTTTCCTCCAGATGTGAAGCTTGGAATTCAATCTTGGTTTCATTAGATAATATTGTTTCTCATGGTCTGAGAGTCTTTAAGGTGCCTTGTGGCAAACTCCATGCGGTCTGTCGTATGCCCGCTTGGAGTGGCTTCCGTCTGGCCACTCTGCCATAAAGGCCTGATTGGTGGAGTGGTGCAGAGATGGTTGTCCTTCTGAAGGGTTCTCCCATCTCTACAGAAGAACTCCGGAGCTCGGTCAGAATGACCATCATCTCCCTGACCAAGGCCCTTCTCCCCCGATTGCACAGTTTGGCCGGGCAGCCAGCTCTAGGAAGAGCGTTGGTGGTTCCAAACTTCTTCCATTTAAGAATGATAGAGGCCACTGTGTTCTTGGGGAACTTCAATGTTGCAGAAATGTTTTGGTACCCTTCCCCAGAGCTGTGCCTCGACACAATCCTTTCTTGGAGCTCTACGTACAATTCCTTTGACCTCAGGGCTTGGTTTTTGCTCTGACATGCACTGTCAACTGTGGGACCATATACAGACCGGTATGTGCCATTCCGAATCATGTCCAATCAATTGAATTTACCACAGGTGGACTCAAATCAAGTTGTGGAAACATCTCAAGGATGATCAATGGAAACAGGATGCACCTGAGCTCAAATTTGAGTCCCATAGCAAAGGGTCTGAATACTTATGTAAATAATGTATTTCTGTTCTTTATTCGTAATAAATTTGCAAAAATTTCTAAAAACCTGTTTTCGCTTTGTCATTATGGAGTATTGTGTGTAGATTAATGAGAAAATGTTTGTATTAATCCATTGTAAATGGATGTCAAGTTCCATTACAGTATGTGTGGAAGACAATATACTGTAGTGTCAAAATGTGGAAGACAATATACTGTATCATAACAAAATGTGGAGAAAGTGAAGGGTTTGAATACTTTCCGAATGCACTGTAAATGTGTATCCCTCTAGTTACAAGGCAAGGCCTGAAATATAGCTAAATACATTGTGTATAGCAATATAGTATATCCATGTTGTAAATAATACGCACTGGCAAAAGGACGTGATGAAGCCTATAAATGGCGTATTAGGTTAGTAATTCAATTAATTATTATAGCAAATAGTCTATGCATGCCAAACAGCTCAATTGCAAAGAGCTGAATTGATTTAGGCCTGCATTCCAGGTGAATGATTAACAAAATAAATAGCCTGTTACTTTGAATGATAATCTCATATAGGCCTGCTTCTAACAACAAAAAACTCATGAAGCTCCCGCTCAACGGTAACATTAGGCTATAAAACGTACGAAATGAACAGTATTCATCAAGAATTCATGAGCAGGATTGATAAAAATAAAGAAACATTTTTGGACAGCTCCCCCGACACGGGCAAATCAGTATGCCACTTTTTTTCTCATTTATTTGGGCAAATTTGTCTATCACTTTGTACACACCGATATTCTCAGTAATGTCTCTTTCCATTAAAAGAAGAGCTTGGTGAGAGAGGTGCTCCTCTGTCATCGTCAAAAGCAGGTATGTTTTAACACTAGAAAAGCCTGGTCACGGGGGACCCCCCTTCGAGCCAATGACGAGTCTTTTGGATGTCAACATTCTAACAGTCTATAAATACATTTCATATATGCTATCGCAAAAATAATCATTTGGTTATGTTTATGAAGGTCTTAGGTAACATTAGAATCCGAAATAAAATCTATTTCAAAGTAAACAATAACATTTTCATTAGTGTATGTACCCTAACAGTAGGTTATATGAACAAACGAAAAACCACTAAAACAACACAATTCAAGTGATAAATTAATTAAATTAACACCATCACAAAGAGGCCACCCCAGATAGTCTGCCTGGCCTTATACCCTGACTACACCGCTAGCGTCACGTGCACGAGCGTTGCAAAATAAATGTAGGAATCTATGTTATTCGATTATTGCGCGTCAACGAGCATCTGCGTTGCCAAGGGCTAAAATAGAAGTCATTCCTATTTCTGATGCAGATCGCGCTGCAAGTCCTGCCTCTCCCATCTCCTCATTGGTTTATAGAAGCAGGTACCCACGTGCCATCTCCTCATTGGTTATACCCACGTGGGTGATTGAAAGACGAACTTTGTTGCCGGTCGTCGTAGTAATCCTATGAAAGTTGAGATGCCAATCACTATATAAGCTCAAAGATGAAAAAGCCAGGAAGGAGGAGAGATGACTAGAAACGATTCGGTTGACCATTTTATGTGTGGATTAATTGTCGGAGTAGAGGACCTTGTGCATTTCAGGTAAAATAACTCAATGTTTATATCCCAGGACAAATTAGCTAGCAACAGCAAGCTAGCTAAATAGGACAAATTAGCTAGAAAAGTGCAAGCTAGCTAGCTAAATTGCCATAAATGTTTAATGCTTTTCGACCTGTCCCCAAATTAATGTAATTGGTTCAGAATTTGTTTTGATATTTAAACCTGCGTGTCGTGATCGCGTTTGGTGTGGGGGGACAAAATACATTTATGCACGATGGCGCACGATGGCGCACTCGCGCAGCCGGTTTGGGTTCCATGTTACAGGCTGACTACACCACTCGCGTTTCGTGCACGAGCGTTGCAAAATATATTTCGAAATCTATGTTATTCAATTATTGCACCCACACTGCTCGCACGCACCAACGAGCATCTGCGTTGCCAAGGGCTAAAATAGAAATCAGTTCTATTTCTGACGCAGATCGCGTTGCAAGTCCTGCCTCTCCCATCTCCTCATTGGTTTATAGAAGCAGGTACCCATGTGCCATGTCCTCATTGGTTATACCCACGTGGGTGATTGAAAGACAAACTTTGTTGCCGGTTGTCGTGGTGAAAGTTGCCAATCGCAATATAAAGTCAAAAGAAGAAAAAGCCTGGAAGGAAGAGAGATGACTTGAAACGATTCAGTTGACCGTTTTATGTGTGGATTAATTGGCGAAGTAGAGGACCTTGTGCATTTCAGGTAAAATTAGCTAGCAACAGCAAGCTAGCTAAATAGGACAAATTAGCTAGCAAGTGCAAACTAACTAGCTAAATTGCCATAAATGTTTAATGCTTTTCGACCTTGATATTTAAACCTGTGTGTCATCATCGCGTTTGGTGTGGGGGGACAAAATAAATTTATGCACGATTGCGAACGCGCACAGCCTGTTCAACACCATACCAAGGCTCTTGGCTTTTCTGAAATGAGAACAGTATTCCTGCAATGTTGAAGCAGAATCTGTCCACAACCTTGCGCTTCTTCAACACCAGAGACCTCGATTTTATTGGCTTTAAGCTCATTCTCGCCCATCCGATCAGCTTCTCCAGCCCATGGAGAATCCACCTGCTTCCTAGCACTGACTCTGTGGTGACTGTCAGGTCGTCCATGATGGACCTGATTTGTGGTTGTCGCGCCGCATATTTGGTTTGGGGGCCCTGGCACTCAGCTTCAGCAGACTTCACAATCATGTTCAAACAGCATCATGGAGATGGTGCAGCCTGTGATGATTCCCACCTCAAGTCTGTGTCACTCTGTTGTTACTGACCATGATGAGACTCTCATGCTGAACTGTTAGTGGTAGCCCAGAATGAGGTCTGCCACTGTAAGTAACCATTTCGCTGTAAGGTCTACACCTGTTGTATTCGGCGCATGTGACAAATAAAAATACAATTTGATTTGACTTTGCCTGGGACATTATGTTTTTATTTTATTATTATATATGTTTTGCCCTTATGACTTTACAGCTTTTTTTGTTGTTGTTGTTACATGTACATTCTACACACATTTTACATACAGTGGGGGAAAAAAGTATTTGATCCCCTGCTGATTTTGTACGTTTGCCCACTGACAAAGAAAGGATCAGTCTATAATTTTAATGGTAGGTTTATTTGAACAGTGAGAGAAAGAATAACAACAAAAATATCCAGAAAACCCATGTCAGAAATGTTATAAATTGATTTGCATTTTAATGAGGGAAATAAGTATTTGACCCCCTCTCAATCAGAAAGATTTCTGGCTCCCAGGTGTCTTTTATACAGGTAACAAGCTGAGATTAGGAGCACACTCTTAAAGGCAGTGCTCCTAACCGCAGCTTGTTACCTGTAAAAAAGATACCTGTCCACAGAAGCAATCAATCAATCAGATTCCAAACTCTCCACCATGGCCAAGACCAAAGAGCTCTCCAAGGATGTCAGGGACAAGATTGTAGACCTACACAAGGCTGGAATGGGCTACAAGACCATCGCCAAGCAGCTTGGTGAGAAGGTGACAACATTTGGTGTGATTATTCGTAAATGGAAGAAACACAAAAGAACTGTCAATATCCCTCGGCCTGGGGCTCCATGCAAGATCTCACCTCGTGGAGTTGCAATGATCATGAGAACGGTGAGGAATCAGCCCAGAACTACACCGGAGGATCTTGTCAATGATCTCAAGGCAGCTGGGACCATAGTCACCAAGAAAACAATTGGTAACACACTACGCCGTGAAGGACTGAAATCCTGCAGCGCCCGCAAGGTCCCCCTGCTCAAGAATACATATACATGCCGTCTGAAGTTTGCCAATGAACATCTGAATGACTCAGAGGACAACTGGTGAAAGTGTTGTGGTCAGATGAGACCAAAATGGAGCTCTTTGACATCAACTCAACTCGCCGTGTTTGGAGGAGGAGGAATGCTGCCTATGACCCCAAGAACACCATCTCCACCGTCAAACATGGAGGTGGAAACATTATGCTTTGGGGGTGTTTTTCTGCTAAGGGGACAGGACAACTTCACCGCATCAAAGGGACGATGGACGGGGCCAATGTCCGTCAAATCTTGGGTGAGAACCTCCTTCCCTCAGCCAGGGCATTGAAAATGGGTCGTGGATGGGTATTCCAGCATGACAATGACCCAAAACACACGGCCAAGGCAACAAAGGAGTGGCTCAAGGAGAAGCACATTAAGGTCCTGGAGTGGCCTAGCCAGTCTCCAGACTTTCATCTCATAGAAAATCTGTGGAGGGAGCTGAAGGTTCGAGTTGCCAAACGTCAGCCTCGAAACCTTAATGACTTGGAGAAGATCTGCAAAGAGGAGTGAGACAAAATCACTCCTGAGATGTGTGCAAACTTGGTGGCCAACTACAAGAAACATCTGACCTCTGTGATTGCCAAGGGTTTTGCCACCAAGTACTAAGTCATGTTTTGCAGAGGGGTCAAATACTTATTTCCCTCATTAAAATGCAAATCATTTTATAACATTTTTGACATGCGTTTTTCTGGATTTTTTTGTTGTTATTCTGTCTCTCACTGTTCAAATAAACCTACTATTAAAATTATAGACTGATCATTTCTTTGTAAGTGGGCAAACGTACAAAATCAGCAGGGGATCAAATACTTTTTTCCTCCACTGTACATGGCACTTTATTTTCTTCACGGTAGTTACATAGCAATAATATGGTTACTTGATATAGAGCACAGCTAGATAGACAGTAGCCAAAAACATACGGTATACATTATAGATCATGTTTTTAGTCATAACTATTATAGAACATGAGCTTTTAAACATGAGCTTTTAAACCCACCCCCCAGCTACTCTCAGTCCATGCCACCGCCCTCTTATGATTTCCATGTGCCATATATTTTTCAACTGTGCTGTGATGTTTCACATGAATTCTGAACCTTTCTAATCGCATGGTATATACAGATTGTAAGTTAAAGATTAATGTTTTTACTAAAAGTATTATTATATTGTTGATTGACTATGGCTTTCCAAATCTCCAACAGCGCTATTTGTAGGGTTACTTTTAGGTAAATGTTGTGATTCTTCAGCCATTCCTGACCCGGTGGCGAGAAACAAGCTACAAGGGGCAATACCACAATAAGTGATGTAATGGTTCTGTCTTTTCGCGGCAAAATCTGCAGAGCTGAGATGGTCGTATGCCCCATATACATAACACTCTGTTGGTTGCAAGAATTTTGTATTATAGTTTAAATTGAGTTTTTCAAAGTTTTGAATAATCTTGGGACATGGTATTGGTCATTGTAGACTGCACCAGCTTGTGGGCCATCAATCCGTAGGTGTCATCCAGGTCAAGCCAGAGCAATGCCAGGTCTCTCTTGTTCTCTTGCGCTTCACTGATGAGCTGGGACAACACTCCGTTGTGCTCCAGACACCCAGGTACTTTTAGGATGCTCCTTTTTGCACTGAATTGTCGATGTAGCTTGGAGAGGAATTCTGCCAGCCGCCTAGCTACAATGATGAATAAAATCTTCCGTTGACACAGTAAGGAGATGATCCTGAATTGGTTGATTCTCTTGGAATGTTCTTCCTTTGCGATCCAGACTCCTTCGGCGAATCTTTGTTGCTAAGCAACCTATCCTCTCCTCCAGATGACTTTTAGGATCTTCCGAAGAGTAACAGAGGGCAGTGCTTGTGTCAAAATCTGTGAGTGGTGCTGGTGGATCTATCAAGCACTCACTGACCCAGCTCCTGCTCCCTGCCGGGGTCGCTATATGTGCTCTGGATGTGCAGGTTGATCTCCTTCTTGGAGCACGCCAAGTGCCCACTGCTCTTCTGCCTCAGCAGCTGTTTTGCGAATTTGAAGGGGTTGGCTATGAAGGCTGTCCTTGGTTCTTTCTTTCCGGCATCTCCTTTGCCAGTCAGCCATACGAAGTCAACAGCTTCTTTCTTAGGATGCTCTGTAGCATTGCCAACAGAGGTCTTTGCTCCTCACTGGCCTCCTTGGGCCTGGCTCCTCCTGCGTGTCAAGAGGTTCGCTACCTGAGTGTTGTGTCCCTGCGTCTCTCCCTCCAAATATTTCATCTGGGACTGATGAACGTTTAGGCCTCGGCTGTTCTTGCAGATCTTTCCACAAACACTTGCTATGCTCGTAGTCGGTTGTCATGTTCTTACAACTTTCAGAGAATATTAAGAAACAACATTCTTCTGTGGGAATTTCAGTACATCAGCATACTGTTTTCTGCAGCTTTCCTCTATTTAAAGCCATGTTCTCAGAACATAAAGAAAACGTTCCATAAAAACCATAAGAAAACATTAGTAATGTTTAAAGAGCCACGGGAGGCTGAGGATTACTTTGTGTACAGGTGCAGGGATGAGGAAGAGAAGGCTTTCCTGGTGCATGGGTCCCACGGTGAGGGTGAGTGGTGCTGTGATGTGCGTAACTGTGTCGGATCCCACTGGCCACGTATCCAGGGCTTGGACCGGAAAAGGAGACACAAGTGTAGAGAGGAGTAGAGAGGAGTAGGCAGGAGGCAGTTGCAGGTTTAGAACTACTGAATTTATTCAAGCACCATATAGAAAAGTGGGACGAAACCCAAAGTGCAAAATAATAAAGTACTCAGGAAATAGTAGGAGAGATTCCTCTCAGGTGTCACGTATACTCCGTCTCCGGTCTCTTGGTCATCAGGCTGCTGATTATCCCGCACACCTGTCACCATCGTCTCACACACCTGCGCCTCATGACAATCACCTGGACTCCATCACCTCCTTGATTATCTTCCCTATATCTGTCACTCCCCTTGGTTCTTTCCTCAGGTGTTAATGACTTTGTTTTCATGTCAGTGCGTTGTTTGTGTTTCATTTATTTATTAAAACACTCACTCCCTGAACTTGCTTCCCGAATCTCAGCGCACTCGTTATATCAGAACAAGCAACATTTACAATGACCGACAGAGTATATTTTTTTTAAACAGGCAAGTCATTTAAGAACAAATTCATATTTACAATGACGGCCTAGGAACAGTGGTTTAACTACCTTGTTCAGGGGCAGAAGGACATATTTTTACCTTGTCAGCTCGGGGATTCGATCTAGCAAACTTTCGGTTACTGGCCCAACGCTCTAACCACTTGGCTACCTGCCACCCCTGTATATATACACATTGATAGTGGGGATTGGAGCAAGGTGTGTGTAATGATGACGAGACATTGGACACATCATCAATGATGTAACCTGGGGTCATTGGGTGCATACATATAGGCCTAGAGTTTCAAGCTTTGGTTGATTTTAAATTTAATCTACAAGTTAATAATTAATGTTGGATTCACTTCTCCATCTCAACCAAAAATCTAAGTTATAAAATTGTTGTATAAATAAACAAAATATCTGACATTGTATTCTCATTTGAACTTGGTTCAGATTTTAAACAGTCCCAAAAAAATCTGGTTTTGCTTTTAAATGGTTGAAATCAAAGTGATAACACAATGTGAATTCAACAAACCTCAGGCTATCTTTTTGAGTGGGTGAAAATAGGTTGTAATCTCATTGATCAACATCTCAATCAAATATTACCCAATTGTCCACATTGAAATGATGTGGTTTGCCCAGTGGGGGTCATTTTACCTTCTGACACTCTTCAACCACAAGCCTAGTAATGAAATGGTCAAGCTCAACACAACACTGCATTGTCATCGCATGATAAGAATATAGACTTTGTACTGGAGATTTTCCCCTGGAAATTTTCCACTGGGGATTTTCCACTGCTTTACCTAAAAGCCTAAGACTTCCCAGCTCTCACATTTGGTTCCTTGGATGTTGTGGGAACGTATGTTTTTGGTTTCACATTGTTTGCGGGAATGAAGCCATACATTTCCTGACTAGTAAAATTGAAAATTTGTTGAACATTCTGAGAACAGAAATTATCATTTTGCCTGTTCTGGGAACATTTTTTTATGTTTCAGGAAGGTTTTGAGAACATTTTATTCTGGTTCCTTGAACGTTTTCCTGAGGGGTTTTATTAACAGTCTGAAAACAGAAATTATAGGTAATTTCAACGTTTTTGAATAACTTCATTAAAACCTTAACTGAATGTTTCAATAAGACTTTTAAACTTTTTTGAACACCAAGCACAGATAATGTCACGACTTCCGCCGAAGTCGGTTCCTCTCCTTGTTCGGGCGATGTTCGGCAGTCGACGTCACCGGTCTTCTAGCCATCGCCGATCCACCTTTCATTTTCCATTCGTTTTGTCTTGTTTTCCCACACACCTGGTTTACATTCCCTCATTATTTGACGTGTATATAACCCTCTGTTCCCCCCCCATGTCTGTGTGTGAAATTGTTTGTTGTTACGTGTATGTGCACGTTAACCCGGCGCAAACCAGTCTGTCAACCCGTATTTGTTTAGTGTTCTTAGTGCCGTGTGTTTGTTCGCTGTAATAAAGGACTCCGTTTGCTACCCAAATTCTGCTCTCATGCGCCTGACTCCCCTGCAGCCAGTTACGCATACCTTACAGATAACACATGGAAATTAATTTCATTTAATCATGCAACACATTTATTGTGATACGGCATCAGTAGGATTTTAATTTATGATCTAATGTCCATGCGCCACCAGGATGGAGCTAGCATGCTGTTATTTTTTACACATACAAAGCTGTTCACTTTAGTCTATTCAAACAGACCCCATTAAGGTGTCTGGCCAATTAGTGGGCGCAGCCAACACCGGAACACACTTAACAAGATAGAGTTTTGTTGATGCTGAGAATGGTATGTACAGTTGAAGTCGGAAGTTTACATAACCCTTAGCCAAATACATTTAAACTCAGTTTCACAATTCCTGACATTTAATCCTAGTAAACATTCCCTGTCTTAGGTCAGTTAGGATCACCACTTTACTTTAAGAATGTGAAATGTCAGAATAATAGTAGAAAGAATGATTTATTTCAGCTTTTATTTCTTTCAACACATTCACAGTGGGTCAGAAGTGTACGTACACTCAATTAGAATTTGGTAGCATTTCCGTTTAATTGTTAACTTGGGTCATACATTTTGGGTAGCCTTCCACAAGCTTCCCACAATAAGGTGAATGTTGGCCCATTCCTCCTGACAGAGCTGGTGTAACTGAGTCAGGTTTGTAGGCCTTCTTGCTCGCACACGCTTTTTCAGTTCTGCCAACATATTTTCTATAGGATTGAGGTCAGGGCTTTGTGATGGCCACTCCAACTTTGGAAGTATGCTTGGGGTCATTGTCCATTTGGAAGACCCATTTTTGACCAAGCTTTACCTTCCTGACTGATGTCTTGGGATGTTGCTTCAATATATACACATCATTTTCTTTCCTCATGATGCCATTTATTTTGTGAAGTGCACAAGTCCCTCCTGCAGCAAAGCACCCCCACAACATGATGCTGCCACCCCCGTGTTTCACGATTGGGATGGTGTTCCTCGGCTTGCAAGCCTCCCCCTTTTTTCTCCAAACATAATGATAGTCATTATGGCCAAACAGTTCTATTTTTGTTTCATCAGACCAGAGGACATTTCTCCAAAACATACGATCTTTGTCCCCATGTACAGCTGCAAACCGTAGTCTGGCTTTTAATTGGCAGTTTTGGAGCAGTGCCTTCTTCCTTGCTGAGCGGCCTTTCAGGTTATGTCGATATAGGACTTGTTTTACTGTGGATATAGAAACTTTTGTACCTGTTTCCTCCAGCATCTTCACAAGGTCCTTTGCTGTTGTTCTGCGATTGATTTGCACTTTTCACACCAAAGTACGTTCATCTCTAGGAGATAGAACGCATCTCCTTTCTGAGCGATATGACGGCTGCGTGGTCCCATGGTGTATATAATTGCGTACTATTGTTTGTACAGATGACCGTGGTACCTTCAGGCGTTTGGAAATTGCTTTCAAGGATCAACCAGACTTGTTTAGGTCTACAATTTTTTTCTGTGGTCTTGGCTGATTTCTTTTGATTTTCCCATGATGTCAAGCAAAGAGGCACTGAGTTTTAAGGTAGGCCTTGAAATACATTCACAGGTACACCTCCAATTGACTCAAATGATGTCAATTAGCCTATCAGAAGCTTCTAAATCCATGACATCATTTTCTGGAATTTTCCAAGCTGTTTAAAGGCACATTCAACTTAGTGTATGTAAACTTCTGACCCACTGGAATTGGAAAAATTACTTGTGTCAAGCACAAAGTAGATGTCCTAACCGACTTGCCAAAACTATAGTTTGTTAACAAGAAATTTGTGGAGTGGTTGAAAAACGAGTTTTAATGACTCCAACCTAAGTATATGTAAACTTCCGACTTCAACTGTATATGCTTTTAAACAACATTCTTAGAACATTCAAGTTTTGGTTTTAATGAAAAGTTTAAGTCCTGAGAACAGAATGTTTTTAAATTATTCTTAGAACGTTAAAGTTGTGGTTTAAGTTCTTAATGTTCCCAGAATAATTTGAGAACAAACAACCCCGAGTAAACCTGTAGGAAATGTTATGCTTGAAATACTGCAATTCCCAAAGAAAAATAGTTTGTCATTCTCTGAACTATGAGAACATTCCCAATGTCACACCAGTTGGAAAACGTTCCAAGTTCATTATCAAAATTAAAATGCAATGTTTTAACTTTTAGGAAACGTTCTGTTAAAGTAATGAAATACAATACAAAGTTTTGTCAAATTCCTTAAATGTGCTGAGAGTGTTTCAAAGCCAAGCAACTATCCTGCACCATTTCCAGAAAGTTGCATGCAAAATAACATAGGACACCATGCTCTCACCAAGCTCTAAGGAACATATTCTTAGAACATTGTGCTAGCTGGGTGTTGTGCTTCCACCTCCACAACCCGTCTCCTAGTGATGGGAAGTTCAGCTCTTTAATGACTCCAAACTGTTTAACTTGTTCAGTCAAAAAAACAAATATTTCAAATAGTTTTGTTCATTTGAGTCGGTCATGCCCAGATCATGCGGGACTCCCTTAACGGCCAATAATGAACCATGGCATGTCAATATGTTAATTTGTAGACTGGAAGCTAACTTGTCTGCTGAGAGGAAGATTAGCACAATATTGTTTGCAAACTGCAGCAGCACCCCAAATGATTCGTTCTTGAGTTAGTTTGTTGTGCAGAGGCAGGATATGTTTTGGTTCTACAAACCCATCTAACATTCACTAATCAATTAATTGCGTTAATTCTTGCACAATGCAATCAATTATCAGTTCTAATCTAAACATGTATTTTTCTTCTATAATGCTTGCAGCATGATCCATTTTCCTGCACAAACACATGAAAGAAAGTTGGTTATCAGTGCATGTCTCCAGTGCCAAACAAATGACTAAAATCCACTCAAAGACTTGGAAAATGTGAAAACTGAGCTGCACTTTCTAACCTCCTGCCAAATGTATGACCATATTAGAGACACATATTTCCCTCAGATTATACAGACACACACAACAACAATCTAATTTTGATAAACTCCCACATCTACAGTGCCTTCGGAAAGTATTTAGACCCCTTGACTTTTTCCACATTTTGTTACGTTACAGCCTTATTCTAAAATTGATTACATTTTATGTTTTCCCCCTCAATCTACACACAATACCCCATAATGACAAAGCAAAACTGGTTTAGAAATCTATTAAAAATAAGAAACTGAAATATTAAATTTACATAAGTCTCAGACACTTTACTCAGTACTTTGTTGAAGCACCCTTGGCAGCGATTACAGCACCGCGTCTTGGCACACCTGTATTTGGGGAGTTTCTCCCATTCTTCTCTGTAGATCCTCTCAAACTCTGTCAGGTTGGATGAGGAGCGTTGCTGTACAGCTATTTTCAGACATGTTCGATCAAGTTCAAGTCCGGGCTCTGGCTGGGCCACTCAAGGACATTCAGAGACTTGTACCGAAGCCACAACTACATTGTCTTGCCTGTGTGCTTAGGATTGTTGTCCTGTTGGAAGGTGAACCGTCACCCCAGACTGAGGTCCTGAGCGCTCTGGAACATGTTTTCATCAAGGATCTCTTTGGTCTGTTCATCTTTGCCTCGATCCTGACTAGTCTCCCAGTCCCTGCCGCTGGAAAACATCTCCACACATGATGCTGCCACCACCATGCTTCACCGTAGGGATGGTGCCAGGTTTCCTCCAGACGTGACGCTTGGCATTCAGGCTCTAGGAAGAGTCTTGGTGATTCTAAACTTCTTCCATTTAAGAATGATGGATGCAACTGTGTAACATTGGTGGACATGCAGGTAATCAGGCCCTTGATCTTAAATCTTTGTCCTGTGCGGGGTGGGTAAATGACTGCTGCATTGAGCACATTGGCCACATTTGTAATTACCCTCAGGAATCTTGTCCAAAAAAGTTTCCTTTTTCTCTGGTGGGTAATCAGATTTGACCACAATATCTCTCACTTTTGGAGGTGTTTTAAAAACCATACGTGGGGGATATTTAAAAATGTGTTTCAATTGTGGGTCAGTATCAATAATGTACCGGTGCTTCCTGATAATGTCCTTAAATGCCTTCCCCAATGGTGAGTATTGGGTAAAGCATGATGGGACATGTTCTGCTTTTTTAAAACTTTTGGTTGAAGACTTTCCAACTGTGTTAGTCCTTCAAAACGATCATTGACATGTTTTACCCAATTGTTTTTGTACCCCCTTTCCTTAAACCTTTGTTTGAGGTCCGTTGTCTGTTTCAGATAAGAAGCATCAGAGCTGCATATTCTTCTGATACGTCTGAATTGACTCATAGGGAGACTTTTAATAAGTGGACGTGGATGAAAGCTGTCACCTCTAAGGATTCCTGTCTGTAGGTTACCTATATAGATCTGTAGAGAGGGAGGTTTTGTCCTTAATAACCATCACATCAAGAAACTGATTTGTGATAGGTCATAGTTAATGGTGAAGTGAAGGTGTTCATTCATAGAGTTTAGATAAGCATGGAATTCCAAAACTTCTTCCTGGGTGCCTGTATACACAGGTGCACCTTGTGCTGGGGACAATAAAAGGCCACTCTAAAATGTGCAGTTTTGTCACACAACACAATGCCACAGATGTCTCAAGTTTTGAGAGAGCGTGCAGAGATACCGTGACTACATCCTGAAGCCCGTTGTTGTGCTATTCATCCGCCACCATCACCTCATGTTTCAACATGATAATGCACAGCCCCACGTTTCAAGGATCTGTACACAATTGCTGGAAGCTGAAATTGTCCCAGTTCTTCCATGGCCCGCATACTCACCAGACATGTCACCCATTGAGAAAGTTTGGATGCTCTGGATCGACATCAAGTTTTCGCCAATATCTAGCAACTTCGCACAGCCATTGAAGAGGAGTGGGACAGCATTCCATAGGCCACAATCAACAGCCTGATCAACTCTATGCGAAGGAGATGTCTTGCTGCATGAGGCAAATGGTGGTCACACCAGATACTGACTGGTTTTCTGATCCACGCCCCTACTTTATTTATTTTTTATCTGTGACTAACAGATGCATATCTGTATTCCCAGTCACATAAAATCCATAGATTAGGGCCTAATTTATTTATTTCAATGGACTGATTTCCTGCTATGAACTGTGAAACTCAGTAAAATCTTTGAAATTGTTGCATGTGGCGTTTATATTTTTGTTGTATATATTAGGTGAAATACCAGTGTGCCATCAGAGCTGTAATATTTGTTACCCGTTGCCACAAGAAAAGAGCAACCAGTAAAGCACAAACACCATTGTAAATACAAACTATTTATCTATTTATTTTCCCTTTCATACCTCAACCATTTGCACATTGTTACAACACTGTACATAGCCATAATATAACATTTGAAATGTCTGCTATTCTTTTGAAACTTTTGATTAATGTTCACTGTTAATTTCTGATTTTTTTATTTAACTTTTGTTTATTATCTATTCCACGTGCTTCGGCAATATAAAACTGTTTCCCATGCCAATAAAGCCCTATGAATTGAATTGAAAAACAGTCATTCAAAAATAACGATTTGTTCAAACTGCATATCGCTACCGGCTCCAAAGACTAATTTGGCCATGGCCTCGGTGGCCCTGCTCTGACAAGGGGGCCAATGGGAGGCCGCTGGGAGTTTCAATAGTTTACTCCTCCCTGTTCGCCCCAAGTCCTTAGTGTCACCCTGGATGATGGAAACCCTTTAAAAAAAATTACATTAGTGCTTACATTAAATCTTGAGACCACCTAAGAGGTGGGGCAAATATAGCTCAAGACAGAGCCCTGTGTTTTGGATGGATGCTTGTTCTCTCATGCAGAGTTCTCGTTTGATGTGATATGTATAGGATATACATTTTCAACCTACATTTCAACCACTTTAATTCTCAATTTGACAAATGTAAGGAGAAACCTGGCAATCTTAACAGTCTACCTCGCCCAAATTGGGACAGAGGATAAGCCAATATCAAACATGATACTGTTATTTAGACCCACCCAGCCCACTTGAATACAGGAGGCTGCCATAGAGGCACTGTCATCCCCTCTTGACCCACATTGTATTTTAAAAAGCTAAACCTAACAGCTAGACACATTAAACAAGACTAGACCAAAACAATAAGACACAGACATTACACTAAACGTTTAAATGTTGCACTTAAAAACACTTGCCCAGCCAATGAGACACTCCAGTGGGGGTCTGAGCATGCACACTGGGCAAAAACAGGTTGAATCAATGTTGTTTCCACGTCATTTCATTTTTTGACCTAACTTTTAACCTAAATCGAATGAAATGGTGACATTTTTAAAAAATGTCATGTTGAATTCACAATAGTTAACAACTCAAACAAATGTAAATGAAAACTAAACGTTGAACTGACGCCGCACACCATTGGGTGTGCACCTTTCTGAACCAACTGCATAGCAGAGGCAAAGCTGATAGTAAGCAAGCGCCTACAGTGCACTTAAGCCTTATTCACACTGCAGGCCTTAATGCTCAAATCAGTTTTGTTTTTCAAATTCATAATGGAATACTGACTGTCCAAATGGCAAGTTAAAAGTGACCAAATCGGATGTGTGTGTTCAGACCACAGTCATTTGCTGACATGGCTACGCCAGTTGTCATAGTAACGATGGATGTGCGCGCAGTGGTGTAGACTGATTGGTGGTGCTTGTGCTTCCTATCACTAAAAAGTCATGTTGCAATTTGCCATGGACATTTCCCAGTTGCTTTGAATGTTCAAAATCATAGTGTCAGAACTATTAAAGCTTCAACGGATAAGATGATCCAACTTTCAAAATCAGTCATTTTTGGCTAGCTAGCTGTTTAGCTTTCTAGAACATTGACTAATTTGTTTGTAAACAATTAACAAGATAATGAGCTAACGTTACCACCACATGTCCTTGTCAACTGTCAACAGAATAGCTAGCAAGCAGCAAGATATGTCAAATAAGTCTAAATACCACTTGATGGCAAATAAATCATATTTGACCGTTCAGACTCAAATCACATTGCCAGAAATCAGATTTCTATCTGATTTCAAACCACCTACGAAGGCGGTTTGAAATGTGGCTTGAAGTATCCGATTCCATGTGCTTTTTGGCAGTTTAGACTTCAGGAAAACGACAGATATTCCCAAAAATTTGATTTGAGTCACTGCCATTGTGAACACTCCTAGAAACCAAGGTTATTATAGTAAACTAAAACGCAGACTAAATCTAGCCATGAAAAAAATATTTTGTGAACTGAAATAAAATCATTATCAGATCTGTTTGAGAAAGTAGAAATACTGAAACTATCTTTCGCTGCAAAGCAAACTAAAATAAAAACCAACAAATTATGTTCGGTTTAAATTTGTTGGGGTTGTGATCGAGAAAGACAATTGTGCTAAAGCTTATGAGGCATTTATAAGTTTTGATATTATTCATCAATAATCAATGGGTAGCCTAATAAAATGGGTAGCCTATTCTTCGAGAATCAATGGGTAGCCTAATAAAACATTTAGATTGTAGGCTACCTCTAAAGCTACAATCTGTATGTTTTCCTACTTTCTGTCTCTAACACAAGAACTACATAACTAAATAATAGAAAATCAAAACATTTTCGAAATAACACTAAACTAAATAAAGAATAACAAAATAGGTCTGTAAACTAACTGAAACTAAAGGTTAAAAAAAAAAAAATAAACGAATAGTAATAAAGATGAATGGAAAAACACAACTATAATAACCTTATCTTATCTCGTTCCCAATTCCCTCCCTGTCTTCGTTGGTGGCGGCCCTACACAGCGGCAAACGACACTCTCCCACCATTTGAGTGAGTGCAATAAAGATACAAGCAAGGGCAACATTACCCAATGCTCATCAAAGCACCATCCCCCCCCCCCCCCCCCCCAATCACCTGCTTGTGCTCTCGCCTCTGCCTTATAAAAGTTTCTCCAGGGTTCTGGCCACAGTTCACAAGCAGGCACAGGTGAGAGCGATTAGTTCATGATTTGGTGATGTCATTTCTTGCTCGCTTTTTTTTTACAGTTTCACCACAGTACTGTGGACTTCATATTGTAAGAGTGATGCTAGCTATGTTACTGTGTGTTCATTGTGATTTTAGTTTCTGAGATTTTGCCTTGTATGTGAATTTATACATTTTACAATGTATTTAAATATTTGCCTTTGATAGAATTGTCTATCAAATGGAATGATAGCTAAACAGACTGCAATTCTCAGACCTTTCTTGATAGTCTGTTCCTGTAACTCAACAATATTTTCTTGCACATTGATATATCTTCATGGAGTCAGATATACATTTTGATAGACTTTGTTAAAGGTAGACTCAGTGACATAACAGGTCGCGTGCGAGCTATATATCTATCACATAGTACCCACTTAATTAATCAACATAGATCATTAGCTGAATGCTAATGTTAGCTACCAGCTGAACCATAGCTAAACAGCTTATACATTACAACTTTAGCATATAAAAGTGACCTTAGAACAAAACAGGCTTAATTTGATTAACATCATGTAAATCATTATTTTTACATTTACATTTATGAGCTGAAAGTGAATTGGGACTGAAATTGTTTCATTCACTGGGGAGATGAACCTGCTTGCTGATGTTGCCTTTCCATTTGAAATGACCACTCTCTTGATATACATTTTTTTTAAGCTACTGCGACAATTAAAACAGGCTATTACTGTAATTTCAGGTAAACTCAATAAAACAAGATTCAAATATATGGAAAATGTCTATATATTTCAGCTGTTTTAAAAAGATTTCTCTGCTATTAAGATGTTTTATTGTACGAGCATTTGGCTTGAGACAACTATAAACTCTACTGCTTGGGATGGGGGCAAGTCTAGGAGCAGTCTCGCACACGACCTACGAAGGTGACATACGAGATATGAAAAATGTACACTACAGTAATATGTGTGCACGCAGGTATTAAACTCTCTTGTAAATGTATGTAGTGTAAATTACCCCTTTAGAAATGTGAAATTGTTAAGGGATGTTTGATCTTATTTGCAGTGTGGTTTTAAGTCATGAGTCAACTACCTAGATTCTGGAACCTGGGATGGTCTTCCTTCATTGACTGGTGGAGTAATCAGAAGGTCTCAGAGCAAGGTGATTTTAAATGTTTTTTTGTGTTATCTGATGGGAGGAGCGTGTACTTTCCAGGGCTCTCAACCTGTGAATAGATATCTACAATGCCATGAATTGGTATTGTATAAATATCTAAACCATGCAAAGAACTCGTTGGTGGTTGTAATTATTGACTTTAGGATCAGATTACCACGACTCTATTCAAACCTCTCTGCTTTTACCTCATTAGACTATGTGACAACTACAGCACCTTCTCAACCTTATGGTCAGCAGCACCTGAATGAACCTCTTCTGGACCACAGAGCGGGTCAGCGCTTCCTGACCGAGGCTTTTAAAGTCATCCTTGAGGAGGTGCTATGTAAGGGCATAGACGTCAACGAGAAGGTCTCACATCCCTAAATCAAACTGTTGACTGTCTCTAGCCTAACGTGACTGTTCTCTGCACTGTGTCATATTGTTAGATGTTGTGCTGCACAGGCCTTTTGGTAAGTCTTGAGTGACAGATAGCTGTCCTGGTGGGTCATGTAGCAAACATTTTTAGGAACCACTGGGCTAGTACCATTATGTTAACTGATATCATCTTCACACCTGACTGTGCATCACAATCTAACCATAGAGGTACACACTCAGTACTGTATTTTCAGGGGTTTCTTGTGCTTGTTATACCCCTGGTCATAGGTGTGTGAGTGGCACGAGCCAGAGGAGTTGGCTACTCTGCTAGATCTGGAGCTGAGAGAGAATGGGGAGCAACAGCACCAGCTGCTGCAGAGAGTACGGGACGTGGCCAAGTACAGCGTCAAGACCAGTAAGTCCACCCCGGGCCTACCCCAACCCCACAGGGAAACCTTAGAATGAGATGTGTAGTTCTGGTTGCAGTCGATTTTTGGGAAACACAATCGCTTGGGACTGTCCAGAATGCATGCACTAAAGTAAAGAGCATCTCTCTTTCCAGATCATCCACGGTTCTTCAATCAGCTCTTTGCAGGGGTGGACTACCATGCCTTGACAGGACGATTCCTTACGGAGGCTCTTAACACTAGCCAGTAGGAGGGAGCAATATATATCGCTGGAGGGAGGAGCTTTAGGTGGATGCGCTCATTGTAACGGCTGGAATGGAACGGAGTACAAAATATGGTTTCCATATCTTTGTGTTTGATATTGTGCCATTCCAGCCATTACAATGAGCCCATCATCCTATATCTCCTCCCACCAGCCTCCACTGATATCTATGCATATATACATTCCATAAAGTATGTTATGAAGGGGCTTGTGATGGACAGTTGTATAATTTATTTTACAGGTATACCTATGAAGTAGCGCCAGTGTTCGTCCTGATGGAAGACGAGGTACTCTCCAAGCTACGTTCTCTAGTTGGGTGGGCACAGGGAGATGGCATCTTCTGCCCAGGCGGTACTGTGTCTAACATGTATGCCATGAACCTAGCACGCTATCGGGCCTTCCCAGAAGTTAAACTTAAGGGACAGCGGGCCCTCCCTCGACTGGCTGTCTTTACATCTCAAGAGGTGGGGAAAACAGTATGGTAGAAGTAATACACTATTAAACTTCTGATTCATATATTAATTCATTCTATAAAACTTTCCTCCAGAGCCATTACTCTGTGATGAAAGCAGCTGCCTTTCAGGGTATTGGGACAGAGAACGTGTTTAAGGTCAAAGTGGATGATAGGTAAAGTGATAAGAACCTTCCTTTGACTCTTGTAAGTCATCTCATTAACATCTATGATTCCTAGGCATACATGATTTACAGATTTTAACTCATGCTCTCTGTTATCCTACAGGGGTTGCATGATTACAGATGACCTTAGTGAGAAAATTGAGCTGGCGAAATCTCAAGCAAGTTTACTGTGGTTACCTTGTAATTTACTGTGTCAATTTTATTATATCTGTGGTGATACAGTAATTATACAGATAACAGTTGGAATTGCCACTAGACTAATGGGAATTGCTGATAGACAATCGGTGATATCTTACACAAGGATCTGATCAATTCCTAGTACTCCGTCAGCATTCAAAGTAGTTTATCTGCAATTCCTAGTAATCTATCGGCAAAGCACATATCACACTGCAAAGCACCAAGTGGAGATGTAAGGATACCATTCATTACCCCTCCTCACCTACCAGGGGGCAGTACCATTCCTTGTCCACGCCACGTCAGGAACGACGGTACGAGGTGCCTTTGACCCCCTGGAGCCCATCGCTGACATCTGTGACAGACAGGGGTTATGGATGCATGTTGATGTGAGTCCTTCTTAAAACTTCCTGCGGATCAGTGGGACGCTAGCGTCCGATTTCGACAACTTCCGGTGAAATTGCAGAGCGCCAAATTCAAATTAAATTACTATAAATATTAAACTTTCATGAAATCCCAAGTGCAATATATCAAAATAAAGCTTAACTTGCTGTTAATCCAGCCGCCGTGTCAGATTTCAAAAAGGCTTTACGGTGAAAGCAAACCATGCAATTATCTGAGGACAGCGCCCAGCGCACAAATGCATAACAAATAATTTTCAACCAGGGAGTTGCGACACGAAAGTCAGAAATAGAGATATAATATATCCTTAACCTTTGAAGATCTTCTTCTGTTGGCACTCCAAAAGGTCCCAGTTACATTACAAATGGTCCTTTTGTTCGATAAAGTCCATCTTTATATCCATAAAAACTCAGTTTAGCTGGCGCGCTTCAGTCAATAATCCACTTGGTTTCCCTCCTTCAAAATGCATACTAAATGAATCCCAAACGTTACCAAAACTTATCCAAACAAGTCAATCAACGTTTATAATCAAACCTTAGGTACCCGAATACGCAAACAATCAAATTTAAGACGGAGAATCGTTATTGTATTTACCGGAGAAAAATACCAAAGAACGCGCTCTCATTCATGCGCTTGGAAACACTACAGTCAAAATGGGAGCCACCTAGAAAAACTACAATTTCTGGCTCATTTTTCCATAAGCAGCCTGAAACTCTTTCTAAAGACTGTTGACATCTAGTGGAAGCCCTATGAACTGTAATCTGGCACGATTTCGCCCTATTATAAAAGTGCCAGCCATTGAAATCAGTGGTAGGATTAATTTATTTTTTGGCGGGATGGTTTGTCCTTGGGGTTTCGCCTGCCATATCAGTTCTGTTATACTCACAGACATTATTTTAACAGTTTTAGAAACTTTAGAGTTTTCTATCCAAATCTACCAATTATATGCATATCCTAGCTTCTGGGCCTGAGTAGCAGGCAGTTTACTTTGGGCACGCTTTTCATCCGGACGTCAAAATACCGCCCCCTATCCCAAAGAAGTTAGTGATCTTTCATTCAAAATCAAACTTGGTCCAACGTTTTCAGACCACAAAAGTAGTCTTCTGTCAAGATTATTCCCGACAGCATCTGTTATGTAGATCAAACTTCATAACCCAAAATAATGTCTGAGATGGCCACCGTCTAATTAAATCCTTTGCAACAGTGACCATCTTTCCCATGTGATTTTGAGCTGAAGAATACTGATTGGTGTTGTCTTGTGGTTTGGCACAGGCAGCCTGGGGAGGGAGTGTTCTCTTCTCAAAGGAACACCGACATCTCATGAGAGGAGTTGAGAGGTGGGAGCCAGGTGCATGCTCAGGAATACAGTTGCTGGAATGCAATTTTACACTATATAAATGTGCTGCAAAAAACTAAATGTAATTCAGCATGTGTGAGAAAGTGTACCAAAGTATAGGTTAGGTGTCTTGATGTTTCGCATGACTGGGCTAGTCTTCCGTATTGGCTCAACATATGACTTTGAATCCTGAGTGTAATTATGTGAATGTGTTTGTGATCAGAGCCGATTCAGTAACTTGGAATCCACACAAGATGATGCTGACTGGCTTGCAGTGTTCAGCCATTCTGCTCAAGGACACCACGGTAAGACAACACAACATCCCTTCACCCAGCCTGGTCTCATAGTAATGTAAATCTGAGAAACTCAAATTAGTAGGTTATGTTTGGTATGGTTACATAAGACAGAAGGTTACTTAAGGCAAAAACACATTTTGGGTGGATGGGTAGGTGTATATGCAATCCAAAGGTTGCATGTTTGAATCATCACTGACAACTTTAGCATTTTAGCTAAATAGCAACTTTCCAACTACTTACTACTTTTTAAATTACTTCACGTTAGGTTAAAGGGTTAAGGTTAGCTAATGCCTAACCATAACTTTAACCCCTAGCCTAGCTAACGTTAGCCACATAGCTAATATTAGCGTTATCCACCTAGCTAACATTAGCCAGAACATATTAGAATTCAAAACATATTGTACAAATTGCAATTTAACATTTCTAACAAATTGTAATTTGTAACATATCATACGAAATGGATGATGGACATCCACAAATGAATACATACCATACAAAACGTAACATATCATACTATTTGGAGTGTGGCAGATTTACATGTATTATGTTATGTCTACCCCTGAGTCCAGGTTGCTTTATCATATTCCTCACCCAAAGAGTTGTTGTTGAACTGCTGTGGCATTTGCATCGCTTGCCTTCACAATTATGAAAAACACTGTAAAATGACAAATAGTTACACCTCATACATGTTTTTATTGAACTATTTGTCAATGATAAAACATAATGCAAGTCCTTTATAATCAAAAACTTTATGTTCCTGCATTGTTTAAAGGGATAGTTGGACATTTTGGCAATTAAGCCATTTGTTTTACTTATTCAGTCAGAATCTCCTCAATACCATTTTTATGTCTGTGTGCAGTTTGAAGGAAGTTGAAGGTACCCACTGGGCACATCATTTCAACGTGGATAATTGGGTAATATTTGGTTGAGACGTTGATCAATGAGATTACAACCTATATTCACCCACTCAAAAAGACAGCCAAAAGTTAGTTGACTTTCAAATGTGTTATCCCTATGCTTTCAACCATCCTAAAGCCCAACCAAATTACAATGGAAAAACAATGTCTGATTTCTGGTTTAGTTGGCACCCAAATGGCTGTCACTGCACTTTCAACCATTTAAAAGCAAAGCAAGTTGAAATGAGAATACAATGTCAGATATGTATTCATTTATTTATACAACAGATTAGTGTTATCAATGTGCTTCATCTAATAAAAGAACCAAATGTCCTGGATTGCAGTTGAGATTACATTAAAGTGGCAATATGTAACTTTTTGGCAACCCAACCAAATTCACATAGAAATGCAAGTTATAGATCTATCATTCTACTTGAAAGCAAGTATAAGAAGAGGTAGATATGTTCTATGTGTGCAATTTCTATGCTTACCATTACATTTTACGTTCGGTTTTGTACACCAGCTTCAAACAGCTGAAACAACATTATTTTTGCTTATGGAAAACATTTCAGTGGTCTGGATGGTACAATGATTCTCTACACTATACTACCTTATTTTGTCATATAAACTGAAATTAGGCAAACTATTTGTTTTAGCAACCAGGAAACGGTGGAGCAATTTTTCTGCATAGCGCATCTTTAAAAATACAGTACATGGTGCAAGTGATCAATGCCATTCGAGATTCTGCATTAGAGCAATTGCAAATATCTCCACAGACCTGAGACGACCTGCTAACTTGAACATGCACGATTTATATAATTACATTAAAGGAATATACTGTATAGTTACAGTAACATTAATGTGACTATGGAGGTGTTATTCATTTTAAGGTTGAATGTTACATTAGTTTGTAAGTTACAGACCTACAAATATCATACCCCCCAAGACATGCTAACCTCTCAACATTACAATAAAAGGGAAGGTTAGCATTCTTGGGGGGGTATGATATATTTGTGCTAATGTAACTTTCTCACTCATCCTTATTCAAGATTCATTCAGGACTATCCATTATCATGGTAACATTTCTAAAAACTTGTTTTTGCTTTGTCATTATATGGTATTGTTTGTAGCTTGATGAGGAAAAACATTGATTTAATACATTTTAGAAGAAGGCCGTAATGTAACAAAATGTGGAGGAAGGGGTCTGAATACTTTCCGAATGCACTGTACCTCGTCTGGTAGGCTCGCGTCACTGTACATCTTGCAGCTGGGTTTCCCTTTGTAATCCGTGATAGTTTGCCACATCCAACGAGCATCAAAGCCGGGGTGGTAGGATTCGATCATGGTCCTGTATTGATGCTTTGCCTGTTTGATGGCTAGTCGGAAGTTGGAGAGGGATTTCTTATAAGAGTCCGGATTAGTGTCCCGCTTCTTGAAAGCGGCAGCTGGAGCCTTTAGCTCTGTGAGGATGTTGACTGGTTGGGATATGTACATACGGTCACTGTGGGACGACGTCGTCGATGCACTTATTAATGAAGCCGGTGACTGATGTGATAATATTGCTATTATAAACTGGTTACCAACATAATTAGAGCAGTAAAAATACCTGTGGTATACAGTCTGATATACCACGGCTGTCAGCCAATCAGCATTCAGGGCTCGAAAGACTGAGTCGCATCTCTGGCAACCAAACCGATAGAACGGACGACCAGCCGGCTTGTGTAGTAACCCTAAATTTGAGTCAGGACTATATCTTGTGGAAATTTATTTTATTAAAATAAAAAAAAACATACCTTTATTTAGAATAAGGCTGTAACATAACAAAATGTGGAAAAAGTCAAGGGGTCTGTATACTTTCCGAAGGCACTGTACACATTTTAAAGATCCATTTTGTTGTCTTACCATTATTATTGAGCAAATTCTCAGCTATTCTTGATCTCTTCCCCTTTTCCACAGGACCTGTTGAAACGTTGCCACAGTGCAGATGCAACATACCTCTTCCAGCAGGACAAGTTCTATGACATGAGTCTGGACACAGGGGACAAGTCGATACAGTGCGGCCGTAAGGTTGACTGCCTGAAGCTGTGGTTGATGTGGAAAGCTGTGGGGTCACAAGGCTTGGAAGAGCGTGTGGACAGGGCTTTCGCCCATACAAGGTACAAACCCCAGCTAGCACATTTGGTTCCTTGGAAGTTGAGGGAATGTATATTTTTGCTTTCCCATTGGTTCTGGGAACAAAGCCATATGTTTCCTGATTGGTAAAATGTTACTTTTTTTAAATGTTCTGAGAAAGGAAGTGAAAATGCCGCCTGTTCTCGAAATGTAAATGTTTTGGTTACAGGGAGGTTCTGAGGATGTTTTACTATGGTTCCCTGAAAGTTTTCCTTGGAGGTTTTATTAATGTTCTTAGAACTAAAATTATTTGAAAGTAATTAAATAACATTCTGAGAACATGTTTCAATAAGACTTAACACGGCTAGCTTAGATTAACTGTGTTGAATTTAGGACACATGGAAATTCATTGGCTTAGGTATTAATCATGCAAACACATTTTATATTCTGTTCTCTAGCCATTGAATTAAGTTTTTTTTGTGTCAAGTATCTTAAATGTGCTGAGAATGTTCTAAAGCCAAGAAACTATCCTGCACCATTCCCAGAACAATATGGGAAGGTTGTATACAAAATAATCATAGGACAGGGTTATTCAACTCTTACCTTACAAGGTCCGGAGCCTGCTGGGTTTCTGTTGCACTAAATGCACAAACCTGGTGTCCCAGGTATAAATCAGTCCCTGATTAGAGGGGAACAATGAGAAACTGCAGTGGAACTGGCTTCTAGGTCCAAAGTTGAGCTTGAGGGCCATAGGATAACTACACTCACCAAGCTCTAAGAAACATATGGTTCTCAGAACATTATGTGCTAGCTGGGACATTTACAGAACCTTCAGCTGTAATTCTGACTAGTCAAGCTCCTCACTTAAAACAGCTCAGAGCTCTCATTTAAAGATGTTAATCTAATCTATGTCAATTAAAGATGTTTCAAATGTTATGGAACAATGATCTGTGTGTTGACTGTCCCACACGTAGATATCTGGTGGAGAAGATGAAGAAGAGAGAGGGCTTTCAACTTATAGGGAAGGTAAGTCATTGTTTTATCAAATGTATACTAACATTTTCTTCTCCCATTTTCATCTCACCTGTCTTCTGGTTTTGTCCTGTTAAACAGCCTGAGTTTGTGAACGTGTGTTTCTGGTTCATACCAGCCAGTCTGAGGGGAAAGGAGAACAGTCCAGACTACCAGGACAGATTGTCAAAGGTAGGTGTGTGTCAAATTGTTTACTATGATGCCAGTTATTTATTTTTTCAACTCAATTTCTATGACATATTCTACATTTAAACCAGTTAGTTTCTGTCGGTCTGGCTGACATAATGCTGTGATCTTGTATCTTCATCACCAGGTGGCTCCGGTGATAAAGGAGCGTATGATTAAGCAGGGTACTATGATGGTGGGCTACCAGCCTCAGGGTGGACGTGTCAACTTCTTCCGCATGATAGTCATCTCTCCGCAGCTCTCCTACAAAGATATGACCTTCTTTCTGGATGAGATTGAGAGGCTAGGGAATAATCTGTGATAGTCATTTTGGTTATGGTCTTGCAACTCCATTTATGTCACTGACTCCCAGAATCTGTTTTGTGTTTTCCAACAATAATATTACTTGTGTTTTTACAGTTTTGGGGAAGATACTTTGAAAATATAGTTTACCAAGCTACTAATTACTTCAATGGAAGAAGTTAAGATACCCTTAAGAAAAACAATTTACTTAACTAAAGTTACATTGAAAAAGTAGCTCACTACTACCAAACTACTTTGTGATAAAGTACACTACCAGTCAAACTACTCATTCAAGGGCTTTAATACATTGGTGTTTTGTGGGTACTATTTAATGAAGCTGACAGTTGAGGACTTGTGAGGCGTCTGTTTCTCAAACTAGACATTCTAATGTACTTGTCCTCTTGCTCAGTTGTGCACCGGGGCCTCCCACTCCTCTTTCTATTCTGGTTAGAGCCAGTTTGTGCTGTTCTGTGAAGGGAGTAGTATTTAACACTTTTTTGGTTACTACATGATTCCATATGTGTTATTTCATAGTTTTGATGTCTTCACTAGTATTCTACAATGTAGAAAATAGTAAAAATACAGAAAAACCCTTGAATGAGTAGGTGTGTCCAAACTTTTGACCGGTACTAATATATATATATATATTGCATGGCCTTTATGTCTTATTTGGTTGTAGAACATGATGTAGGAGATCCTTCTGAAAAATACCCATGACAGAGGCCAAGGGAACCCTGATCAGTGCCATGATGCATTGAGACAAGACAGAGGAGCCCATGGGCTGTGGGCTGCAGTGGAACTGTGTCAACATCCTGGACACCGTTGCATGGAAGAAGTCGCCCCTGCATAAACAGTGAACTTGAGTGACCCAACGTGCCTGGATTAAAGATGGCCTTGTCTGAGAAGGGTGGATGCTTACTCAATGTGTCTGCTTATGTTAATGTTTAAGCAGTTGTGTGAGTGTGTACAGTGGGGAGGGGTGGTGGGGAGGAGCTAAGGCTTTGCAGCTGACATAGGTGTGATGCATAAACACTCTGCTGGGGTCACAAGTCCATGAAGAAGCTTTCTCTGAGGCCAGTTCCTGCAGGGCTGGCCCTAGCCTTTTCGGGTCCGTCAGTAAGATTTGGTTGGGGGGCCCCCCACTTTGATGGTGGAGAGCAAAAAAAACTACATTTTAAAGTTCATTTCCTACAATTCTACACATTTTGCCATGTGGCTAAGAATTGTTTTAGTCATTTAATAACTCATTTCGCCATGCGGTGGAGCTAATGTTTTGCCTTTTTAAAGCTAATTTCCTGAAATTGTACACATTTTGCCATGATTTATGCCATGTTTATAGGATATCTGTGTAAGAGTGACTAACAAAATCAATGGGGGCTCCCTAAGTTTAGATAAATGGCTTGACTAATTCACAAATCTAAAACATGTTAGCTGACATGGGCCAATTGAGTGACTGCTGAAGAGGAAAACTGCTGATGCACAACAACATTTTGAAATTGCACCTGGTGTATTCTACTATTCTAACAGTAAATTGAGACCCCGACACTTCAGTTAACCCTAACGATCGAGGGGCTTAAGCGACCGCTTATGTCGCTTATGCCTAGAGCCGGCCCAGACTTCCTGCCTTCAAACCCACCGTGCATATTGACTGAGGTTGACTGAGGTCACTGCACCCTGAGGGCCATGTTTGCATTTGGGGCCAAAGAGATGGGCCACGCCTAAAGCTCTCAAAAGGACACAGTTTGTCTTCCTGCGGTAACATGAATCAATTTGAGGAATGCAGCAAGTTAGGCAAGCCCTAGTGAGTTTGCAAATAGACAGCTGGTTTTAAAACAAATCTTAGTAATGACTTCTTTCTAATTTTAAGCAATTCTCCAATGAAGCTTGATCAGTTGGCCTTAACGAGCCAAGTAAAATGTAGTCAATGCGGTAGTTAGCTACAGTAGAAGCAGAACTGATCAGCTGGGTTTCACAGAATTTCAACATGAGGAATTTTCTATGCAAAAAAACTCCAAATGATTACTGAGCCTGAATTAATTAAACCGATCTGATAAAAAGATTAACCAACCAATAAAAAACACGAGGACAGTACAATTAAACCAAGTTATCAAGGACAGAAGACAGAACTCTGTCTATCAGGGTCTGGAAATGTGCCAGGATCTCTGGTTGTATCAGAGGAGGCTGGTGGGAGGAGCTATAGGAGGAAGGGCTCATTGTAATGGCTGGTATTAAATTAATGGAACGGAGTCAAACATGTGCTGTCCATATGTTTGATACCATTCCATGAATTACATTTCAGCCATTTCAATGAGCCCGTCCTCCTATTGCTCCTCCCACCAGCCTCCTCTGGTTTGTATATCAGGACCATTTACCATTTGCCTAGCAACTCTATACTAGGAGCAGGTTGGATATTTCAAATGTACAGCCACCAGACCCGGATCAGATTCCTATTATTACAGGTGCTGCCAAAGAGAGTCCTTTAACTCTCACAGGTGTCTTGATTATCTTGTACTATAACCCCAGTATGGTCTGGAGTAAAATGTCCTTATGGGAACACAGACCTATGGGGCAATATGATAGTGACATTAAGAAAGGTTAGAAGTTTGGGGCTTATTCGAAATGTGAATATCGCTGAAGTCACCCTATTCTTCATGAAAGCGAATCATGACTATTCTACACAAAAGCCTACCTTTCTATCTGAACGCGCCGTACCGAGGCCCCCTCCTGAATTTGACACTGGACCCCAAATAAGCCAGTAATCACTACTACCAGTTTCAAATATGATATTTGAATGTATTCATGGCATGTTTGGTTCCCAGCATTGGGCTAAGTGCAGCCCTAGGTGCTTTTTGTTCTTTTCCAGAGCTTACCCATCCCAGGCCTCATCCTGAATGAATTCTGGCCACAGCTTGCATGGGGCCATATCATTAGCAGTAATTGCACACAGCATTCTACTGCCATGTGCCTCCCTTTTCACCACAGACTTCTCTATCAGTGATCCACGAAAGCATCGTATTACCCCCACACCAGTGGAGGCTGGTGACTTGCAAAATCGAGGAGGATGGGAGACCCACGGTATAGGCGAGGACCGCACGGAGACGACAAAGCGTGTTTAAAACGTTGTGACAGACTAATTATTTTAACCTAAATCATTTCATAGAGACATTTATAGTACAATAGTATGGGGAATGGGAATGAGAGGGCTACTTACACAGTGCTGGGAAGGGATCACAGCAGTGATTCAATGAGGGTATCAGGCATGAGTTGAGGTTTTCAGAGGCTTGACTTCAGTGCAGCACAGGGGTTGAGGTGTTCAGAGGATTCAGTGCAGCACAGGCTCATCATGGATGGATGGGGATGGAGAAGAACTCAACTCATCCACTGAGGGCAGGACAGGATTTGACTGGGAAGACAAAAAACAATAACAACACACTACACAGCTAAACAAAAGAGCTAAGAATGAGTTAGTCCAAGCAAGGAGTAAAATCATTGATGTGTAATAATGTGATTGTCTTTGTGTATGTGATTGACTCTACGTAAAAAAATTGACAGGTCTACTCACAGTGCTTGGAGAGGAAACATACAAAAAGCACATACTTCCATAACAGCAGCACCACCATAGGTTTGGTCAACAAGTTTCTCCATGAAGTTAAACTCAGACATCTCAGAATTCACAAAGTCAAACACAGACTGTGCATCTCTCCCACTTGACACATCAAAAATAGCCCAAGAAATGTTCCTGGATAAAGCCCTGATCATCCACATACTAGCTGACAATAACTGACAACTGCGTCCAGACTGGTGGCACCATACTGTAGGTCCCAGAGTGGTGGGACAATTTTTCCCCCCTTGGGGCCTGGAGTTTCCCTTTTCTGGTAACCTAACCAGAAAATCTCTGAACCCTATAGGGTATAACAGTGATTAATCAGTTGTAAAAAGGTTTTATACAGGCTATGATGGGAACCGCTTTTCTAATCAGGTCAAATGGTTTTGAAAAAACTCCTGGAAACAACTCCTGGCCATGGGGGGGGGATGAAAACCCTGTCAAATGACAGCAAATCATATTTAGACTAGACTAACAGGAGGGGTCTCTCTACCCAATTACAGAGACAACAACTGATGGACAATACAACTCACAGGGCTGAGCTTGCTTTATGTATGTTAGGCCTATGCAACTGTAGACCTAATAAAAAATGTACTCACAGTCTGTGTCATCACTATTATGTTGACTGATTCATTCCAGTTAATCATTTGGGATTAAAAAGCGGTCTAGCCAGCCCACGTTTGAATACAAACCAAATTTGATCACATTCACATTTTCTCCTGACAAACAAATGGACAATAAATACATAACGTTAACAATTTGTTTACACCGACCAGATGGACAGGGCGCATAGGCAGTACGCAGTTGGTATTATTAGTAGCCTACAGTTGATCAGACTGAAAAATCGTCTTGTTTTCATCCCATACTGCATGTCAGATCTCTAATGTTTGGGTGTGCCTATACAGCAACACTTATTTAAAGAGTTTTTGCTTGTGTCTGACCAGAGTGACGTGTTATCGCCTTTGCTAAATTAATACCGGCAAAACAACAGCATACCACCCTAGGTTTGTTCTCTGATCCTAATCCTATGATTGGATGGACAACATGTCAGTTCATAATACAAAAGCTTTGATTGGTTGGAGGACGTCCTCCGGAAGTGGTCATAATTACCTTCTAGGTCTATGGAAGGGGGTAAGGCCTACGAGCCTCCTAGGTTTTGTATTGAAATCAATGTAGCCAGAGGAGGACGGGGAATAGCGGTCCTCCGGCTACATCATGGAGCTATCTTAGAGACTATTGTAAAGCTATACTGCAAAACAGTTAGTTTTAAATCAGGTATTTGGTGACGTGAACATATTTAATATAGATTTATCTCATTATTTAAAACATTTCTGAAATTCACTGAGTAGGATGGTCCTCCCCTTCCTCCTCTCAGGAGCCTCCACTGCCCCACACATGCTGCTTGAGGTGTAACTTTGGTGAAATATATAGAAGACATACACTGAACAAAAATATAAACGCAGCATATAAAGTGCTGGCACCATGTTTCATGAGCTGAAATAAAAGATCCCAGAAATGTTCCACACGCACAAAAACCTTATTTCTCAAAAACAATTTGCACAAATTTGTTAACATCCATGTTAGTGAGCATTTCTGTCTGTAATAAAGTCATTCTGACTGGCTGTGCCTTCGATTGGATGGACTGTGCCTGGCTTCCCAGTGGGTGGGTTTATGCCCTCCCGGGCCCACCCATGGCTGCACACCTGCCTAGTCATGTGAAATCCACAGATTGGGCCTTAATGAATTTATTTCAACTGACCGATTTCCTTATATGAACTGTACCTCAGTACAATCTTTGAAATTGTTGCATGTTGCGTTTATATTTTTGTTCAGTATATTTGGTGTGTGCTTGCTTTCGTACATGCTCCTATTCAGTGGTAGTACACGTGAGATACTTGGGATGTGAGCATGCATCAGTGTGGGCTCTACGCACGTGTGGTTGTGGAGAGCATTTGTGAACGACCCTTAGCTCAATGTCAGGAAGTTTGGGGATTAAAGAGTGTGTTTGTTGTGTGAGCATGTGTGTTTTTATATAAACAGTGGAGCGGTTAACCTTGATGTCGCTCATTTCCCTGCTCCAGGGGACCGGTTGGGACATGCAGGACATACAGGAGCTGTAGATTTAAAGACCCAGATGCAATTAGCCTGTTTCCCCCTCTCCTTTCTACACGAGCAGACAGATGGCTGGGGCCCACTCAGCAGAGATGCAGCCCACTGCGGTGTCCCACTAGGCAGGGCACCTGCAGAGAGACAGAGGGCAGGAGAGACCCTCTGGCTGAGATAGGCATTCAGTACCCTATTCTTCTCTACTGAAATATGGTTATGGGAACAGAAATGGTTCTGAACTGAATGCTGTGCTCGTTACAAAATAACCACTGCACTACGGTGAATTGAAGCTAGAATGTAGGCTGCTAGTGCGCTTGTATCACTTAATGTAGGCTACACTGGATATCACAATCTGTATAACAGATACTTCTCCTTTCCCCATTGGTCACTACCATCATTCTGAAGGTCTCCTAATAGTCTCTTTGTTGGAGGTGTGTATACGTGTGTTGTGTGCCCCTCTGAGCACAAACTAGAATAAAGATAGGAATTCTTGGAACCAACCAACACAACCATATTCACCACAGGGTTTCGAAAACACTGCAAGCCTGCATTCCTTCCCCTTACTTCACCGGCGTAGAATGAGGTTCTGGGGGTGGAATGGATGCTTGGCAACAATTACTGAGCAAAGTGCAGCTCTGAGCATGATGGTCAGCACTATGCCCACAGGCAAAGACGGTACTTGTCGAGCCATGAAAACACGTAAAACCTACAAAACAACTACAATAACCATGGTAGAAAAATCACACGCAATTATCAAAAGCACAATTTGCTGTATGCCTGTTACAGAAAACATAGCTGACTGACATTTTAACGGGGCGCGCCTCGAGCTATCTGCAGTATCCGGTCTTTATTCATCATATTTGGACAAGTTTAGGGCCAAAGGAAACAGCTTGGAATGAGAGGTATGAAATCTCTGGCAGCAGGGAGAAGAGCAGGTCAGTGGTATGAGAGGAGTCTGGGGTGAGAGCACAAGGCTGAGCTTCTGAGGTTCCTGGTAAGATGATCTGGGAGATGGGGGGGACAACACCTAATCCTGGATTGGCCGGCGTGCTGCTGTCCCCCTGGTTATGCAATAATGACATAGATACAGTCCTATATCTGACACAGCAGTCAGGGGGTCATATAAATCAACACTGACATGACTTCAAATGAATGAGAGGCATCCAGGATGCTGGAAAGAGTAGAGCAACAAAGCAGCCCGTTAGTATCAACTCAGTATAATGCAAGCAAGGGTTAAATTGGGGACGACGAGGCGGAGAGGTATGGACGACAGGATGGGTAGATGAGAGTTTAGATTTCAATTCGATTAGCAGTTCGTTCTTTACTTAAACTCATGAAAATAGTTCAACACTGGTAGTAAATCACTGTGATAATAAGGGGAGGATGACTATCATATGACCAATGAGGCGACTGGAGGACGAGTAGTTGATTTACACTATGTACCAGATACTGTGCCTGTGCGAATAGCCATACTTGCGTTCTAAATATACTGAACAAAAATATGAACGCAAAACATGTAGCGTTGGTCCCATGTTCCATGAGCTGAAATAAAAGATCTTAGAAATGTTTCATACGCACAAAAAGCTTATTTCTCTCAAATTCTGTGCACAAACTTGTTTACATCCCTGTTTAGTGAGCATTTCTCCTTTGCCAAGAGAATCCATCCACCTGACAGGTGTGGCATATCAAGCTGATTAAACAGCATGATCATTACACAGGTGCAACTTGAGCTGGGGACAATAAAAGGCCACTCTAAAAATATTCAGTTGTCACAAAACACAATGCCACAGATGTCTAAAGTTGAGGGAGCATGCAATTTGCATGCTGACTGCAAGAATGTCCACCAGAGCTGTTGGCAGAGATTTGAATGTTCATTTCTCTACCATAAGCCGTCTCCAACTTAGCTTTAGAGAATTTGGCACTACGTCCAACCGGCCTCACAACCGCAGACCATGTGTAAACAAGTCAGCCCAGGACATCCACATCCGTACAGCTAATGAAACTGTGGGTTTGCAAAACAAAATAATTTCTGCACAAACTGTCAGAAACGGTCTCAGGGAAGCTCATCTGCGTGCTTGTCGTCTTCACCTGACTGCAGTTTGGAGTCGCAACCGACGTCAGTGGACAAATGCTCACCTTAGATTCCTACTGGCACGCTGGAGAAGTGTGCTCTTCATGGATGAATCCCAGTTTCAACTGTACCGGGCAGATGGCAGACTGTCTGGCGCTGTATGGGCATCAATGTGTGAACAGAGTGCCCCCACGGTGGCGATGGGTTATGGTATGGGCAGGCATAAGCTACGGACAACGAACACAATTGCATTTTATCAATGGCAATTTGAATGCAGAGATTCCGTGACAAAATCCTGGGAGGCCCATCGTCATGCCATTCATCCACCACCATCACCTCGTTTCAGCATGATAATGCACGGCCCCATGTCGCAAGGACCTGTATACAATTCCTGGAAGCTAAAAATGTCCCAGTTCTTCCATGGCCTGCATACTCACCAGACAGGTCACCCACTGACTGGTTTTCTGATCCACTGATCCACAACAGACGCATATCTGTATTCCCAGTCATGTGAAATCCATAGATTAGGGCCTAACTAATTAATTTCTATTGAATGATTTCCTTACATAAACTGTAGCTCAGGAAAATCTTACAAATTGTAGCATGTTGCGTTTAAATTTTTGTTCAGTGAAGTAGCCATTTTAGGTATGCGAAAAAAGTCTTATAGTATGTGACATACAAATAAATAAAACATTTGTATGCTTTAAAATGCCAGGATGTTAGTGTCATTTCATCTAGTAGAATTCACTGCACACTTTTGAGGAAGAGAATTGTCTTTCTAGACTGACTTGTGTTTGACACTGATAATGAGGACACGCTGTACCCAAATGAACAAATGGCATCAGATGACACATTCTCAGGATGGTTGTGCCTAGTTTGCTGATATTTGTTGCTTACCGCATTCATTTTACTAAAAACAGTACATTCAAAATAGTATGTAGTACAATTTGTACACAGTATGTAGTTTAGTAATAGGCAAGAGATTTCAGACATGGCTACTGCCTCAAGTGAGTAAAGAGGTGGTGAATGGTTGCATAAAGTTAAGCCTGGCTAGGCTGGACATATAGCACAGTAGTGCTCCTGACACATGAGAATTAAACTACATCAAAAGGTAGTCATAACTGATAGTAGTACGTTGAAATACACAAACCAGCAGATGCCAAGTATTGCCTGTATATTTTATTTTATGTACAGTACATATACAAAAAAACTGAAAGTGGCCAATAACATTGACCAACGAGGGCAACAGCAGACAGCCATGTTGCTCATCAAACACGGAATTTCCTGACATCCGCTTCCATCTTAATCATAAAACAGGTGAAAGGAGCTAGGCACTCTCTCCTTCCCCACTCCTAAAGAGTTAACAAAAACCAAAGGGATTCAAAATGGAAGGAAAACGCATCAGGAGCTCTTGGTCGTGTTCATTGGGGCTTGCAACGGAAAACATTTTGCAACAGAAAACTAAAACGAGCAATTTCTTATTGGACAAGTACAGGTAGTCCTTGCTTTTTTCTTCCGTTTGGGGCGTACTGAACTACCGACACTGGCCAGAAGTATGTGGACACCTGCTCGTCGAACATCTAATTACAAAAACATGGGCATTAATATGGAGTTGGTCCCCCCTTTGCTGCTATAACAGCCTCCACTCTTCTGGGAAGGCTTTCTACTAGATATTGGAACATGCTTCCATTCAGCCACAAGAGCTTTAGTGAGGTTGGGCGATTAGGCATGGCTCGCAGTTGGCGTTCCAATTCATCCCAAAGGTGTTCGATGGGGTTGAGGTCTGGGCTCCGTGTAGGCCAGGCAGGTTCTTCCACACCGATCTTGACAAACCATTTCTGTATTTACCTCGCTTTCTGCACAGGGGCATTGTCCTGCTGAAACATGAAAGGGCCTTACCCAAACTGTTGGTACAAAGCTGGAAGCACAGAATCATCAAGAATGCTATAGCGTTAAGATTTCCCTTCACTGGAACTAAGGGGCCTAACCATGAAAAACAGCCCCAGACCTTTATTCCTCCTCTACCAAACTTGTTGGCACTATGCATTGGGGCAGGTAGCATTCTCCTGGCATCCGCAAACCCAGATTCGTCCATCGGACTGCCAGATGGTGAGGCGCGATTCGTCACTTCAGAGAACGCGTTTCCACTGCTCCAGAGTCCAATGTCATCAAGCTTTACACCACTCCAGCCAACGCTTGGCATTGCGCATTGTGATCTTAGGCTGGTGCGTGTCTCTTAGGCCATGAAAACCCATTGTTGCTTCTAGATATTTCTACTTCACAATAACAACGCTTACAGTTGACCGGGGCAGCTCTAGCACGGCAGAAATTTGACAAACTGACTTGTTGGAAAGGTGGCATCCTATGACGGTGCCACGTTGAAAGTCACTGAGCTCTTCAGTAAGGCCATTCTACTGTCAATGTTTGTCTATGGAGATTGCATGGTGGCGTGCTCGATTTTATACACCTGTCAGCAACGGCTGTCGCTGAAATAGCCGAATACACTAATTCCAAGAACGTCCCCATACTTTTGGCCATGTAGTATATGTGACTCCCCTTCCTTCCCCCTACTTTCCAAAAGTGCTGCTTTCAACTAAGATCAATAAAGGTCGATCCTGCAGTCTCTCCATCTCCAGACATGTAGCCAGTAGTGAGCAGCCACCGATCTCCCCACACCTTCACACGCACACTCAAAGAGTTGAATTCACAGTATTCTTACAGCATTTCTGAGTGACTATAAAGCTTTAATTGATGCATAGTGTTTGACACTTTTGTCCACTCTCTCCAGTGGAAACATTTGATGGGGATAAAACTGGGGTGGGTTGAGAGAATGTACAAAGACACACCGGACACAAAAATGCAAGAATACAGTGTACACAACCACCCCTGAAGGGATCAATCTCTGGCATCCCAAACCTTTAAAAAAGTAAATCTCCAAGGCCATGGATAGTCAAAGTGGGACATTTGAACTCCCGCTGCCTGTCAGTGCTGTAACTCCAGTTAGTGTTCGGACAATGAGCTTACAGCAGGCCACAAAAGGTACAGATAAAGTGCTTTTCTTTACATGACAGAAATAATTAAGTGAGTAGAAATGAACTCTAGGATCTCTCACAAATAACCCATAGATACCACACTTCTGAAGTATTCAAACCAAAATGAAATGGAAGAGAAAAACGTTTGGAGAAAAAAAAAAAGTATAAATAACGTTACATCGACATTTCCAACTAGCAATGCTGAAGAAGGCTACAAGGATGAAACACTGTATGATAGAATAAACTACAGTACTATCTCTGGATGGAACAGTTTCACATTTGGAAAGTAAAGCACTTAAGAGTAAGACTTTTCACCAGCAATGTTGCGGATATACTTCCTGGTCTATTCGAAAAGAGTTGCTGGGCTTCCAATGAGGATGGCACTGGGACTGAACGGACCTGACAAGTTCCTCTGACTGGTTGTCGATGAACCGCTTCACGACCAATCGGTCGAGAGGATCGTTCACAAAAGCAGCAGTATGGAGATCTTATGGGATTGTAGAACGGTCAACTTAAATCGTTATGGATAATAAATGGTTACAGATAATAAATACATTCTGATTTGTAGTGTGTTGCTATTCAGTTCTATTGAAATATGGTTACATCTAAAAAATAAAATACAAAATTGAGGAATTGTTCCGTGTAGTCCATGAGATGCCTCAAAATTGCCCTTTCTTGCTCCCTTATCCAGTCAACAACACTCCACCTGAGCGGCCATTTTCCTCCAGCCATGTGGGGGGGGGGGGGGGGGGGGGGGGGAAATGCTGTATAAATAGTGACCGTGGAAACTGCACACGCTCCCTCTCTCTCTCTCCTGGGGATAGACGACTCAAGAGTCTTAGAGTTCCGCAACCTCTGACAGAAGACCATTCTTCAGTCTTCAGACTCTACACAGAGCGAGAGAGAGAGAGAGCGAGAGAGAGCAAGCGAGCGAGAGAGGGAGGGAGAAAGAACAAACAGAGTAATGAGATTGAGCAAATAACGGCAGTACAAGTTTCCCATGGAGGGACATTCTAACTGCAGGCCTAGACTTTGCACTGGGAGAGTTGTGCATGTAGAATGGATGGATTCTTACTTCACCATTCAAGACAGAACATTTCGACGTGAATCCAAGACACCGTCTTAACTTTCAGAAGTCACGCTTGGAAAATCTCTGGACAGCTGACATGGCAAAAACTATTTCCATCATGAGTGATAGAAAGAGTGGCATTCTCAAGAGCTTCTGGTGAGCATTATGAACAGAGCTCAGTACAGGTACCTTCACAGAGCTACTGAGGCGTCGCCAGAGCAAACAGTGGTCCTGGGAGCTGTCTGGCTGTATCATATCACCCTGAGACAATATTTAACCTAGAGGTGTGTGTATGTGTGTGTGTGTGTGTATGTATGAAGGGCCTGGTGCTTGGCTACATGGGGTCTGATTCCACACAATCAACAAACGGATACCAGGGGAACAAGGGCTTGGGCTTTTGATTGATCAGGCCTAACAATGTTTTATGACAACTACGGGGTAGGCAGGCTGAGACCAAATCATAAGTCCCTGGGTTCAGTCAACCAAAATCATGAAACTTAAAAAATGAACAGGTCTTGCACTTTACAACTAACTAAAGTTCGATGGTTCCCTACCCTGAAAGCATTCTATGAGCCAGGATAAACAAATGTATGGTTCAGATTTCTTTACACAGCCATTACACTTCAGCTAACTTTAGCCACCACAAGCTAAAAATCTACCAGAATGATGGGCGCAAACGTGCACTTTTCTAAAATTTCATGACCAAATTAACTCAATGACTTGGTGCGACGTTACTGAAAAGGTGATATGGTTTAACTCACACTGATTTATAGCTAGCCATGGCTAAAATCTGCTTAAGTTTGTAGTGGCTGTTTAAAGTAATATAATATATGCCATTTAGCAGAAGCTTTTCCCAAAACGACTTACAATCATGCGTGCATACATTTTTTTACAGGCTTAGTTCGTTAGAACCTTCGTAGGAGCATCATTAAATCTCTGAGCAGTTTCCCCAAAACCATTGAAACTAAAGTTGCACTTGAAAAACACTCATTATTTATAGGGCTGGGAATTGCCAGGGACCTCACGATACGATATTATCACAATACTTAAGTGTTGATACGATATGTATTGCGATTCTCGTGATTCTACAGTGCCTTCAGACAGTATTCATAACCCTTGACTTATTACACATTTTGTTGTGTTACAGCCTGAATTAAAAATGGATTCAATCTATTTTTCCCCCCCACCCATCTACACACAATAACCCATAAATGACAAAGTGAAAACATGTTTAGATATTTTCGCAAATGTATAAAAAAGTTAAAACAGAAATATGTTTCACTGTCTCTTTGTGACCGCAGATGACAACAAAGTTGACTACCATTGTAGTCAACTACCAAAGTTGCAAATGTCTTCGCAATTGTTACAAACAAGGTAAGGACAAAAAGATGCTTCAAATGAAAACAGATGAATCCATTAAAAGATAAATACAGTATATGCTACATAGGGTTGTATATTTAAATCATATTGAAACCAATTTCATGTTCAATAAATTAGTTATTTTTTTGCTAATTGTAGGCTAAGCTACTGTCTGTAATTGTTACCTCAATAAACTACTTCATGATGTGTAACAACATGTGCGCAATGATGAGCCAAATCTGTGAATTAGTGCATTATTATAGAGTAGTCTAAGCATTAGAATAAGCCGACTCAATATTAGCAGCCATATAGGCCAGGTGATAATATCGCTATTAGAGTTGATCTGTCGTCAGTATTGTGGAAGAATTCTAATGTTTATGATCCGAGAGCAGCGCTGCCTTTCTTTTGATCCTGTCAGTATTGACAGATGCTCCGACGACGGACGCACTTGGTGAGCGTTCTCTCTACGAGGCGTTTCGGGAAATGCATGTGACATCGTCGGCCGTTTTAAGAACGATGCATCGTTAAAAACACTTGTAAGCTTCAGTTCCATCCCTATCGGGAAACCAGGCCCTGCTTAGTTAGTTGTAAAAATGCCAAACATTCTTTAAGCAAATACAACCCCCAAAAAACTTAAATTAAGAATATTTTACTATACAACATTTCCATGCCTGTATGTATGAGGTAAGCAAAAATGTAGTTTAGACATTCAAAGAGAGGGTGGGTATTTTGCCTGAACATTGCCCAACATGTATCCTTAATCCAAGGTACCGGAATAGTGTATTTAGTGAACAAACTCACAAATGGTCTGAGTGTTGTGGACTCACCTACGTTTCGCAGTGAGAGGTGAGTAGAGAGGTTATCTCGGGGCTCATGTGGCCCACGGCCTTGGCAGCTTCCACGATGGCTCGCCGGTACATCCCTTTCTTCTTGCGGTTGAATCGCGACCTGAAGAACTCCCGGAAGGGGGAGAGTTTGGCAACGGACAGCTGGGAGGTAGTGGGCGAGCCGAACCAGGCCACCTTGGCCTCTGGCCACTGGGCCTCGCAGATAGACTCCTCTTTGCGGCTGCCGCTGATGCTGAGCACCCTCGCCGGCCACCAGGGGAACCCATGGATCTTCCCCCACACGACGTCTCCCACGGCCACCGCGTGGCCCTCCTCCGTCACACACTTGGTCATGCTACGTGTGTGCAGGCGCACGGTGAGTGGCGGCACAGTCTTGCTGTCGTCTTGTGAGATCAAGGAGGACATGGAGGAAATGTGCTCGCCGGGCGCTAGGTCGCACAGCTCTGGGGACGTGCCGTCTGAGCTGAAGGATTTGGATTCGTCTAGACTGTCTGTGCTGCACACGGACAGGCTGGAGGAGTCCGCTTTCCTCTTGCGAAGGTTGATGAGCAGCGCAAGGTCACTTTGGCCTCGGTCTGCCTCCTCTCCAGAGCTCCCCGACCACAGCTCCATGGGGGTCTTCTCCCCAGAGTCCTCCGAGTGGGGCAGGGGATGAAGGACCGGGACCCTGAGGCTCTTTCTGCTCTGCCTCTCTACCAGCTCCGCATCGTAGACCGTCAGGCTGTCCTCTCCGTCCCCCAGGGTCCTCACTCGGATCTTGGGGGAGGGGAAGTCCAGGCCGGCTGTTGGGGGCCTGGGGAGCTTGAGTTTGGGAATGGACACGGTCAGGCCCGTCCTGGTGGCGTCCAGGATGTGGCGCTGCTCCTGGGTCTGGGTTAGGGTGGTGGGCTCGGGCACCTTGCCCTGTTGGCCTTTTAGGCTGTTTTGCATCAGCTGCTTGGGGCAGAAGGGCTTGACAGAGCCGTGGACGCGAGCTGGGATCTTCATGACCTCGCCCTTGCCTTGCGGAGTGCTGTATGAGATCTTGATGACCGGGCTGTGGGGAATGATGTCCACTGCAGGGAACTTTGGTTCCTCATCCCTCTTGTCCTTCCGGAGCCGCTTGCTGTCATAGCCGGTGGGGCCATTCTCCCGCCTCTTGCTGTTATCCTTGGTGGCATCTGCATCCTCTTTCCTGGCCAACTTCACAGACCCGTCTTTGGAGTCTTCATCGCTGTGTGGAGCGTTCTCCTTCCTGGAAGCCTTGGTTGTGGGCATCCCGTCCTTACTGTCCTCGTCACTGTTCAGTGTGTTCTTACACTTCTCGCACAACACCTGCCTGGGGCGGAGTCTGATGGTGCTCATGGTCATCTGCCCGGGCTCTCGGGTCCGCCTCTTCTTCCTTTTAATGGTTCGCGGAGGTGGCTGAGGTACCCATTGACCATAGCTGTGGCGTACCCAAATGGGCTGAGGGAAGGGAGCTCCTTCGAAATATGGAGGGTATGGACCCTGCCCGGCAGGTACTGGTGTGGGCAGAGGGGCAGGGAGACTGGCACCTAGTGGGTCATTTTCAGGGAGCGTGTTTTCATCCTTTGGTCTATGATGTGAAGCCTGGCTGGGAGGTTTAGTAACAGGCTCCTCTCTCAGGACTTCAGGGATTTCACAACCAGGTTTCAATGCTGGGCATTCCACTGGCTTTGTTGTGATATCCGGTAGGCAGAAAAGCCCAGTCCTATAAGAAAAAGTGTGAAAGAAAATTACTTTAGTATGCTTTGTAGCTTCTGGATTATAAGATCCAATCATGATGAAGTCAAATTGTTTGCACTCAACTTTATCATTGTGGATAATGCAAGAATTTAAACTCTTTAGTTTAAGTTCCTGTTCAGGTCAAGAACATTAGCTCGACTAAATCTAAGCACAACAAATGCACTCCTCTGTCTGACCTTGTTGCAACCAAACCTCTTATGATTGCAACACTTAAGTTTGTGTAAAAGGCAGCACATTTATCACCTGTGTTGGGTTTTCTACTGGAGTGGGGGTTGGGAGACAACAAGCAAGCAGGTCGTTGTCTAGTTAGCCTATAGCCCAGGCCTACAGCCTTGCGTTTAAACTGAAAAAGCTGGAGTCTGTGTTTTCTCTGTAAATTCACATGTTCCTTTTCATGCCTGTGGACTGCAGGCGTGACGTGTCCAAGCCGGGCTTCTCTAAGGAGCCATTTGAAAAGGGAGTTGAGAGCAGCCAAGGCAGCAGCAGCAACATGGCTGTGCTCCACTCTGCTGTCAGAGACAGCAGACAAAGAGGCTACAGGATACCCAGGAGCCCCCTCCACTCCATCTGACTGAACAAAAACAACCCCGTGAATCACTCGGGACCCAGAGAGAGCCAGGAGATTCACTTGTTTTCGCATCAGTGTCTGCTGGGTGCTTGTGTGTTATGAGATTATTAATTAAAGCACATTTAGGCAGCCCGAAAGGCGTTTCCCCATGAGCAGCTATTGTCACATTTAAATAAAGAGGCCCGGCGAGGCCTGTTTCCTGTGCTTTAGAGGAGACCTTTAAAGGCCCTTCTTGAGCAACAAAATCTCAGCCATCACAATGATTGACACAGGCTGGACATAGGGTTTGTCATGGCCTGTTAACCACTGTTTCCATTTAAAATATAATGCTGTACATACACTACAACCAAATAAAGAGATCCTGCACAAAGGATACATGACATGGAAACTGGAGACACACAATTAAGGGAAATGCATTGCTATAAACCTAAAGGAAGAACTCACATTTTGACATTCACAAAGCAAAATAAGCCTGTATGCCAAACCGCTGTTCTTTGTTTAAGCTTAGATCTTTTCCACTGGGGAAGGTCAATCTCAAGGCATTTGGAGTGATCTATCACATGAACGTGAAGGCCTACCGATATGAAAAGCTGGTAAGATTCTGATGCTGAGATTCTGAGTCTATAAATAAATAAACCCAGTGGCATTTAAAAAAGGTGCACCCACTGCACTAGCATGTACTAGTGCAACACAAGGCCAGTACATGTGACACACACTGCGAGCCAGATAACATGCCCAATATGAATACCAATCATTCAAATAACATTTTATACCTTACCTCTATTGTTAACACCCTATACATAGGCATAAATGGGATTTCTTGCCAACATTGTGTAGTTCACCCTTTGTCAAGTACAAAGTAGGCCTATAGCCTAGTTTTTCTGGTGTCTAATTTCCTTGGAAACTCGACAATTAGTGCCATCTTTAAACAGCAAAACACAGCTGTATAATCTCTTATTTAGAATTTCAGGTCAATCATTTATAAATAGGCCTACACTGATTGTATCATTAGCTAAGGGTAACGTTGGATGACTGAGTTTAACATAGGCCTACATTACTGAAAGCACAAGAACAGTAGTAGGCAAAATTAGAATGATGTGATGCCCATCACTTTGCATATCTAGTGTTAAAACATGTAACCTTAATGTAATCATTACTAGATATGTAGCTATAAGAATGTATGTACAAAAGTCTAATATGAGACAGGGTGTTTCAGTAAGGCCAGCCATAGCTGGGCTACATTGTTGGCAGTCTAAATCTAGCCAACATTGAACTAGCTTGATAGTTAAGCTAACAATGAGGTAACGTTACCCACGTAGGAATAGCTTTTATTGAAATGCCCATCACGTTACTTTCACAGGGTGGTTGGCTTTATCCAAACTTCATAGTAATGATACACGTGTTTATATGTTATTAATATGTTCGCTGTAAATGTCAGCAAATCAGAGCTAACTGGCTAACGTTAACTAGCAAGCTAGCTACAACCCCTTGGAGTCTATTGTATGATGGCCCATGTAGCTAGCTAGTTAGCATGCTAAATTAGCCAGCAAACATTAGCAGGCTAACTAGCTAATTAGTTTGTGATACAAGTATACAATTATTCGAATAAATAAGACTCACTTTTTGTTGCAATCGAGTAATATCCCCATGTAGCACCTTTCTTGATAGGTAAGCGTCACTACTAGTGTATCGTTAACTATTTGATCAACAGTGACAGGAATCCGAGAGCCGGCCCGCAGCTCCTCGGCCACAGCCTCCATATTTTCCGGCGTGAGGTGTCCGGCTTGGCGGTACTCGATCCCGGCCTCGGGAGCCACGATCGCCTCTGCTAAAGATGCTTCTCCCTTCTACTTTCGAGCACGGGAGGGTACACCAGGGCACGAAATGACGCCATCACCCCCCACCAAGTCAATTACAACAGTTCTGCCACTGGTGACATCACACAAAGACAGAGGATAAAAATATTTTGAGGTTGCCCCTCTGTCTTGCTTGAAATTATACCATTTGGCTTTCCGTTTATTGTTGGCTCATGAAGCCACAATTTCAGAACAATAGCTATTTCATCATTATTATCTAGCTAATAAAAATACATTTATTTAATTTAACTAGGCAAGTCAGTTAAGAACAAATTTAGATTTACACTGACATCCTAGGAACAGTGGGTTAACTGCCTTGTTCAGGGGCAGAACGAAAGATTTTTACCTTGTCAGCTCAGGGATTCGATCTAGCAACATGTGGGCTAATGGCCCAACGCTCTAACCACTAGGCTACCAGCCGCCCCTGATACAACCCCCTTCCATTTTAACATTATCTTCAGGTCATTTTCACCGTGCCATTCCAAATTACATATATTCCTACCTTCAAACTGCCCTGGCTAACATGAATCACACCCATCTTTACTGTCTGTATCCAAGCCAACTGTATCAATAAGTAACTTGCTTGACTTGGGCAGGAGCTCTACTGCTTGAGCTCCTGTTCCTCTTATAGAATATTAGCTGAAAAGTATTGTGGCGCTTCTGCACCTAAATATAAACAGTACCAGCACCCAAAAGGAGTACCGGAACCTATTGAAGTCAAAGTCAAGCACTGAATTTAGGCTATAGGCACATATACAGTCAGATAAATATACATGATCAATCCCTGTGTAGCTGCTGTACAGTTGTAAGGACCTGAAATACAGTGACCTATTAGGCTGCTATTTAGCACTGATTGACTTGATGAATGAGGGTTGGTTTATCTTGGAACACAAGCACTTTACACTTAACTAATGATGTGCGTGTAACAGGCTGAAATGTTTATTGATGAATGGGTATCGGATGCCATTGTGATTGAGTAAACTGTTTGTAGAGTGCTATAATTCCATACGACCCTGTCCTGTACTACTTCTTTGCATACAATGCCAATTCATTTAATACGGCAACAATTCTAAATGGCAGTAGGTCTACACACACAAAAATACTTTCACTTGTCATAGCATCTTGGTGAGTTCTCCCCAGTAAATGCGATGAATCGATACTCGATGTCGCTCACATGTTTCCTCTCAGCAAGTTGCGACTGCAATCTCTTGGCCTGAAACAGAAGCAAATGGAAGAAAATCACAAAGAAAGAAACACCCAGATATTCATTCAATTCCTGGGGCTGCTGTCATTAAGCACTGAAAATGACGTGACATACAGTGGAATAGTAACGTACTTCCTCCATGTCCTGCCTTGCAGCTTCTGTCTCCTCTTGGGCAGTGCCACTGGGCCTCCTGCGCCTCTCCTGGATCATCTGAACATGGCTCCTGATCCGCTGCTCTAACTCACGGTCGCGGGCTGCCCTGGGGTCACACAGGTCAAGGGTAAAATGAACCACCATTCCACAAACTAAAGATTCTCTTAGTTACATACCACTGTGGGTGCTGCATGTTGTTTGTGGTGGAGGAGTAGCTGGCTAGCAACAGACTACAGAGACCAGTTGCTCGGAGTCCGGACCTGTCTGACCCTGTCAGGCTGTGACTGACCAATGCTCTCTCCACATATACATTTATCACACGATTTCACGCGATTGATTGATTTAATTATTTGTTTATTTATTTCGATGGACTGTACGCTGAAATTCAGCTCTTAGCTGCCAATGTTGTACAGCTGACAATAAACTAAACCTTATGTACTGGGGTGTACTCTTTTGAATCAATAGTTTACATGTACAGTATTTAGTATTTCATTGTCAAAATCAAAATCGGTCACATACAATACGTGTAGAACTTACAGTGAAATGCATACTTACAAGCCCTTAACCAACAATGCAGTTAAGAAAAAAAATTAAGTAAAAAATAGATTAGTAAAAAAATAAATAAAAAAATAATAAATAATTAAAGAGCAGCAGTAAAATAACAATAGCGAGGCTATGTACAGGGGGTACCGGTAGAGTCAATGTGCAGGGGCACCGGTTAGTCGAGGTACAGTACTGGACAACAGAAAAAAGTAATTAATTAAAACAATCAGCTGAACCAAAGTATTTGACAGAGGGGACAAAATATATGCTTTGAACAAAAGAGATGTCTGTAAAAAACCCTCTTTCCACTAAATGTCTCTGAACATTTTTGATTGATCTGCCATTGCTTCCTTTGGTGGCTACTGTTAGTAGATTAGCTGCAACAGTGTATCCATTGATTGACACATCATAGCTACATCATACCTGGCTTCCTTGTGTTCCTTCTGGGACTGGAACGATCTCTGTCTCTGGATCCTCTTTGGTGGGGGGTTGTGGGTCTTGACCTCACCACTTTCAACAACACTACACAGAGACTCTGTGGCGTATGGAGCGTTTATCGGTACCTGTAACAAAAAAAATACATTCATTTCTATAGAAAGCTAGTCTTTTCTTCATATAACCAAAACTGTGAACTTACCGAAAGTTAAGGATGGATGATAGATCTGTCAGTGACACAGATTGACTACTACTATCCTGGCACATTGCTGAAGAGGTCAGATATTAGATATACAGCTATGGGTTGCTCTTTTCTTTTGAGGATCTGTGGGTCCATGCCAAATCTTTTCACCCTCATGAGGTGGAAGAGGCATTGTCGTGCCATCTTCACAACTATGTTGGTATGTGTGGACCATGATTTTTTACATTTTTTTTATTTTACCTTTATTTAACTAGGCAAGTCAGTTAAGAACAAATTCTTATTTTACAATGATGGCCTGATAATTCCTTAGTGATGTGGTCACCAAGGAACTTGAAGCTCTAGACCCGCTCCACTACAGCACCGTCGATGTGGATGGGGGCGTGCTCAGCTCTCTGTTTCCTGTAGTCCATGATCAGTTCCTCTGTCTCGCTGACGTTGAGGGAGAGGTTGTTGTCCTGACACCACACTGCCAGGTCTCTAACCTCCTCCCTATAGGTCGTCTCATCGTTGTCGGTGATCAGGCGTACCACCGTCATGTCGTCTGCAAACTTAATGATGGTGTTGGAGTTGTGTGCGGCCACGCAGTCTAGTCTGCTGCTGTGTATCTGACTGTGTGTGTGTGCGCTAGCGTTGTGTGGAAGGGTTATGTTTACCAGCTGTGGTGCAGCCTCACTGGGGACATCTGACTGCAGGATGACTGACTCGGCACACTGGAGGCACAGTGACCCATCGTTAGCTAGGCCTGTCGCTGCCCCTGACCTGGACAGCCTCAGCTGAGTGTCTGCGCAGCCTGACGCTATCTTTTTCAACGTCTGCTCACCCAGAATGAAAACAAGGACTCCAGTCAGTCTCTCTCTTTCTACTCTACTCTAACTTCTCTCAGACAGTTTCCTTATGACAAGAACAGAACTGACTGCATTTTTATAATTCAAATGTTCTCCCTTTCCAATGACTGTGAAAGCCTTTCCTCAGGCTGGTGTTATGCTGCCCTCCTCTGGTCATTGGAAAGGGAGAAAATTTGAATCAGAAAAATGCTTTCAGTTCTGTGAGTGAACAAAATAGTGTATTCCAAAAATAGAATGGGAGTGAAAGCAGACATACAGAACAGACATACCTCTTCTCTTCTATGTCGCTCACGCCTTTCCTGCTTGTGCTCTAAGATTTTCCTCTCCTGCATGACCCTAGCATGAGTACGCCATTCCTTGAGGAGCTCTTGGTCTCTAAGTGGAAAAGAAAGGCAGGGCCATATCAAGCACTGTGAGGAATTCATTACCCTATAAACACTGATCTAAGTTTGGTTTTATTTTGTTTAGGTTAGGATTGGGGTAGGATAAACTCATCTTAGACCTTGCTGGATTTCTTTACCTACCCCTTATTGGCATTGGTTTTTGCAGACACATAATATTGATCCCTCCCTTTCTGGGACTTCATCAAATGCCAATTTGAGACAATACACCCCTGCTTTCTGAAACTGCAAGTAGAGAGACAATTCTCTCTCACCCCTGGTATAACATAGTTGGCAACTAAATATGGTATGTAATTAATGTGATTCAAAAGGCCACAAACGCAGTAGGGAGTCAGAGGTATAGCTTACTGATGTGAGATAATTCTGTTGGGTTCTATAAAAATCCAACAGTATTAACTTACGTACTTCCTCCTTTGTTCAAGAATTGCTTGTTTTTCTTTAAGCTCTTTCATTGCAGCCAGTCTTCTCTCCTCTGACCTCTTCCAGTACTGCATGTCAAAGGGAGGGAGCTCGGGAAATATATTTCCCCTGGTAATCTCTTTCTTTCTGACAAAGAAATCGAAATAAAATGTTTTATTTTTTTATTGCTCTCAGAAGGACCGTGGCCCTACAGAGCCTGGGAGATTTTATCACTAGGCCTCCTCCTCAGAGCCTGTCATGAAAATATTCTTAAACTGTCCATGCAGTATTTTCCATCTCAATAGCCTATTCGTCTACAGTGGCTCCCTCTCTTTTCACCTTTCCTTCACGGCATTTAATTCCTCAGAGAAAGAATCCACCATATTGCTTTCACCTATCATTGCTAGCCTCGTAAACCATACTGTCCCCTGTCCTGAGTATAGTGGCATGTCTGGTTGAAGAGTTTGGCAGTTCAAAAAAGGAGAGGACACCATAGACTACTGAGTTTCCCCTAGATCTGCAGTTACCAGACACCTGTCAATTCTCCCAAAACTTTACCAGAGGTTGAACCTTTTTGACTTGACCTTTTAATGACGGGCAGAGGGTATGTCTTGTGGCCTCTATCACCCTCTGCTGCTCTAGGGAGGCGTGAAATAGGGAGGGCATAGCCAAACTCAGCTCTGTCCATTTGGCTCATCTTCTGCCTCAGCTCTCTGAACCTCTGCAGCTCATCTTCATCCACCACCTCTTCACAAAGGTCCAAACTGGACTTCATAAGCTCTGTCAACTGTAGCTTCTCCACTGGGGGCATGTCTGCAACCAAATCAACAAGAACTTTCCATGAAAATGATTATGGTAGCAAAATAATACATTTCTGTCACTTCCTATATAAACAATTGTCCTCTTTTGGATCTTTTGCATCTATGCTGAAAAAAACATTTTAGTGAATACTAGATGTAAAGTTGAAGCTGTAATGAGCCCATAGTAAGCATGTCCCCTCATTCATTAAATAACATGATGAAATCTGGTGTGACATGATCTGAATGCCGGCATATTGCCCTGCCAGTGACAACATAATATCAATCAAGATGAAATTACCTTTCCAGAGAGACAGTGAGCCTTGATCCTTTTTTTAAATAACATAAATATATAAAGATATAACAGGGCACCTTTGTTCTAGGTGTAGGCTTTCTGCTGAGGGGTGCCTTGGCTAGTCATGCTACCCATAGGCACTACTAGACAGTGGTTGATGACAAAGCACCTCTGTTAGAAGCCCACTGGTTATCGATCATTTTAAATCGGGCTAAAAATATTACTGGGTAGAGCTGCACAAAAAAGTCTGCCTGCTGCATGCACCGTCTCCAAGGGAACAGAAGTCACACCACTGAAGTGGAACAAGGGCAAGGAGCTATTTTGGTGGCCAGCCTTTCTTATACAATCGAACAGATGGCGGTGGGCGTGTTCAGAAGGGCGGACACCACACAAACACCTTGCCGTCACATTGTTCAACTTCATCAGGTGACATTACAGTTATCGTTATCATTCACCTGGAAGAGAGTTCCGCACACTAACCGGTCGTTCGGCCATGGCACTCCGTAGGTACTGTAGGATGCATTGGAGGCCCTGCCCCACAACCTCTTGAGGTGGAAACGTGATGGGGCAATGCCTCAAACTCAGGGCCTTGAGAGTAATCACGTTACCTGAGAAGTACAAACACATATGTCAGAAAATGTAATGCAGTTCACAGCTGGAGTTGGGTCACTGAAGAATACGCTGGGGAAAAAAATTACATGTCCCACCCACTCCTCCAGTAAAGGAAATGAAGTCCAAGCATCCTGAGAGGGACATGCAGCCTATCCCAAAATACTGTCAAAGTCACTGAATACTGTTGATGAAATGCAATGATGTTCTTGTGTAAAGGATAACGGAAACAAGGTGACAGAGTTCAACTCACCCAGTTCCAGTGGAAGCTCTGTGATAGGATTCCCTTCTAGCAGCAACGTTTTCAGACATCTGCGTCAACCAATTAATACATGAATCCATTAAAATCCACAGCACATCTACAAATATTTTGGTTGAAAAGCCCATACAAACTAGCCTAAAATACCTGTGTAGACCAATTTTCGCAGGAAGGGACGTGATTTGGTTATTTCTGAGATCTAACCACACCAAGTTTGACAAACTGGTGAACAGCATATCCGGAAGCCTGGATATTTCATTACCTTCAAGATACAAATTCTTAAAACAACAGGAAGATAGTTAGAGAGGATACAGTTAGTTCTGAATAACAAAGCATATTCTTGAAAATAATAGCATCAGAAAAATCTGCTTGGCCTACCTTTAAAGTAGTATCCTTCAAAATGCAATCCACAACATATTTTAAGTTTCTTCTGCTGAAATTTAGGGTGTCAGATGTGACATATTCAGTGATCTGTATAGGTCCAACACACTCTGGTTGAATGTGTGGGGTATGTGTTTTAACAGCATTATCACCACAATCAAGGCTTAAATGAAGGTCAGTCATTTCCTTTCCTAAGGAAGACATTGCTGCTGTGCTGTTATCTCATTTGGTCGGTTAATAAGCAGTTGTATCCTTCAGCCCGTCATCAAAGTGCCATCTTGAAACCAGATTGTCAACGCCCATGATGGCTAGAGGGAGAAACAAGAAAATATGTCAGACGTGAAACTCATCTTCCAGTTAAATACAGTGACAGTCAAATTAATGTCCTGGCCCTTTGGGAGAAATGGATCATTAAATGTGTAAAAACTCTCGACCAGATATTGATGTAACGTTAACCAGCATAGACACCTAATTGTTGGATACAACTAAAATTGAACTCTTGATACTGAAATGTGAACAACTGTTAGCTATAGCTATGTTGGCTACTTTGACCACATGGAATATTTCTGACATGCAACATTTTAAACGTAGGCTAACGTTAGTTAGCTTATGCATTTAGCGTTACCATAACTGTTAGCTCGCTAACGCGTTAGATATGCAAACCCAAAACATTTGGTGAATATATTGTACAACGCGTCATTCATCATCCTAAACCAAGCAATCACTAAAATGTATAAGAACGTATGAATTACAGGATTATCAACAAGCTGAAGTAAATACATTCAACTTTTGTAGAGGCATTAGCTAGGTAGTTTATTTACCTAGCTAGCTAGTAGTTAGCCAGCTAGTCGTGTGATCAGCTATTACCATGGTAACCGTGGTGGCAGGACAACATCAACTACAGGGCGTATCAATAATCAAACCGTGCGTACAATTGGCATGTGACGCAATTAACAAGTCTCTTCATCATCATTGGCCAAGAGAGGGACCGTTTTTGTTGACTTTTAGGTTGACAGACAAACCAAAAGTAAAAACAAAAAACACTTTTTTTTTTTACTTGAGGAAAGGAACGAAAATCAAATGATTTATAGTATTATTATAATGTCACATTAAGTATCATCCACTCCGTGCCTAACTAGCATCAGTTTCCTACATAAATCTAGACATATCCCATTCCCACTGTATGCCATGATGAAGCATGAAGTGTAATCTCACATCTGTAAATGATGTAGCCTATTCTAAGGTCAGGGAAGTAAAGTGTTAACCCCATTTTCAATGATCTGGCGCCACCCTTTTCCTAATTAGATTCGCATTTTCGCAATGACCGTATCCAGTTAGAGAATATACAGCAGCACTTCCTATAATATTGAAAATGTTCTTAAGGTCTAGCCGCTAGCACGAGAGCTGCAGAGAGGCTGGGTTCTTGACATGCATGACAGTGAGACTCAACGTCGACTAGGGAACTGTCACACACGGCTCCGCGAACATAAGTCAGTTGAGGACGGAAGAGAAAAATAGGAAAGCAGATTGTTTTTCTTTTTAAAACAGAATTGAGGCTCACTATCCGATCTAATCTCTCGTTTTTATTGTTTTAGTGAGGCAAAGTCGCAGTGCGTAAATGCGATAAAAATAAAAAATAGAGAAACAACAGAGGAGGGAGCGATGCATTTGTTCAACGTGTCCAACACACAGCTGTAGTTTTTTTTAACGGGCGAGGAATGCTATCTGAGCTCGCGCATCAATGTTTCACTGGGGCAAGTGGAAGAAGAGGATGGGCGCGAATAGTTCTTCTAAGAGACCGGTCTACGATGAAAAGGAAGATGGTAAGAAAACACGAAGCATTGCTATTCGTTTGAGTTCATGGTGAACTATAGTGCAACATTGTAGCGCCACTCAAATTGCACGTGAGTCAAAGTTACAGTGTAGCCTCTGAAGGCTACATTCATTGGATCAAGCAATTTCATCACTATGTTGCCTACTGCTTGCACAATAGGTGACGATGAGCATTCTAGGCTAAACTCGTTCCACCTCGAGAATTTTGGAGGAAATATTTCTAAAATGATAGCCTCCTCAAGCAAGGTCTTGCTTGCAGCCTAGATATGAAAGAAGAGGTGGGGGGTGTGGTGTTCAACTTTAGATTGGACAGTGAAACAAAATGTAAAATGTAGGCCATACATAGTCTAGCAACTAACACAGTATTTCACACCTGTTTTTGCCAAGCTATGCCAATGTAATGTTTGTTGTTGTTGTTGTTCTTTATGACAAGAAAACAACTGTTCCAGAAAGATGACACTGAAATATTGGTTGCAATCTATTTATTCTCTAGATCAATCAAGTGGTTACAGTGTCGTAAAGCCATTATCATTACATTATGATGATTACATACAATGCAGAAGTCTCATTATTAAATTATTTTCTTGTTATTCTTCAGCCTTTCCAGAAGGAACATTTTCCCTATCATTCTCTGTAAAAAATAAGATAGTGTTGGCTGAATGCAAAGAAATATGAGCATGTGAAGTTGTGTTATTTTTTTTGTCATTTAGCAGACACTCTTATCCAGAGTGACTTACAGTAAGTGCAGTTTTCATACTTTCTTTATACTGATCCCTCATGGGAATTGAACCCACAACCCTGGCATTGCATACGCCATGCTATACCAACTGAGCTACACAGGACTGAATAATAACAATAATTGAAGAATTAAGACAAGAACAGTGGCACGCATGAAAGTAAGGCTAATTTATGGCTGTTAGTGTAAAGGAGAGTAAGCCTATTGGAGCTTAACCAAATATACCTTGCTTTGAATCACCAATACCCCTTAATGAGCTAAAATACTAATGTTGCCAATGAGTTTTCTAAAATGACAGAAGAGCCTACTAAATGAGTTCCGTTCACTACAGAGTTGAGGTCATATGATAAGGGGTGGGGGAGAAATTCTACGGTAACAGAATCACGCTGAGACTCAGATTTTTCACTTTAAAATGTATGCCAAACAGAAACCATTGATTTCAAAGTTAAACAAACTATAAAACCATATGCACAAGGACTACTTTGAACAATTTACACAGAACATTTCACAAAAACACATTTACTGGATGATCTGTGCGGATGCAAAGTTTGGTAACAGAATTACGGTAAAATCTCCCTCTGTTTTTAAAAAAAAGATTAAGATGTTTGCAGAAAGAATGGGGTGTCAGCTCTGACATGACACCTTAAGTTTGAAAAAATCTGTTTTGGTTATTGAACTACAGTAAGTGAAGTGGATTTACACCCGGTAACATAATTACATCATAGGTCCCTGATCTGTACTCCACAGAAATGCGTAATTATGTATATACATGTCATTCTTTTCATGGTGATGTGTCCTGAATATGCAATATACAAACCGGATCAAATCTGAACCAACCATAGATGTCTATGTTTCACAAGTTTGGACATCACAGTAAAGGTGGCAGGTAGCCGGTAGTCTAGCAGTTAAGAGCGTTGGGATACTAACCGAAAGGTCGCTGGTTCGAATCCCAGAGCTGACTAGGTGAAAAAAATATGTTGATGTACATTTAAAGCAAAGCACTTAACCCTAATTGCTCCTGTAAGTCGCTTTGGATAAGAGTGTCTGGTAGGTATAGAGCACATCAAACTAGAGTACTGAACTCTACTTTTCTTCACTGTGCTGTCCAAACTCAATGTGTATATATATATGTTGAAATCAAAAAACAATGTCTGTGGATGTTGAAATCAAGGACATGGTGGACTGACCAAATTTCAACTGCTTTTCAATGTCCATGGACGTTTGGTGCAGGTCGGTGCTCAGTGGGTGTGGATGCTTGTTACAGTAAATGGAAAGAGAGGAGAGGTAACATTAACTGGAGAGAGATTGTCCAGACTGTTTTCACACTCATTTTGACCACCAGATGACAGAAAGAAAACAGTTATGAGCTGAACATAACAGTATGCCAGTGGAAGGGAGGACAGCAGGTGACCAATTGTGGTTTGTGACTACTATGATTTCCCATTGTAGCCAATTCAATTGCAGTAATCCCATTACAGATTTTTCGGTAATTCTGTTACCGATTTGGTAACAGAATTAGGAGTTTGATCACTTAAGTCATAAACAAAAATGTATATCAGTAAAATCATTATAACTAATTGGTAGGTTTACCTTTACTTTTTACTTCTGTGAACTTTTATTATCCTCCCTCATGAGGTGTATATATGGGTTTTTGGTAACAGAATTATGTGGCACAAGGAAATATTTCTTAAACTTAATTTAATTCAAGTAATTTCTCAAACGGAATATATGTGTTGATATTATTTTGCAGGGGTCTTTACTTCAACATTATTGTGTTTTTTTGAAGTATTTCTAATACATTTTTAAGACTTTTTCTGCTAGATGTTTTCTAAGACCCATTTGCATCTGTTTGACCAGAAATCAAAGCCATTACTTATGCCTAATTTTTAAGATGGAAAATTTATTAAAAAATGTATCTATGCCTTTTCTTCTCCAAAATATGGACTCTTAGCTTTCATTTGATACCCAATTTGACATGCTCCTATGAACACGTTGCTGCTCATGGGTCCTTTACATGGAAATGCCCTTTGGCTACAAGGGTTACCCATTTAGAAGCTACATTTTGTCCATAATGTTAAAATGGTACTTTTTAATGCATCAACAGACATCAGTGAAAATTATGTAAAAGTAATGGAAAGTGCACGGTTCACTGCTTCCCATTACAATCTTTGTTGTTTTTGTCAGTGTTCATTTTCATATGGAGCTGTGTACAGTTTGTCAAATTCAAAGTTATAGAGGAGGTTCTGTTTCCAGAGGAAAGAGGGAGGCAGTTCTAAGTTTGTTTTTGTCCCCCCTTTACTTTTGATTAACGGAGGAGCCTTGAGGCTCAAGGCTGGCATGGAAGAAATGGGGAGGAGACGACATATATTCTCAATTTTAAAGTCTTATATCATTTCTATGGGCCGGGGTGATTGCTTTGCGTTCTATAACATCCAGTTTTTTTTTTTCTGAATCACAAGTTACATGAATACCTAATTACTTCAGTTACAACCCCGCCTCCACTCCACCTCACCCAGAATGAGCATGCTGTGTATGTTCATCACCTTCCCCATTATCATTATGCGTAGATGCACATACATTAAGTAAATGTTATGCCGTGGTGCAAGGGGGCGGTTGATAGAATTCCTTTCACATCGTGAACATTTGAGGGCATTAATTCAAGACTGTTTGCAGAGAGCGCGAGAGAGACTTTGTCAGTCCCAGTTTAGCCTCACTTTGAAGTGTTTTCCATTTTATTTTCAGGACATCCAGTGTTACAAGAACAACACAAAATGATTTGACGTATACAGTTGCATTCATGAGTTTTATTGACAAATGTCCGCCAAGCAAAAACCTGATAATAAGAATGCTGTAAGTACAGAAATTGTTAGCTCAGTGGGACATGAATATCCAACTAGTCAGCGACAACTGTGTGACAGCAACTTTGAGCTTATTACAGTATTATAGACACTATGTCCTGGGATTTCCTATGATCTTCTATGTAGAAGAATCTCTTACCTTCTAACAACACTTGTGTCGCTCTAGCTCTGCCCGCGTCAATCACACAGACTAATGGTGCAGAAGAAATAGACTAATCCAATGCAACAACCCAGCAGTCTGTAGCTCAAACACACAATGTTAAAAAGGGGTTAGAAGTCCAAAACGTGCCAGCGTCACGGTGGGGCTGTTGGAGTTTTAATGCGTTATCCATCGACGTATCTGATCTCTACACATTAAAACGGTAGTGGTGCCATGCCATTCAGTCGATTGTATGGAAGTTGCTGAGTTGGTTTCATGTCAAGAGCATCCACTAAGTGTTGTGTATCTTTCTACCTGGGTCTCTAAGGAACAGTATCTCTTGGCATATTGGAAAACTGCATATGGCCTAGATTAGGCAGTAATATTAGAGCGTTCCTTGCCTACAAAGGTCTCGACCATAATCGAGTATTCAGATTGATGTCCAAGAGAAGCTGCCAGAGGGCTATTTTAGTAGATTTTTTGATTTATAGCGAGGAAATAAGGGAGAGCCTATAGGATTGAATGAGGCACTCCTTGCATGGCTGTTGTGCATTGCATTATTTCTCAGAACCACTTAGAGCTAGTGTCGTATAAACTAGTGTCGTATAAACAGACCGTCATATGGCTGGATCCCACTGCAACACTCAAGCCTTTCTTTACAAAGGTCATGCAAACACTAGCTGGATGAAAGTGTTGAAGCATGAGCAAAGGTAAGTCCCAAGAGAAAGAAGCACTTTGCTTTGACAAAACCTCACCTTACCACTGCAGTAATGCACCGTGTGCGTAATGCGCTCAATGTAGTGTGTGCAAGTTTGTGACTCATGTATGTGCGTTCCATGAGCATGAGGCTTTGAAGAACAAAACAGCGGGGCAGACATGGAGAAAGATGGAGAGATGACAGATTGCATGGAATACGGAGTCCCAGTTTTCTATCATCTTCAGCATTAGTCTCTCAATTTCTCTCTCTCTCTCTCTCTCGCTCTCTCTCTCCATCTATTAAACAGAGCGGTAGCCCTGTGCCTGCAGCTTTTAGCCTCTTACTAGTACTGACTAATTTTCCTTGGCTGTAGAAAGGGTTTCCTGTAAAAAGGTTCTACATGGAAACCAAAACGGGTCTACTTGGAACCAAAAGGGTTTTACCTGGAACCAAAAGGGTTTATTCAAAGGGTTCTTCATTGAGGACAGCTGTTGAATCCTTTTAGGTTGTAGATAGCATATTTTTTGTTAAGAGGAGTGTAGCCCACTACTACACAAAAGGGGATAGTTCTAAGTAGTCTATCAGTCACCCAAAGTCCAAGGGTTGTTTGTGATGTTATTGCTATCCTATTACAGAACAGTATGTCCAACTTGTGAAGTTGGTGAGGTATTCCTTTCCACCACGAATCAGATACTACAGAATGAACACCATATATCAGGAAAGGGTTCTTCACGGAACCCAAAACGGTTATACTTGGAGCCAAAAATAGTTTTTACCTGGGGGAAAAAATAGTTATTCTATGGGGACAACTGAAGAACCCTTTTGGAACCCTTTTTTCTAAGAGTGTAAAAAGGGTTTTACATGGAACCCAAAACGGGTCTACTTGGAACCAAAAGGGTGTTACCTGGAACCAAAAGGGTTTATTCAAAGGGTTCTTCTATGAGGACAGCTGAAGAATCCTTTTAGGTTGTAGATAGCCTTGTTAAAATGGTATATATCTGTACTGACAGAACATGCCACTTTCTAAAGGTATTCAATGTTTACAATTCCCTAACCTTGTACTCGCTTCTGGTGATAAACAGGAGACTGTGTTCATAACAAAACTATAGTTTCAGACTGAAAGTGTCTTCAAAGAGATCAGCTCAGCTGGGTGCTGAGATGAAAACAGAAAGGAGAAAGGTCGCTCGGTGTGGTGTGTGTGTGTGTTTGTGGTGCGCGTTAGTGATGCACGGTTGACTCATAACCTGCAGTCCCTGTGGTTATATCTGCGGGATGTGCTGATTTTAGGGTCATGACATATTGTGTGGGTGGGTGGCAGGAGGAAGGGTTGAATAAAGAGAAAACAATGCATTAACATTCCATAAATGTATCATTATTGTGCAATTCATATCTATAGGCTACATTTAAGGTTTTCTTTCATTATTTTTGCATGGCATTAGTGCGTAGCCTAAACTTAAATATTAGGGCATAACAGAGGGCGCTAAATACACACCAATTGCCAGATGCTTTTGGGAACAGAAAAAGTTGACGTCGATTCACTGAGGCAAAAAGGACAATGTTGGAGTTATTGAATTAAAGTGAAAAGCTGTGAAATGGAGAGTTGAAAATAAATAGGGGGGCCAGAACAGTAGTTTAATGTTTGGGAAAGATTTGGTGAAGTTGTAAAAGAAGGATGATAGCAGTGCCGGTGTTGCGCCGAATGCTCCCCCCTGCCAGAATCCCCCCCCCCCCCTTCGCGTAAACGCACACGCACTCAATTCTTCATTGCTGCGACTTGCTTGCTAGTTGATATTTCTGATCACGTTAGGCTGCGTTTCATTAAATTTTTTATGTCGGTTTGATCGTGGGGGAGGCACTAATAATGTCTGCAGTTTTCGGTTTGGCTATTTGTTTCAAGTGTATTAGTCCATAAATAAATCTCTTTGCCAAAATTCGTCATCTCGCCCATGTCTTATTTGATTCGTAGTTGTTCTGAAATGTTTATTGCTTGCCTACATTTTACTCCCCCTCTATGTTTAATATAACACGCATTTATTAATTTTGGTTGCCTATCCTGATGTGAAGTTTGTTCTATAGAAAGTATAGAATGCCTGGCACACTTCTGAATAATGTTGGTAGCTCATGTTGACCAGTAGTGTGTGCCACAGAAAGTATTTGACTCTAGCCACAAAATTAAGGACATTTGCAGGGGGTGGGGATCAGAAAGTCTTTCTTTTTCTTTCTTATTTTCTTAATTTTGTGGCTAGAGTCAAATACTTTCTGTGGCACACACTACTGGTCAACATGAGCTACCAAAATGATTATGAAGTGTGCCAGGCCTTGCAGTCCCCCCCCCCCCATCCGTCTTGCGGATGATGTGCTGTCATCCAGATGGATGTAGGAAAAGCCATGAGGGAAAAGCATGATGGGATGGTTCGGTGAGCGAGTTTATTAGCAAGTGCATCGGTGATGTTGTACCCACGGCGACAATTCAAACTTTACCCAAAAAGAAACCGTGGACTGATGGAAGCATACGTGCAAAACTGAAAGCACGAACCACTGCTTTTAATCAGGGCAAAGCGACCAGAAACATGACCGAATAGAAAGTGTAGCTATTCCCTCCAAGGCAATCAAACAAGCTAAGCGTCAGTATAGAGACAAAGTAGAGTTGCAGACATGAGGTATGTGGCAGGGTCTACAGTCAATCACGGACTACAAAAAGAAAACCAGCGCCGTCGCGGACCCCGATGTCTTGCTCCCAGACAAACTAAACAACTTCTTTGCTCGCTTTGAGGACAATACAGTGCCACCGACACGGCCCGCTACCAAAACCTGCGGTCAATGTGAGTAAAACATTTAAACGTGTTAACCCTCGCAAGGCTGCCGGCCAGATGGCATCCCTAGCCGCATGCGCAGGCCAGCTGGCTGGTGTGTTTACGGACAAATTCAATCAATCCCTGTCTGCTGTTCCCACATGCTTCAAGAGGGCCACCATTGTTCAAGTTCCCAAGAAAGCTAAGGTAACTGAGCTAAACGACTATCGCCCCGTAGCACTCACTTCCGTCATCATGAAGTGCTTTGAGAGACTAGTCAAGGATCATATCACCTCCACCCTACCTGATACCCTAGACCCACTCCAATTTGCTTACCGCCCCAATAGGTCCACAGATGACGCAATCACACTGCCCTAACCCATCTGGACACGAGGAATACCTATGTAAGAATGCTGTTCATCGACTACAGCTCAGCATTTAACACCATAGTACCCCCCCAAACTCGTCATTAAGCTCGAGACCCTTGGTCTCGACCCTGCCCTGTGCAACTGGGTCCTGGACTTTTTGATGGGCCCCCCCAGGTGGTAAGGGTAGGTAACAACATCTCCACCCTGCTGATCCTCAACACTGGGGCCCCACAAGGGTGCATTCTCAGCCCTCTCCTGTACTCCCTGTTCACCCATGACTGTGTGGCCATGCACACCTCCAACTCAATCATCAAGTTTGCCGACGACACTACAGTGGTAGGCTTGATTACCAACAATGACAAGATGGCCTACAGGGAGGGGGAGAGGGCCCTCGGGGTGTGGTGTCAGGAAAATAACCTCACACTCAACGTCAACAAAACAAAGGAGATGATCATGGACTTCAGGAAACAGCAGAGGGAGCACCCCCTATCCACATCGACGGGACAGTAGTGGAGAAGGTGGTGAGTTTTAAGTTCCTTGGCGTACACATCACGGACAAACTGAAATGGTCCACCCACACAGACAGCGTGGTGACGAAGGCGCAACAGCGTCTCTTCAACCGCAGGATGCTGAAGAAATTTGGCTTGTCACCAAAAACACTCTCAAACGTTTACAGATGCACAATCAAGAGCATCCTGTCGGGCTGTATCACCGCCTGGTACGGCAACTGCTCCGCCCACAACCGCAAGGCTCTCCAGAGGGTAGTGTCGTCTGTACAATGCATCACCGGGGCCCTCCAGGACACCTACAGCACCCGATGTCACAGGAAGGCCAAAAAGATCATGAAGGACAACAACCACCCGAGCCACTGCCTGTTCACCCCGCTATCATCCAGAAGGCGAGGTCAGTACAGGTGCATCAAAGCTGGGATAGAGAGACTGAAAAACAGCTTCTATCTCAAGGCCACCAGACTGTTAAACAGCCATCACTAACATTGAGTGGCTGCTGCCAACATACTGACTCAAATCTCTAGCCACTTTAATAATAAAAAATTGTATGTAATAAATGTATCACGTCACTTTAAACAATGCCACTTTATATAATGTTTACATACCCTACATTACTCATCTTATATATGTATATACTGTACTCTATACCATCTACTGTATCTTGCCTATGCCGTTCGGCCATCGCTCATCCATATATTTATATGTACATATTCTTATTCATTCCTTTACACTTGTGTGTGTAAGGTAGTTGTTGCGAAATTGTTAGATTACTTGTTAGATATTACAGCATGGTCGGAACTAGAAGCACAAGCGTTTCGCTACACTCGCATTAACATCTGCTAACTATGTGTATGTGACCAATACATTTTTTGATTTGATTGAGGGCCTTGCCGAAATCCTCCCCCCTTCTAATTTCCTTAATTTTGTGGCTAAAGTCCAATACTTTCTGTGGCACACATCAGAGTCAAATACTTTCCATAGAACAAACTTCATGTCAGGATAGGCAACTGAAATTAATAATTAATGTATGTGTGCTATATTAAACATAGGAGGGAGTAAAATGTAGGCAAGCAATAAACATATCAGAACAACTACGAGTCAAATAAGACATGGGAGAGATGACGAATTTTGGCAAAGAGATTTATTTATGGACTAATATACTTGAAGCAAATAGCCAAACCGAAAACTGCAGACATTACTCCCCCGCGATGAAACCGACATAAAACATTTAATGAAACGCAGCCGAATGTGATCAGAAACATCAACTTGCAAGCAAGTCGCAGCAATGGAGAATTGAGTGTGTGTGTGCGTTCACGCAAAGTGGGGGGGGGGGAGAGAATTCTGGCAGGGGGGAGCTTTTCAGCACAACACCGGCTATGTTATGTTTGATGATTGTGAGGTGCTATACAAATTCGACAGTCACAAGACGGGGACTTCAAAATGGCACATCAAGGAACTGTAGGCAGCCTTTCAGGTGCGTTAAATCTAATAGCCTAACTGAAATCTTGACACTGACTTTAGGTCTATAACCTCTCACGTAGTTTGGGAACCCCCGTATTAGGCTATTTTGGCTCATGACCCCATTTTCATATGAAAATTCTCACAACCCCAACTGTAATTTTATGGGGGGGGGGGAATTAACAACCAATGTTAACTTTTTTATTTGGAGCTATGGCAGTCAACTGAAAAACATTCTGACAGTATTTCTGATTGTCTTCTCAACTCACCATCACATCCGTTTCATGTTGAGCTATGACGGTCAATTGCAAATTAGTCTGTCATAATGTCTCTTATCTCAGCAGCACTAATGAGATAAGTGTGCTTGATGCATGTCGTGTCGGATTTTCTCAAAGTCAGGGGGAGTGGTCGACAGTACGCACCTCATCTCTGCTGTCACATCCAACCTGTATCGATATTTGGATTTAATGCAGACTGTAGGGTATTCACTTTGAGTCAGGAACCGAGACTCCTCCGTAGTGACCCGTGAATGCGTTGTCTGCAGCCTCCGGTCACGACAGCTCGATCAGCTGTTCGATTTCACTTACCCGTATGTCAACTGAGCCAGGATCACAGTCAAACGGATTGGGTCACAAATCAGTAGCCATGCTTGGGTAAAATGACCGGGGAAGCCAAGACAGAAAAGTAAGCCATATTACAACGGATGTGTTCTGATAATTGCATTGTTTTCTCTATAACCTGTTAGTTGAAATGCCTTGACACTATGATATATAGAGTGCCTTGCAAAAGTATTCATTCCCCTTGGTGTTTTTTTTTTATGTTGTTGCATTACAAACTGTAATTTAAATAGGTTTTTATTTGGATGTCGTGTAATGGACATACACAAAATAGTCCAAATTTGGTGAAGTGAAATGGAAAGATTAACTTGTTTCATAAAATTCTATAAAAAAAAACGGAAAAGTGGTGCATAAGTATTCACTCCCTTTTCTGTGAAGCCCCTAAATAAGATCTGGTGCAACCAATTACCTTCAGAAGTCACATAATTAGTTAAATAAAGTCCACCTGTGTGCAACTAAGTGTCACATGATCTCAGTGTTTATATACACCTGTTCTGAAAGGCCCCAGAGTCTGCAACACCACTAAGCAAGCGGCACCACCAAGCAAGCGGCTCCATGAAGACCAAGGAGCTCTCCAAACAGGTCAGGGACAAAGTTGAGGAGAAGTACAGATCAGGGTTGGGTTATAAAAATATACGAAACTTTGAACATCCCACGTAGCACCATTAAATCCATTATTAGAAAATGTAAAGAATATGGCACCACAACAAACCTGCCAAGAGCGGGCCGTCCACCAAAACTCACGGACCAGGCAAGGAGGGCATTAATCAGAAAGACAACAAAGTGACCAAGGATAACCCTGAAGGAGCTGCAAAGCTCCACAGCGGAGATTGTAGTATCTGTCCATAGGACCACTTTAGTACACTCCACAGAGCTGGGCTTTACGGAAGAGTGGCCAGAAAAAAGCCATTGCTTAAAGAAAGAAATAAGCAAACACGTTTGGTGTTCGCTAAAAGGCATGTGGGAGACTCCCCAAAAATATTGAAGAAGTTGCTCTGGTCATTGAGACTAAAATTGAGCTTTTTGGCCATCAATGGAAATGCCTCCACTATTCCAGGGCCATTTTAACTTCAACATTTCAGCATCATCCAATTACCTATGCTTAATCTAATACAGTGACAACTTAAAGATACCAAAAACTATTTAGCCCAATCAACGTAAGCTAAAAATCCAGTGCATGCGTGCAAGTAGAAAATAAACATGTTAACTCACCCATACTTGTAGAGAAACGCCAATGCCATCCTCCTCTTTCATGTTGGCTAAAGTGTCTATGACTCTGTCATACAGTCCCTGCTTTTAGTTTTTGTTGTCCTAGGCTACCTTGTTAAAATGCTTGCTTGCTAGCCTAACTTCCTTTTATGGGCAACGATGCGCCAGGCCAGCTAGTTAACATTAGCCTACTACATTTAGCTACATGTTGAACTTCCATACTTTCAGGCCAGGGGCACAACGTATGATTATTGGTTGTATCAGAATTGCTGTTATAATCATTGGCCAGTACGGAGAATTAAGTAAAACCACAAGTTCGGGTTGGGCGGTATCCAGATTGCTAAATGCTAACGAGCGCATTGCGAACATTTAGTAAATCAAATGTATTTATATAGCCCTTCTTACATCAGCTGATATCTCAAAGTGCTGTACAGAAACCCAGGCTAAAACCCCAAACGGCAAGTAATGCAGGTGTAGAAGCACGGGGGCTAGGAAAAACTCCCTAGAAAGGCCAAAACCTAGGAAAAACCTAGAGAGGAACCAGGCTATGAGGGGTGGCCAGTCCTCTTCTGGCTGTGCCGGGTGGAGATTATAACAGAACATGGCCAAGATGTTCAAATGTTCATAAATTACCAGCATGGTCAAATAATAATAATCACAGTTGCGAGGGTGCAACAAGTCAGCACCCCGAGTAAATGTCAGTTGGCTTTTCATAGTCGATCATTGAGAGTATCTCTATCGCTCCTGCTGTCTCTAGAGAGTTGAAAACAGCAGGTCTGGGACAGGTAGCACGTCCGGTGAACAGGTCAGGGTTCCATAGCCGCAGGCAGAACAGTTGAAACTGGAGCAGCAGCACGGCCAGGTGGACTGGGGACAGCAAGTCGTCATCATGTCAGGTAGTCTTGAGGCATGGTGCTAGGGCTCAGGTCCTCCGAGAGAATTAGAGAGAGCATACTTAAATTCACACAGGACACCGGATAAGACAGGAGAAATACTCCAGATATAACAGACTGACCCTAGCCCCCCGATACATAAACTACTGCCGCATAAATACTGGAGGCTGAGACAGGAGGGGTCAGGAGACACTGTGGCCCCATCCGATGATACCCCCGGACAGGGCCAAACAGGCAGGATATAACCCCACCCACTTTGCCAAAGCACAGCCCCCACAAGACTAGAGGGAAATCTTCATCCACCAACTTACCATCCTGAGACAAGGCCTAGTATAGCCCACAAAGATCTCCGCCATGGCACAACCCAAGGGGGGGGGGGGGGCAACCCAAACAGGAAGACCACGTCAGTGACTCAACCCACTCACGTGACGCACCCCTCCTAGGGACTGCATGGAAGAACACCAGTAAGCCAGTGACTCAGCCCCTGTAATAGGGTTAGAGGCAGAGAATCCCAGTGGAGAGAGGGGAACCGGCCAGGCAGAGACAGCAAGGGCGGTTCGTACAGTTTCTGACCTAAACTATACAAGTAAATAAAAAATGCTACTCACAGTTTGATGCACTCACAAATCTAATATTAACCAGCAAGGCTATTGATTCAGGAGGGCGTCAGGCGTCTCTGCTGTTACCAAGAAAATGCTTGATTTTTGAAGAAGCTAACCACTTAGTTAGGTACTTTTGGTCATGTAGTGTATGTGGACACCTGCTCATCGAACATCTCATTCCAAAATCATGGGCATTAATATGGAGTTGGTCCCCTTTTGCTGCTATGACAGCCTGCACTTTTCTGGGAAGGCTTTCCACTAGATGTTGGAATATTGCTGCTGGGACTTGCTTCCATTTAGCCACAGGTATTAGTGAGGTCGGGCACTTATGGTGGGAGATTAGGCCTGGCTCACAGTCAGCATTCCAATTTCTCCCAAAGGACAACAACAAAATGAGATGCAACAATTTAAGTATTTTTCCTTCAATGACGTTTGGCATCTGATGTGAATGGTCTGAAGCTAAATCCAAACTGGCTTCCATTGAAAATGTTTTTTTTGGGTGCGGCAGGACCATTCACAGCTGAGCTCACTCACTGATTGGCTAAAGAATGAGTTTTTTAAATTATTTTTTTATTTTCATTTCATGAGGAAGCCTGGCTTCCCTTGGCATCCATGAATATATGCCACTTTTCCAAAGTGCTCAGCTCTTTTGCCACCTGTTGCTCTCGGTGTATCGTTCCGTTTCCGACATATGCTCTTTGAGCCAGTCACATGGTATGTTTGTTTACAATCAGCTGCTTTGGGGAATAGATCCATAATGAAAAAAATATGCAAAAGGTGAAATGAAGAATTTATCTATTAACCAAGTGCACGAGTTGACTGCAGGTATATAACAAATATTCAAATGACGGTATTGAAAATGTTACCGTGGGTATTTCAAAATACCCTGGTATACCGCCCAAGCCTAGTAGCCTGTTTGAAATTCAAAGTGCATATTCACTGTCCATGAGAAAGATACAGTATTTAAATAGAAGAGAAAGGATAAAGATGTAGATTTTTAACCACAATATCAACGAAGATGTTTGACAAAATCATATGTAATTTTGCTTAATTTACAGTATGTGTAAATCCAGGCTCTGTTTTTCAGACCAGCTGTTTTCATTAATGTGGGTGTGAGTGAGTGAGTGTGTGTGCGTGCGTTGCTTGTTCAAAGTAGAGTACTGGAGCTTCTTCTCAATCCCTTGGAGTGCACTGAAAGCAGCCCAGATTCCTGCATTTTTTTTGGGGGGGGGGGGGCACTCTGCTTTAGACATTCCACAGAGATGCCCCTTGAAACCAATTAGGCTCCACTTACAGATCATCTTAAACAAGCCTCAGATTGTGCTAGGGAAGTTCTACACCATGTGACTGGACTTGACTACTGTTATATAACAGGAATAAGAGATGCCTTGGAGAGGTTTAGAGTGTTAATTTATTCATGTGACTCTTTGGAGGTCAGGGACAGGCAGAGATTGTATTTTGTGTCCAGCAACACAACCATAACAGTAAGAGAATGAGGCCAGGGGAGGTTACTGTAGTGCTTTATTCTCAGGCTAGTTGCCTGTCTACCTCACTGTGCATATTGATTGCTCTATTGGATTAATGTCATTTTGACTGGCATATCGTTAAAGGGATAGGGCAAGGTTTTGTCAATTAAGCCCTTTTCTACTCACCCAGCATCAGATGAACTAATGGATACCATTTCTATGTCTCTGTGTGCAGTTTGAAGGAAGTTGAAGAGCCATTGGTAACTAGTATTAGCACAATGATTGGAAGTCTACCGGAACAGCTAGCATGCTGGTATCCATGAGTTCATCTGACTCTGGGTAAGTAGAAAAATAGTTGAATTGGCAAAATCTCGCAAGATCCCTTTAATATGGTTCCAGCCTTTTTGAGATGTGATAATATGAATACAACCAACCAATGTGTTAGAGTTAGCGGACATGCACCCTGTTGGGCTTAGGACATTTCCCTTGATATGAGCTCCCTTCACCACACCACGCCTCTGTAGAGCTGTGGGCCTCACTCGTGATGCCAGAGGGAGTGGTGTCACTCTCACAGTGGCAGCGAGCTTGGTTCATTGATGAAATACTACTCACTGAACCCATGAATCGGCCCTGAAATGTGACGCCATCAACGCTGACAGAGGCCCCTCCCACTCAGTTGCCCATTGGTCCCTCAGAGAGCGTATATGCAAACCTACCTGCAAAGAACTCCCACACTGGTGCTTCAAAACACAGGGCTTCATGCAGGTGCCACAAGGGATCTGTCATTCCCAACTGAATGGAAGCTTTTGAAGAAGAATACACAGATATCATGGCAATTCCACTATGACTGTTTGTGTGGATGGCAGATGCACATCATTCCCAATTTACTGTAAACAGTGTGTTTATTTCAGCGTTTTTAGAGAACAAAATGATGAATGTGTGTCTGCATGCATGCATTTCAAATCAAATAAAATGTTTGTTGTCAGATGGTTCATAAACTACAGGTTCATAAACTACAGGTTTAGGCTAACAGTGAAATGCTTACTTACGGGTCCTTTTCCAACAATGGAAAATTAATCCAACAGTTAAAGATAAAAATATAAAATAAAAATAGTGACACAAGGAATAAATACTGTGAATAATGAGTTAAAATAACATAGGCTATATACAGGGAGTACCAGTACCGAGTTGATGTGCAGGGGTAAGAGGTAATTGAGGTAGCTACAGTATGTACATATAGGTAGGGGTAAAGTGGCAATAGGATAGATAATAGACAGTAGCTGCAGCGTGTGTGTTTGGCATCAGTATGCATGTATGTGCGTTATATGTTTGTGTGTGTGTGTCGTTGTGTGAATACATGAACAGTATAGTGGATGGAGCACTGTGTCCTAGATATCTAGTAAGGCTCAGAAGTTAGGTGTATCTGGGCCAGAACTCAACGTGTCGTGCCGCAGCCCCAACCAAGAACTGGACAGAGAACTAGGCCAGCCTCCATTTCCTCTCTGAACCTCCACATCTGAAGTTTGTATCTGCCATCATCACTTCTCGTTAGGAATCCAAACATGCCAGAAAGTAGTATAATTTTTGGGGTTTTCATTCTTCCCATTTCTTTGCACCATGCTTTTAATTTACTCCATAATTGTTTTTGTTTGTGCGTGTGTGTGTGGACAGCTTGTGTAAAGATGCATTATTCATCCCTCTGCCTACTTTTCACTTCGGAAAGAGTAACAAAATGCAACTATGGTGTAATGCCTTCTCCTCACATCCAACCCATAGCCCCCTGAAACCTCCTCCAATCTGAAGACTGAAGGCTGCTACACATACTCTATGAATATACTATACCTATTTCGCCCCCGTCTTGTTCCTCTATTCCATTTCCTCCCCTCCATCCCTCTCTCTCTCCCTGTGGTCTCTAAATAGATCTCAAGTGTTTTCCTGTGTGCTCTGTAGGACTGACCCCATGTAGTTGACTGGTCGATTGTTTGGTTTGTATTTTTGTGCTAATTAGGGATCCCCATTAGCTGCTGCCAAGGCAGCAGCTAATTAAAGCACATCAGCTAATTACATTACATATTAAAGCACTTACATTACATATAAAACAAAAGATAAAACAGTACATCATATAACATTATTACACCACTACATATCTACAATACAAAATGTTTAATACCACCATACAACAATATCACAATGTATGCGTATGCATGTGTCTGTACATTTGTGTGTCTCTCTTCAGTCCCCGCTGTTTCATAAGGTGTATTTTTACCTTAAAACCTGTCCCTAGCCAACAGCCAATGGAATCGCATGGCGCGAAATACAAAAACAACTAAAATACCACAATTCAATTTTCTCAAACAATCAACTATTTTACACCATTTTAAAGATAAGGCTCTCGTTAATCTAACCACATTGTCCGATTTTCAAAAAGGCTTTACTGTGAAAGCAAAACATTAGATTATGTTAGGAGAGTACATAGACCAAAATAACCACACAGCCATTTTCCAAGCAAGCATACATGTCAATAAAACCCAAAACACAGCTAATTGAAGCACTAACCTTTGATGATCTTCATCAGATGACACTCCTAGGACATTGTTATACAATGCATGTATGTTTTGTTCAATCAAGTTCATACTTATATCCAAAAACAGCTTTTTACATTGGTGCGTGATGTTCAGAAAATGTATTCCCACCAAAAACTTCCAGTGAATTTACAAAAATACTATTCATAAACGTTGACAAAATACATAAATTATTTTAAGAATTATAGATACAGAACTCCTTTATGCAATCGCTGTGTCAGATTTTAAAATAGCTTTTCGGCGAAAGCACATTTTTCAATATTCTGAGTACATAGCTCGCCATCATGGCTATTCAGACACCCGCCAAGTGCAGGGCAACAAACTCAGAATTAGTATTAGAAATATTGTATTACCTTTGCTGATCTTTGTTAGAATGCACTCCCAGGACTGCTACTTCCACAATAAATTTTGTTTTTGTTCCAAATAATCCATATTTATGTCCAAATACCTCCGTTTTGTTCGTGCGTTCAGGTCACTATCCAAAGGGTAACGTGCGAGCGCATTTCGAGACACAAGTCAAAATGTTCCATTACTGTACTTAGAAGCATGTCAAATGCTGTTTAAAATACATTTTTATGGTATTTTTATTGTAAAATTGTGATCATATTCCAACCGGACAATAGTGTATTCATTCAAGGAGAAAAAAAGAAAAAAAACGCGTGCTTGCGGGAATGCGCATATCCAATCCCTTTGTCCTCAGGCAAACCACTCAGAAACTGAGCTCCAATACTCTGCCCAGAGGCAGGAGAAGGCTCAATCCACTTTCTGAAGGCTTTAGACAGTGAATGGAAGCCTTAGAAAGTGCAACGTAACCCCACAGATACTGTAGTTTCGATAGAGAATCAAAAGAAGAACTACAATTCTCAGACTTTCCACTTCCTGCTTGGAATTTTCTCAGGTTTTTGCCTCCCATATGAGTTCTGTTATACACAGACACCATTCAAACAGTTTTAGAAACTTCAGAGTGTTTTCTATCCAAATATACTAATAATATGCATATTCTCGTTTCTGGGCAAGAGTAGTAACCAGTTTAAATCGGGTATGTTTTTTCATCCGGCTGTGAAAATACTGCCCCCTATCCTAAACAGGTTAAAAGAAATATGTATTTTCATTTTTATCTGATTCTACTGCTTGCATCAGTTACCTGATGTGGAATAGAGTTCCATGTAGTCATGGCTCTATGTAGTACTGTGCGCCTCCCATAGTCTCTTCTGGACTTGGGAACTGTAACGAAACCTCTGGCATGTCTTGTGGGGTATGCATGGGTGTCTGAACTGTGTGCAAGTATTTTCAACAGACAGCTCGGTACATTCAGCTTGTCAACACCTCTTACAAAAACAAGTAGTGATGAAGTCAATTTCTCTTCCACTTTGAGCCATGAGAGATTGACATGCATGTCATTAATGTTATTTCTCTGTGTACTTTTAAGGGCTTGCCTTGCTACCCTGTTCTGAGCCAACTGCGAAGTCCCTCTTTGTAGCACCTGACCACACTACCGAACAGTAGTCTAGGTGCGACAAAACTAGGGCCTGTAGGACCTGCCTTGTTGATAGTGTTGTTAAGAAGGCAGAGCAGAGCTTATTTATGGAAAGACTTCTCCCCATCTTAGCTACTGTTGTATCAATATGTTTTGACCATGACAGTCACCTCAACTTGCTTAATTTCCACATTATTCATTACGAGATGTGGTAGAGGTTTAGGGTTTAGTGAATGATTTGTCCCAAATTTCAATGCTTTTAGTTTTGGAAATATTTCTGACCAACTTATTCCTTGCTACCCATTCTGAAACTAACTGCAGCTCTTTAAGTGTTGCAATCATTTCAGTTGCTGTAGTAGCTAACGTTTATAGTGTGGAGTCATCCGCATACATAGACACACTGGCTTTACTCAAAGCCTAAACAGCTACCCTGGGGAATTCCTGATTCTACCTGGATTATGTTGGAGAGGCTTCATTAAAGAACACCCTCTGTGTTCTGTTAGACAAGTAACTCTTTATTCACATTATAGCAGGGGGTGTAAAGCCATAACACATACGTTTTTCCAGCAGCAGACTAATCGATAATGTCAAAAGCTGCACTGAAGTATAACAAGACAGCCCCACAATCATTTTATCATACATTTCTCTCAGCCAATCATCAGTCATCTGTGTAAGTGCTGTGCTTGTTGAGTGTCCTTCTCTATAAGCGTGCTGAAAGTCTGTTGTCGATTTGTTTACTGTGAAATAGCATTGTATCTGGTCAAACACAATTTTTTCCCCCAGAAGTTTACTAAGGGTTGGTAACAGGCTGATTGGTCGGCTAAATGAGCCAGTAAAGGGGGTTTTACTATTCTTGGGTAGCAGAATGACTTTAGCTTCCTTCCAGGCCTGAGGGCACACCCTTTCTAGTAGGCTTAAATTGAAGATGTTGCAAATAGGAGTGGAAATATCGTTCGCTATTATCCTCAGTAATTTTTCATCCAGATTGTCAGACCCCGGTGGCTTGTCATTGTTGATAGACAACAATTTTTTTTCACCTCTTCCACATTTGACTTTACTGAATTCAAAGTACAATTCTTGTCTTTCATAATTTGGTCAGATATACTTGGATGTGTAGTGTCAGCGTTTGTTACTGGCATGTCATACCTTAGTTTGCTTATCTTGACAATGAAAAAGTAATTCAAGTATTTGGCAATATCAGTGGGTTTTGTGATGAATGAGCCATCTGATTCAATGAATGATGGAGCCGAGTTTGGCTTTTTTCCCAAAATGTAATTTTAGGTGCTCCAAAGCTTTTTACTATCATTCTTTATATCATTCATTTTTGTTTCATAGTGTAGTTTCTTTTTAGTTTAGTCACATGATTTCTTCATTTGCAGTACGTTTGCCCATCAGTTGGGCTGCCAGACTTATTTGCCATACCTTTTTGCCTCATCCCTCTCAACCATACAATTTTTCAATTCCTCATCAATCCAAGGGGATGTAACAGTTTTTACAGTCATTTTATTAATGGGTGAGTGCTTATTAGTAAATGTGTGCAACCTTTATTTAACTAGGCAAGTCAGTTAAGAATAAAATCTTATTTACAAAACACAACTAGAATAAGCAATTTCATAAATGTGTCAAGTGCAGCGTCTGGTTGCTCCTCATTACACACCACAGACCAGAAAATATTATTTATCATCATCAACATATGAATCACTACAAAACGTGTTGTATGACCTCTTATACTTATATTAGGCCCAGCCTTTGCAACTTTGGTTTTCCTACATATGGCTACTATATTGTGATCACTACATCCTATGGACTTGGATACTTCTTTTTAAAGTAAATTTCGACAGCATAAGTAAACATGCGATCAATACATGTTGAGGATATAATTCCTGTGCGGTTTGTAAATACCCTGGTAGTTTGACTGATAACCTGAAGCAGGTTGCAGGCACCAGTTACAGTTTGAAGCTTTTTCTTTAAGTGGGCAGCTTGATGAAAGTCAGTCAATATTTAAATCACCCAGGAAATATAGTTCTCTGTTGATATCACATACATTATCAAGCATTTCACACATGTTATCCAGATACTGACTGTTAGCACTTGGTAGTCTATAGCAGCTGCCCACCAGAATGGGCTTAAGGTGAGACAGATGAACCTGTAGCCATATTACTTCAACAGTATTTAACATGAGATCGTCTCTAAGCTTTACTTAAATGTGGTTTTGAATATAGACCGCAACACCACCCCCATTGGCATTTCTGTCTTTTCGGTAGATGTTATAACCATGTATTGCTACCACTGTATCATCAAAGGTATTATCTAAGTGCATTTCAGAGATAGTCAGAATATGAATGTCATCTGTTTCAAGCAAGTTATTGACTTCATAGACCTTGTTTCTCAGGCTGCATATGTTAATATGGGCTGTTTTGTAGCATTTTTCTGGTTTGCTTGATTGTTTTTAATGCTTTACTGGGAAGCTTATCATAAGTAGACTTGCTTATGTTATTTATATTGGAGCTGATAGTGCAGGGTGAGCTGCACACAGTGGACTTCCTATTAGGGCACAATGCCTCATTGCTAACAGTGTAACTCTGGTTCATAGGCTCATGATTACTGCATAGATTAACTGTCGGTTCACAGAGGTATTCAAGGCAATTAGGGGGACATAAGCTAAGTTACTTATATTGTCTGCCAATGCCCCTAGGATAATGTACATTCGATGCAGCATTATAAAGACTCATTGTCACAATGGTAGGGATTAACTGAGATGGTCTTGTTTCAAGTCATTGTTTCAATGTAGCCTTGAAATGCGTGGACATAGTCCAGGAGCCAAGATGATTTGGATGGACTCCGTCATTCCAGTAGTGTATCTTCTGTTTCCAGAAGGTGTCAAAGTTATCTATAAAAGTGATTCCAGCAGAGCTACAGTAATCTTTTAGCCGGATGTGTAATGCAGTAACCTGCTGAATCTTTCACACCCCTGGCCCAACGATGGTACTGGACGTGAAATTATTGGCTGTTTTTTGTAGTCTTAATGCTAAAATCAGTTATTTTCAGATGTTCCGAGCTAGCCCTCCTGATGTCGTTTGACCCCACATGGACTACGACAGAGTCGGCTCCCAGCATCTGTTGTAGAATGGTTGGAAGCAGCCTTGTGATGTCCTGCACTCGTGCTCCTGGATAGCACAGGGTTTTTGCATTGGGAACATGTTGTTTCTCACCATAGAGCTGCCGATGATGACAGCTGGTGATGTTGAATGGGCCGGTCTCTCAGGCAGTTTCACAGTCTGAGGGTGGGAGCTCTGAGAATCTGAACCTGAGGTAGAAGCCACCGGAGAGGGAGACAGAACAGAGGACGAAGATGCAGGTACCTCCAGATCCGATCTCGAATGGGAAGCCCTGAAGAAGGCGCTGGAACCTCTGGATCCAGGCCGGCAAAGCCATTTCTGGTCTGTGTCAGGTCTGGGCTTAACATCTTCAAGGAGACCCCCGTTGCCAGAGGACACTTTCTTAGACTTCCACGGCGAGTGACGTTGTGGAGAGCCGACACGACGGCGACACTTCCACCAGAGTGGCATCCGGCTACTGGGGTGGAAGAAAAATAAATAAAAAGTAGCTGGGTGTGGATTCCCCAGAATCTTGTGTAAGTTTGCTACCTGCTTGCTAAGAGTATCCACTTCGCCCCTGTAGTCCTCTGCAAGCAAGCAGTTGCTACATTGAAAGTCACCGTGGTCCACATTGTTCCGGAACAAAGGAAACACAGCTCCTGCAGCGCTGGAAACGTCTGTTTTTACATCCATTGAGAATGAGAATAGTTCCTCAACGTAGCCTATTTGAAGAAAAAAAAATCCATCTCTCTCCCTTTCGATAACCACTCAGCATGAAATGGGAAAAGAAATGTCATGAAATAGGCCTACCTGATTACTTCTTATCCTTTGCTCAAATAGTCTACAGCTGTGTCTGTTTGTCAGGAGCTCACAGACACATGAAATTGTTAGGGCCCAGAATATTTTATGCAATGTTGCAAGTTTGCTAACACGTTCAGGCTGGACCAAGTTAATAGTTGATACAATGTTTCAAGTTCCTTGCAGATAGGCCATGCGTAGCCAATGTGATATAGAATATTTTTTATCAGGATATATTCTTCCTGTAGGCTGCAATGTTTTTATTTGTTGGTTTATGTAGTCAATTTTTACATATTGACATTAGAAGTTACTTTTTAGATTTGTATCATTTTCATTTAGATATAATTTTGATTAACCACATTACATCGACTTTGAGATATTTAGCTGTTCCACAAAAATGTGCACATGAAAACCATAACCGGCATGCAGATCAGTAGAAATGGTACGATAACTTGGCACTTCAAATTGAAAAGGTTGCCGACCGCTGGTGTAGCCTATTACCAGCAACTTTAGCAGCGTAATGGCAGAATCTGCCAAGACCAGCTGCAGCAGGCAACGGGAGGAGGGTCGGGAACAGTTTATTTTTCTGCTGGTTAGGCTATTTTGATCTCTGGCTCCTTTTTTAGTCATTTATGTCTTCATTTTTTTGTCGCAGTGCTCAAAGCATCAGACAAGCTCAGTAGCTTAGATATAGTTCATTCTATTCAAACATAAGGTGGGTCTATATATGGAAAAATACATGTTTTTTTTATTTATTTTACATTTCAACCATTTGATTTTTAGTCGGTGACAGTTCTGTGAAGAGGATAACATGGCATTTTAACCCTGCAGCATGGGCCAATACTTTACCAGGACTTCTTCCTGCCAAATGGTTTGTTGATTCAGTGAGAGCGAAGGAAGAGGGTAGAGGACAGTGATGATTGATGAGTGATGATGACGATCATGTTTATGATCAATTCAATAGCTTGATCATATTACGAACAAACAAAACAAAACAACAGACAGACTCCGAGCACTCTCAATGTGGCCATGCAGTACTATGATGATGATGAATAAGAAGATAGTGATGATGGTGATAATCATACTCCCCTCTCTTAGCCCCTGACCTGACTATGCTTTCTGTGGTCTGAATGGAGACCGTTAATGCTGACCTGGTTGCTGCGGCTGTGCAGACTCTGAGTGTGGAGATGCAGTATGACCTTAAGAGAGGGTACTTCAGGATGCACTCAGGACAAATGGCTTTAATATTGGTCTGGGTGGAGCCCTGGCCTGAGTTGTATTCATAAGGGCACAACGTAGCACATTTTTGTTGATGGGGGGGGTGGGGGGGGCGTTAAGCCTTTAGTTTTATTTGCCTATGTTGGTAGATACACAAGGGACCTCGAGTTAACAAACCCTGTGAGCGGGTTTGGTGCCTAGTATTTTTATTCTTTAACAGAGAAGTGAGATATTTTTTAAGCTTGTGCAGCAGAACTTTGGGAGAAATGAAGTGCTCTATGTGAATTTAGAGCGGTCCAGCTGACCTTATGATAAAGGATGCAGTGATGAGAATTAAACCTGTCACCTGTGATAAAGCGAAGCGCGCTACGGTACACTGCATCCAAGGGTTTTAGAATAGTGGCTGCTGGATTCTGATAAATGGTGTCACCATAATCCAGAGCTGCCTGTACCTGCGGTTTAGGGAGAGGTATGATCTATTTCTAGAAAAGAAGCCTACTTTAAATTTCAACTTCTTAACTAGCTCATCCGTATGTTTCTTAAATGTCACATTTTTGTCAATCCAAAAGCCCAGATATTTATCGGCAGAAACCTGCTCGATGAGAGAACTGTCCAATGCAAAAATGTGTAAACCATCTGAAATATGTCTACGATAATTAGAAAATAACGCATTAAGTAGCAATTTTCAATCAACAAGGCTTTCTGCAAGGCAACAAAATGTGATTGCAGCTCTAACAGCCTGGTCAGCAGTAGGGGCAATAGCATACATAAGTGTCATCTGCATACAGGTGAATGTTACAGGTTTTTGCAGATAGACCAATAATATGTATGTAAAGAGGACGGGTCCCAAAATCGACCCATAGCAGGACACCTTTAGTAAAATCTAGGTAACTTGACACCATCAGAAAGCACACATTGTGTCCTGTTTAACAGATCGTTCCCAAACCACTTGCAAGATGCCTGGTCGAGGCCCATTTCAGACAACCTTTGGATGAGTAGGGGATAGTCGACAGTATCAAAGGCCTTGGCTAGGTCTATAAATATGGCAGCACAGTGATTGCTATGATCTAAGCAATTTAACACATCATTTAAGACTAGCATAGCTCCTGAGACGGTGGTATGTCCAGATCTAAAATCAGACTGGTGCACGTTAAGCATAGAATTTGAAGTTAGTTATTAGTTGAGAGTTTGCCAGTGACTAATATTTTTGCAAGGCAAGATATTTTTGAAATAAGGGCGATACTTATCTAGGTCAGAAGGATCCCCCGCTTTTGTGAAGAAGAGGACATGCGCCGCCTTCCAGATCTTAGGGATAGCACCAGAAGAAATTGTTGAATATAAAATTTGGATCAAAGGTTCTATATTGAAGGGGGGAAGAAAGCTACAGTAAATCCTGTGGATTTTTGTAAAAAAAAAAACTACAAGGCACTTAGTACATCATTGACATAAAATGATTTAAAAAATTAATTAATAAAAAGTCAGTGCCTGGAAGTGCAACATTCTCTGCTAGGTGAATAGGGGACCCCCTCTAGTGGAACCTATATTCATAAACTATTCTTTCAAATAGGTGGCCAGCTGAGGCAAAATGGTTATTTAAAGTACCCACAAATGTATTTTTTGTCTGTTATGGGACCAGAGGCAGTCATAACCTGGTTGGGCAATATGGGGTGGTGTTTTATTCAATAGATTTGACCACTTTCCAGAATGTAGCTGGATTTCCACCACTCTCAGATATACAATTCAAGAAGTATGTTGACTTTGCTTTTCTAACCAGAGTACAACATCCATTTCTCAAATGTCTGAAGGACTGCCAGTCAAAGGTAGAATCAGTCAGTCTAGCCTTAGCCCATGCTAAGTTTCTTTCATGAAATCTTTTAGACAATTCATGCGTGAACCATGAGTTAGATCTGTCCTTTACCCTTAATCTGTTATATGGGGCATGCTTATCTGCAACAGAGTTAAACAGAGAGGTAAAACATTTTAAGGATCCGAATCAGAGATCGAGGACACAACCTCCCAATCACAAAACTCCAGGAAATGTTACTGATTCAAAGTTCTAAAATACATTTTTTTCAATAATGCGCTGCGCGGTTTAGGTTGCTTACTATCTCTAATGCAGGCAATCGGACAATGGTCACTGAGCTCATTAGCAAAGATTACATTGGCTGTATACATATGAGTGGCGTTTGTAAGAATGATATCCAAAAGAGTAGATTTATCAGGGTGTTTTACGGTGGGGCAGGTTGGTTTAGTTAAATTTAGCTCAATACAAATATATTTCAAGTCAAAACTAGCATCAACCAATCCAGGTTAAGATCACCTAATATTAATCATTCAGATTTAGCATAGTTAGACAACAAGTCCGACAACTTGCTAAGAGCAATGGGGAGGGCCAACGGAGGGTGATAAACTCCCACTGACGTTAGTTGGGCATTATTACCCAGGCCCACATGTTGGACAAGACATTCAAATTGCTTGGGGACAGAGGTGGTAATACACACAGCGACATTCAAAGTCGATTTTAGGAATATGGCAATACCCACACCTCTGTCAGATCTATAAAATGAAATCCATTTAGAGACACATCAGAGTCTGGCACAGACTTTTTTAACCAAGTCAGTCATTTAAAAAAATATCCACGTTGGTTTGAGAAGCCAGAATTACAATAAGATACATTTTCGAATTCAAATGACATTTACATGAATCAGTCCAAGGCCACAGCTGCGGGATTTCAGATCAGACAGTCTCGGAACACAAATGCTATGATCAGTAGGTAACCCTCCTATTTGAAATAGCCATAGCAAAATAGTTAGCAACGGAAAACAAAAATGAGCATTTCATACTAGGGATGCACCAATATTAAATCTTTGGGCGATTCTGATATATTCCTTGCCAAAAAACCCGATATCGGGAAGAAAAAAATTGAGCGGCCTTTAAAGCATTCTAGTACAGTTAAATAGGTGAAACACACACACTGACCAAAGTTATTTTGTTGGCATTTACGTATATCCCTATTACCAGTAAAACATAATCGAAACCTATCTATTTCACTTACTTGCTGTGTTTCGTTGTGCATTTGTTCAGTCGTTTCATTCTCAACCAGGATTTCATCATACATGTCAAGCAGTGAAGTTTCAGCTCTGTCTGTCCGTAGCCTCTTCTGTCGTGGGTCCTCTTCCTTGGTGCGCACTGTTGCTGTGTCCGTTTCCATCTTGTCCAGCTGTGTCCGTTTCTATCTTGTCCAGCTGTGTCTAACATTTCGCGAAAACCCTGTTTCTTGTCTGCATCGAAATAGCGGTCCTTGTACCTAGCATCGAGCATGGTGGCGACACCGTGAAGAGGCTCAGAGAGACTGCCACTGAATCGCTTGTTCACAGCCTTTAGTAGAGTACCTTTACAAGTTTTAACCCCACAGCCTGTGTAGGCACTTCAATGCCATGACAGAGGGTATCACGTCTGCTGCAGACACAGTTGATAAGCTTATTTCTCGAATCAATTGTTCGAATGGAGGTAGGAGTGTGTTCATGTTTCCAAGTATGAGAACCAGCACATTCTTGAGCATGCAATATGGCTTTCCTCAATTCGAAATCCTTGTCGGACCCACTGTGCTGTCAGACTCCGCATTGTCATGGGGCTGACATTGCTGATCCAAATGTCAATCGTGAAGCTAATAGCAGTGACGCCCGTAGCAAGTAGCTCATGGTTGTGCATTTTCAACAATACTACCTACTTGGTAGTGTGTACCGGTGCTCGACCAGTCAGCGAAAGCCAACATCATCCACGACAGAGAACGGTTGATTGTCAAGGACAATGAATTCCATTATCTTGGTGTTTAATGGATTTCGTCTTTGAGTTGTCTCGCTGAAATGTTCTTACTCTTTCAAATGACTGCTCGACTTGAACTTGTTTCGTTGTTGGAAGTGTGCTCTTAGTTTTTTTTTCTGCTTTTGTTCTAAGTAGTCGCTGAACGTCTGGGGGTCATGCACTTTCAAATGAGTAATTAGGTTTGTGGTATTGAAGGATTTCACTTTCTCCCCTCGGGAAATAATAGCAACACAAACATTGCATATGGCCTTTTTGTTATCTTCCTTTGAAACTTCAAAATAGAGCCACACAGCAGACATTGTGGGCTAGGTTAGGAATGCTGTGTTGCAAGTGTAGCGCTGTATTTTTCGTGGCGTCGTTACGTCATCTACCTACGTTATATAGGTATGCACGTCAGCGTTGACATCACTTTTGCACATCGGCGTTAAACTAGACATCTGGTTGATGCTGGCATTTTTAGCTAATATCATCCTATTCCGATATGCTTACTGATATATCGTGCATCCCTATTTCATATTGGACAAGTTCCGGTAGTCCCTCTTTGTTTCAGTCCATTTTCTTCTGTTTGGTACTTAATTAATATGATCCTGGAGTGTCTTTATGATGACTCATCTGACCAATAGGAGAATAATAGTAAAATAATGGAATCACAGTGAATTACTTACGTCAGTTCAGCAGAGAGAATGCAGCCAGCAAACAGATGATGATGGTGTTCTATGACGATGTGTCATATCGTTACTATGGTAACCTCAGATGTTTTTTGGGGATTTTGGTCATGTTGCTTTGTGGTGCAAGCCGCACAACTGTGCGTATTGCATGAGAGTCCCCATGCGTCGGCACAGAGCAATCAACTGTAGGGTAGAGAAAGGTCTCTCTGTACTCTCTTTCTCCCCCTCTATTTTGACAGCCTTCCCCCTTAGAATCACTGTACAGTGTCCTGTTGTGAATGCTGTGTGCAAAGTCAAATTTCACATTCATCCGCATGAATCCCTGTTTGTGTGGATTTGCTGTGAATCTGTTTGGCTTTATTGTACCTCCTTCAACTTTACAAATGAGTGTCACACACACACACACACACATAGCCAATTGGATCTCTTTCTGCTGAGTGTGGAGAATTTGCTCTTAACAAGCCACTTTGAGATGTGTAGAGCAGCAGTGCTTTCAGAGTATGTGTATGTTTGTGCGTATGCATTGTGTGTACAAACATCCAACGAGGCACATCAGTCTAACAGCGGTGTGGGGAGGGTGCCTGCCACTGCTTATTGTAAGCAAGAGCCCGTAATGACAGGGTATCTAAAGAGAATCAGGCAGAATGAGGTTGGCTCATCATGTGAAAACCTCGATCAGGGATAAGGCGTCTATTATATTTTATATTTAATAGGCCTCCAAAGAATGGTAAGATGGAGTAGAGAGAAAGTATAAAGAGAGAGTAGACCAAATATTTGGTATGTTCACAGGCAATATCTAGAAGAACAAAGACCTAGGCAAGCTGAAGAGAGTGTTATTGAAAGCAATAAAGAGGGGAAATTGAAAAGAGATTGTGGGGAAGATTTTGACAATTTGGAGAGGACTGTAGCGGTAGACTTGTGAAACCTGGTTACTGAGCCTATTTCCCCCTCTGTCCGAGTCTGTGGAACACAATCATAGAGGACGTGGATCCTTAAATTAACAGGCAGACCGCACTGGGGGAAAATCAATTACTTCCATTTGCTGCTGCTGAGCCACCCAATAATGCGGAGAGTGTTGATGCACAAGCCTGTGATCTGTGCCCTCTATTGATCCGACTGAGATTCTCACAGTTCGAGTTAATTCTAAAGCGATCAGCAAGTTTAGACAGGTTTGGGGAAAAAAAGGATGGATTTCATATGCCTCACTGTATGTTTTGGAAGAGATGTGCATTGCATTAGTAAATCAGTTTAGTAAGTGGGCAACATGCGTGGAAGAAGGAACATACAATGCACACACAGAGAATAGCACAACAGCCTGATCCAAGCTTCAGTGGCCGCTTTCATTTCCCTGTAAGTCTATTTATTTTGTGTTATCATAAAAGCAGTCCGACATGGGATGTGGGGTATTACACTGCATTTGAGGATGAGAGATTTAAAAAAAAAAAAAAAAAGTCCAATGGACAATTAATACAGAAGCCAGAGACTCAAAGAAAGCTTATTCACATGCAAGTCAACCAAAGTGGACCAAACACAGGCCACCTGACTTTATGCCCAGCAAGTTGCAATGTTCTCTGTTTATCTCAACATCGTTATTGTCCATAGATCAGTGGAAATGCCTAGTTGAGATTCTCCAGCCTGCAGAGACATTGGACCTGCTACTGCTCATAAGTATGCATGAGAGTGTCTGTTTGGAGAGCCAGCAATTACACTGTATTAGGGCTGCAGTGTAAAAGGGTCAAATGATGATGACTGCTTAATGATGACAGGAATTGAAGTAAACAGATGTAGCCTTTCGTGTTGCGTGGGGGCATTGTTCCCTGTTTTTAATGCATGTTGACTGACTTTTATGTTAAGTGTTTGCTGTCACTTGTTGTTTTGCAGTCTTTTGTTTGTCACTTTGCAAATGGGCAAATCCATTTAAAGCTCATCAATTATGTAGTTCTACCATGTCTTATGATTGTTCCTCAACTTATATGGTAATGCAATTCCAGGAGAATAGGCAATGACTCACTATCATTCTTGAACACAAGATGCTATAGCCAATTCACCATGTAGAGAGGGTAGACCAATGCACGTGTCGGGTTCAGAAATTGAGAATTGCTGCCCCTCATGCTGCCATAGACAAGAGTTCAAACGAACATGTGAGTCTTCTCTCCTCTTGCTCCCAATAAGAGGTGGATAAAAAAAGATCAAAGCCGAGCCAAGGCCTGCCTCAAGATGAGTTCGGTTTTACAAGTTGCGCTCCAACATTGAGCTCATGAAAAATGAAGAACACCACCAGCAAAGCTGTCACAAATCCAGGCTGAACATACTTGTCTCCCTCATCCTGCTTTAGATGGCCTTGTTCGGGTGATCGTCATCAAAGACTCTGTCCCTGTGTTAGGAGTAGTTCTACTACTAAAGCCTGTGCAGCGTGTGTGTTATCCAACAAGGAAATATTCAGTAATCCTGTGCGAAATAGTCATGGTCTCTTAACCAGGGTTTTTATATGTCAGCCTTGACAGCGATATGATACTATGATCACTGCGGTGTGGTGGAATCTCATGTGTTCATGCATATTCTCAGAGAAAAACACAGGGTGATTGATGATGGGAGATTTTGGGATCAAGCTAAAATCAATCTGTGCCAGCTCAGTTCAATAGTGCACACGGGAGTTTTCACTCACTGCGAGATCCGATTACTCTTTCACTTTAGAGAATATACTGAATAAAAATATAAATGCAACATGCAACAATTTCTAAGACTTTACTGAGTTAGAGTTCATACAGTGCCTTCAAGAATTATTCATCCCCCTTGGCTTTTTTCCTATTTTGTTGCATTACAACCTGTAATTTAAATGGATTTTTATTTGGATTTCATGTAATGGACATAAATAAAGTAGTCCAAAAAAATATTTAAAAAACGGAAAAGTGGTGCGTGCATGTGTATTCACCCCCTTTGCTATGAAGCCCCTAAATAAGATCTGGTGCAACCAATTACCTTCAGAAGTCACATAATTAGTTAGATTGCACACAGTTGGACTTTATTTAAGTGTCACATGATCTGTCACATGATCTCAGTGTATATATATACACCTGTTCTGAAAGGCCCCAGAATCTGCAACACCACTAAGCAAGGGGCACCATGAAGACCAAGGAGCGCTCCAAATAGGTCAGGGTCAAAGTTGTGGAGAAGTACAGATCAGGGTTGGGTTATAAAAAAATATCCAAAACTTTGAACATCCCACGGATCACCATTAAATTCATTATTCAAAATTGGAAAGAATATGGCAACACAACAAACCTGTCAAGAGAGGGCTACCCACCAAAAATCACAGACCAGGCAAGGAGGGCATTAATCAGAGGGGCAACAAAGTGACCAAGGATAACCCTGAAGGAGCTGCAAAGCTCCACAGTGGAGAATGGTGTATTTGTCCATAAGACCACTTTAAGCCGTACACTCCACAGAGCTGGGCTTTACGGAAGAGTGGCCCGAAAAAAGCCATTGCTTAAAGAAAGAAATAAGCAAACATGTTTGGTGTTCGCCAAAAGGCATGTGGGAGACTCCCCAAAAATATTGAAGAAGGTGCTCTGGTCAGATGAGACTAAAATTGAGTTTTTTGGCCATCAAGGAAAACGCTATGTCTGGCGCAAACCCAACACCTCTCATCACCCCAAGAACACCATCCCCACAGTGAAGCATGGCGGTGGCAGCATCATGCTGTGAGGATGTTTTTCATCGGCAGGGACTGGGAAACTGGTCAGAATTGAAGGAATGATGGATGGCGCTAAATACAGGGAAATTGTTGAGGGAAACCTGTTTCAGTCTTCCAGAGATCTGAGCAGGAAAATGATCCTAAGCATACTGCTAAAGCAACACTCGAGTGGTTTAAGGGGAAACATTTAAGTCTTGGAATGGCCTAGTCAAAGCCCAGACCTCAATCAAATTGAGAATCTGTGGTGTGACTTAAAGATTGCTCTACACCAGTGGAACCCATCCAACTTGAAGGAGCTGGAACAGTTTTGCCTTGAAGAATGGGCAAAGATCCCAGTGGCTAGATGTGCCAAGCTTAGAGAGACATACCCCAGGAGACTTGCAGCTGTAATTGCTGCAAAAGGTGGCTCTACAAAGTATTGACTTTGAGAGGGTGAATTGTTAAGCACGGTCAAATTTTCTGTTTTTTGGTCTTATTTCTTGTTTGTTTCACAAGAGAAAATATTTTGCATCTTGAAAGTGGTAGGCATGTTGTGTAAATTAAATGATACAAAATCCATTTTAATTCCAGGTTGTAAGACCACAAAATAGGAAAAATGCCAAGGGGGTGAATACTTTCGCAAGCCACTATATGAGGAAAGCAGTGAATTGAAATAAATTCATTAGGCTCTAATCTATGGATTTTACTTGACTGGTAATACAGATATGCATCTGTTGGTCACAGATGCCTTAAAAAAAAGGTATGGGGGTGGATCAGAAACTAGTCAGTATTTGATGTGACAACCATTTACCTCATGCAGCGTAACACATCTCCTTCGCTTAGAGTTGATCATGCTGTTGATTGTGGCCTGTGGAATCCTGTCCCACTCCTCTTCATTGGCTGCGTGAAGTTGCTGGATTTTGGCGGGAACTGGAACACGCTGTCATACACGGCGGTCCAGAGCGTCCCAAACATGCTCAAAGGGTGACATCTCAGGTGAGTATGCAGGTCATGGAAGAACTGGGACATTTTCAGCTTCCAGGAATTCTGTACAGATCCTTGCGACACGGGCTATGCATTATCATGCTGAAACATGAGGTGATGGTGGTGGATGAATGGCATGACAAAGGGCCTCGGGATCTCGTCACAGTATCTCTGTGCATTCAAACTGCCATTGATAAAATGCAATTATCTTTGTTGTCCGTATCTTATGCCTGCCCATACCATAACCCCACCGCCACCATGGGGCACTCTGTTCACAACGTTGACAGCAGCAAACCGCTCACCCACACTACGCCTTACATGTGGTCTGCGGTTGTGACGCCGGCTGAAAGTACTGTCAAATTCTCTAAAACAATGTTGTAGGCAGCTTATGGTAGAGAAATTAACATTCAATTACCTGCAGTCAGCATGCCAATTGAATGCTACCTCAACTTGAGGTAGCTGTTGCATTGCATTGTGTTGTGTGACAAAACATTTTAGAGTGGCCTTTTATTGTCCCCAGCACAAGGTGCACCTGTGTAATGATCATGATGTTTAATCAGTTATACCTGTCAGGTAGATTGATTATCTTGGCAAAGGATAAATGCTCACACAGGGGTGTAAACAAATTTGTGCACAAATTTTGAGAGAAATCAGCTTTTTGTCCTCATGGAACATTTCTGGGATCTTTTATTTCAGCTCATGAAACATGGGACCAACACTTTAGTTGTTGCATTTATATTTTTTTTTCAGTGTGTATTCTGTGAATGTCAGAGCCTGGAGTTGGATCTTCAGTTGAGTTTTTCCTTTCATCCATACTCAAGAAGTGTTTTTCTTTCATTTGCAAGCATTTAATGTTGGGCCTCTTAATAGTTTCAATTCACCTTCCAACTGCCAAGGGTCACCCCCTGGAAGGCTCAAAGACGCTTACTCAAATGAACATTTATTCATTTTTCCAGACCGTATCCACAGCGACATCAAAGGTGAACGTAATAAAATTAAAGGAATAGTGGAGGACTGAATTGCCAACTTGTAAAAAAGGAAACGGTGGAATATTTTACCTTTTTTTTATGCATGGTTGAAAAAATGGCAAGTCTAGTCTTTACATAAGACATAAATTACTGTAACAGTAGTAGCGTCTGTACTCATTTGCTTGTCACAAGATACAATATACATTTTAGTGGCATTACTCTGCTCTCAAAGTGTTTCCTTAGATACTGGACCTAAAGTATAGCTCGATACAGTAGGCTTAGGCTATACCATTTCTCTCTCTGTGGGTTCAGTTGTAGCTCCATAGACATCGAGGGTATCGAGTTGCCCGGTCCCTAGGCAAGCACTCCTGTTTCTCTCTAGTCCTTGAAAACATCCCACATATGGTCTATAGTACCTCCATTTCGGATAAAGGGAGGACAGTATCAGACCGCCTAGTTTATTGATTATGATGAGACGCTCACCCACTTAAATTACCCAGGGGTCCACAAAAGTAAGATCTAAGAGGCCAGTCATGCTGCATACCGTAGCATGGCGTGTCTTTGGTGGCCTATGATTTACAAAGAAAATGCATCAATGGCTGGCTCATCACCAAGTCTCTGTGGTTTTCCCTTCAAGCCAATTGAGGGTCACTTAAGCCCTGTCCGAAGGAACTGTCGTGGCAACAGGTGACTTCTTCTTCCAATGATATTAGGTTTATTTGAACTTGATACTGAATTGCGAAGTGATAATTCAATCGTAATATTTATCGGTATTAACATTTAAGCATTTATAGATATGTCCTTATGTCTATTTAATATTTTTGTTTCCTACCCCCTCCATTTCTCACAAACACCAACATGACCCTGCATTATGCCTTGTTAATTAAAGGTTACATATAAAGGTTAATAACCTGCATTAACCCTGAACATCCTGGCTTTGAACATCTGTTTTAGCTAATAATCTCTGCACTATCCGAACTGCAGGTCCACATTAATGTATAGAACTGATCTCACAATTCAACAGCATCTGCGTTCCTGATGAACCCCCCCCCCCCCCCCACCCAACACTCTTTGTGCCGGGAGTGGTGACTGTGATGGTGATTAATAAAGAACGGCTCATGAAAATTACATCATCTCTGGATTCACAATTACTGCCAAAATATGACTGAAGAAGCTCAGCGCCTGGAAGAAAATTTGTCATTTTCATACATGACACTTTCATAGATTTATCACAAATGTATGAAAATGTATTACACTTTTTTTTAAGCCTTACAAAGTCTGTCTCACACCCCACCGTGTTTTGGTCTCTAGTTTTTTTTATTAAAGCACAGAATATCTAAGTACGGTTCCCACTGTATTGTTTTCATTGCTGTTTCCTCATTCCATTTCTCCATTTGCTGTAACTTGCTGTGTGAAAAAGTAAAAAACCTTTTTTATATGAAAGGTTGGAAGGAATGTGTTTCCAGAACCCAAACTGTAGCTGTCAGTATTGCCTTGGGTAGAATGAGTCTCGGTAATGATCCTGTTGGATCATGGCCCACCTTGCAGAGTCTTGGAGTCTCTCACTCAACTCAGCATGGTTACCATGTCTCCCAACCCGTAGGTAAACTTGCTAACCACTACTCCGGTATTGTTAACCTACTTAGGGAAGATTGTTATGAGCCTTCCTAAACAAGGGTTGTTACCGTGTTGTGGTCCTTGCTCAATATCAGCATAATTTTTGCAGCTCCAGATGGTTGAAATGGGGGTTTTGATAGGGTTATAGGATCATAGACCTGCGAGCTACAGTATGGTGCTCTCTCTCTCTCTCTCTCTCTGTCCCCCTAGGCACTTCCTGTTTTATCACTGGAGCCAGAGTTGCTCAGGGTGTTGTGCTCCCAGTCCCAGAACAGCTACTGTCCTTTGTCAGAACAAGCCAGAGGGAGGGTGAGATCCTCCCTCTTCCCTCAACCCACCATTTATATCCCCCGTGAGGCCTGCAGTTGAGCTGTCTCTCAAAGCATTATCTTTTTACACTAAGCTGCCTCTGCATAGTAGCCATCAAATCTATCTATTTGTCAAAATGATGTAGTGCCATGCACAGTGAGTGGAATGCAGTATCAGAAAGGCTGATGAAAAGATTTAACATGATATTCACGTTCTGGCTTATCTGGTGTCTGAAGTTAAATGCCTTCTTTGCAGTCGCGGTGTGTCATGTCAAATCTTACAATCGGGCTGCAGTATGTCATGGAGGCTAACCCAAGTGTAATAGAGAGGTCTCACAGACACACTTCACGCACGCACACTTTCTGGCACTTACTCTGTGGGCTCTGGGCCAACATCAGCACACCTCCCAGGAGCCAACCAATCACCCAGAGAGAAGCCCATCACACAGGGAAGCCTGCTCAGCACTTCCTCCCGGTGGGTCAGCAATCTGCCTCTTATTGTGGATGTCACCATTAGGGTTGCAAAGGGTCGGAAACTTTCCGGTAAATTTTCTGAATTTTTCTGGAAATATTCAATGGGAAGTTAAGCCCGGGAATCTGGGGAGTTTTGCTTAAATTCATCAAAAAAAGTTTGCTTATAACAGTGAACCTTTTTTTGTGGGATACACATGGCAATTCTAGGTGTTGTGGCATATTTTGGTTAAACAATCCCCAATTCAATGGAATTGCAACTCTCTGCATGCACAGTGCATTCTTCCATCACATGTACAGCTGATTCTCAAGGTCTTGCACACTAATGAGATGCTATTGAGCCCACACTAATACACTGTCTGAGCCAAGGACTATATGCGTTCTGGTAAGTTTTGATTACAATACTGGGTGGGGTGAATATATATTTTATGACATTTTTTTGTTAACTAGTAAATAGTAGCCTACAGCAAAGTGTGTTTAAATCATTTCTAATTTGTTAACAATTTTTGCTAGTAAGGTTTTGATACCATGTGGGTTTCAGCTTGCTTGAGCCTGCTAACTGAGGAATGTTAATTCACCTGTTTCAATACATGTTTCATTTTAAAGCATTAATCTAACTGCTTAACTATTTATCTGTACATGGAATTGTATTTGGGTAATTCTTTCTCATTTTTTCGAATCTTTACAGGAAATGCCACGGGCACTATCTGATGTGTGGAGACATTTCACTGCCGCTAATGTAGAAGGAAAAGCTGTGTACATTTGCATATACTGTGTCAAATCATATGTGAAGAATGCAACAAAGATGCAGAATCATCTGGTCAAGTGCATAAAGTTCCCTCAGCGCTCACAACAAGCAACCCCTGACAAAAGTGAATCGGACACCTTATCAATAGCAACAGCTCATGGTCCTCCTGGAATCAGAAGTTTTTTTGAGTCAATGGAGGAACGTAGTCAAATGCTGATGAATGTCTTGCTCGAGCTGTGTAAGCAACTGGTTCACCTCTGATGCCCACAGGCAATGTGTATTGGAAGAGATTTCTGAATGTTCTTCACCCAGCATACACCTCTCCAACCAGACATGCTTTATCTATATGGGGGCGGCAGGTAGCCTAGTGGTTAGAGTGTTGGACCAGTAACCGAAAGAATGCTAGATCGAATCCCCGAGCTGACAAGGTAAAAATCTGTCGTTCTCCACCTGAACAAGGCTGTTCCTAGGCCGTCATTGTAAATAAGAATTTGTTCTTAACTGACTTGCCTAGTTAAATAAAATATTACTTTTTTTAACTAATTTGCTGGATGCAGAGTTCAAGTAAAGGTCAAGCAAATCATAGAGAAAGCAGACTGTATTGCAATCATCTCTGATGGGTGGTTGAATGTTCGTGGGCAAGGAATAATTAACTATAGCATCTCCACCCCTCGACCAGTATTCTACAAGAGCACAGACATCAGACACACTGGTCTCTACATTGCAGATGAGCTGAAGGCAGTCATCAATGACCTTGGACCACAAAAGGTATTTGCACTGGTGACAGACAATTCTACGAACACGAAGGCTGCTTGGTCAAAAGTGGAGGGGTCCTACCCTCACATCACACCCATTGGCTGTGCTGCTCATGCATTGAATCTGCTCCTCAAGGACATCATGGCACTGAAAACAATGGATACACTCTACAAGAGAGCCAAGGAAATGGTTAGGTATCTGAAGGGTCATCAAGTTATCGCAGCAATCTACCTCACCAAGCACAGTGAGAAGAATAAGAGCACCACATTGAAGCTGCCCAGAAACACCCATTGGGGTGGTGTTGTCATCATGTTTCACATTCCCCTGGAGGGGAAGGAATCGCTGCAAGAAATAGCCATATCACAGTCTGCCGATATGGACAGCCCCATCAAGAGGATCCTCCTGGATGATGTATTTTGGGAGAGAGTAGTAAGCAGCCTGAAACTCCTGAAACCTATAGCAGTAGCCATTGCACGGATTGAGGGAGACAATGTCATCCTGTCTGATGTTCAGACTCTGCTTGCAGATGTAAGATAAGAAATCCATACTGCCCTGCCCACTTCACTGTTGCTCCAAGCAGAGGAAACTGCAGTTCTGAAATACATCAAAAAGCCTGAAGACTTCTGCCTGAAGCCCATACACGCCGCAGCGTACATGTTGGACCCCAATTATGCTGTCAAGAGCATCCTGTCTGATGCAGAGATCACTACCATGTCTCAACACCTTGGCCTGGTTGAGGGCAAGGTTCTTGGCAGTCTGGCGAAGTACACTTCCAAGCAAGGGCTTTGGGATGGAGATGCAATATGGCAGTCGTGCCAACATATCTCATCAGCCACCTGGAGGAAGGGACTTTGTGGATCTGAGGCTCTTTCCCCTGTTGCCTCCATCATCCTCTAAATCCCATCAACATCAGCCGCCTCAGAGCGCAACTGGTCCTTGTTTGGGAACACACCAAAGCACGCAACAGGCTGACCAATACAAGGGTTGAAAAATTGGTGACCATCCTGGCAAATTTTTGGCTTTTTGAGCCTGACAACGAGCCATCCTCAACAAGGTTGGACAGTGAAGATGAGGCCTCAGAGTCTGATGTTCAAGAGGTGGACATTGAGGTCCAGGGAGAAGACATGGCAGAGGAAAACATGAGAGGAAAACAACCAAAGCTTTAGTTTCTAGACTATCATTTTACAGATGTATGTTGTGTGCTTATTGTTTAACCATTGATATGTACTAGCGGATATTTTGAGACCTTAAAATGTTTTTGAGAGATGCGATGGATCATTGGGGGTTCATTCAAAATTCCCTTTATTTTGTTGTTCAGTGAAATCATCCCATGTGAAGAGTCAACTCATTTTAATTAAAGTTTAATTCGTAACTAAAATTATATATTTTTTACATTTACATTTTAGTCATTTAGCAGACGCTCTTAACCAGAGCGACTTACAGTAGTGAACGCATACATTTCATACAATTTCACACATTTTTTCTGTGCTGGCCCCCCGTGGGAATCGAACCCACAACCCTGGCGTTGCAAACACCATGCTCTACCAACTGAGCTACAGGGAAGGCCATTGGAAGGATTTAATCATTTGCAATCATGTCTTCTTATGATAAGGTAAAATGTTTGTTTCTATCTCCATATGATATAGTAAATATATCCAATGCAAAAAAACATTTTAAATGGTATTAATGTTAAATCACACAAAGTTTCCACCTCTGAATATTTCCCAAAATGTGCAATCCTAGTCACCATGCTCGCAGATCTCTAACTTTAGAAGCTCAAATTCACCTGCACCACGCATGCCACTCTGTCTCTGCATGAAGGCCAAAACCCACAGCCCTAATGCAGCACTAACAGAAACCTGAGGCAGGAAAGGGGAGGAGAGTCAATGTTGTGATTTCAGATGCTACCATCTTCTGTTGAACACCACTTAACCCAGAAATAACCCAAATTACAGGAAGCTTTTACTCCTTTGTTGTTTGAATATCGACATTTCCTCCTCGGACTGTAGGTAATTTCCCAAAAAGTTAACAGAAGAGCTGATTCAGAAGATGGATTGCAATAACGTAATTTAAGTGTCACTTCGTTCAGTGTGCATTAACCCTAAAGTAGGCAACCACTATCTCTCAATTTAGACTCATAGGAATCAGTTCATGAGTGCTATTCCGTGTCATGTGCAAGAAAAGAAGACAATTGGAAGCAAACACATTATTGAAGTGGTCGTATAATGCCAAGGTTAGGAAGAGTTGACAGTAGAAAAAACGACTACAGACGAGGCAGGATCTGTGTCCCACACTGCAGTAACATGCTTTGGGTAAAAATAACGTGAAATGTGTTTAACTGGACTGAACTACACTTACCGAATCCCAGCGGGAGAGATGTGTTAGTCACGAGTTACCGTCAGCTAAAGAGTATTTGCGTTATGAAGCAGGCTTAATCCATGTCCGGGAGGTCTGCAACATGAAAGCACGGCACTGCCTTCCCCATAATCAAGCTCTCAGCATGACTGTGAGCTAGCAAGGCATGGGGAGAGACTAGGGCCTCTGACAATAAATGGATGGCTCCAGGAAGTAGCGTGTCCTTTCTAATTGCCCGCGGCATGAAACAAGGCCAGGGACCTCATTTATATTATTACTACCTTGGAAGGAAAATCAATAGAGCAAGTCAAGACTAACAAATATCTTCGAGTTTGGGTGAATGAGAAGCTGAGCTTCTCTAATCATTTTGAGAACCTGGTAAAGAAGATCAAGTTGAGAATAGGTTTTTATTACCGGCATAAGGCTTGTTTTTCTTTGGCGGTCAGAAAAGGGCTGGTACGGTGTACATTCCTGTCTGTCTTGGACTACGGTGATGGAATTTATATGCAGACCTCAAGCACTACCCTGAAGGCACTTGAGTCCATGTATCATGTAGCTCTTATGTTTATTACCAACCAAAAGCATCTGACACACCACTGTGATCTCTATAGTGCTGTTGGCTGGTCTTTGTTGACTTAAACATTGGTATACTATGATCTTTAAGGTCATTTTGGGAAAACCATGTTCTTCTTTAAGGTCAGAAAATAAATACCAGTTACTGTTTCACTTCTACTTACTTTTAATGGTTCCTAAAATCTGAATGGATCATGGCAAAAAGTGTTTTAGTAACTCAGCTCGGTGGTCTTGGAATTCTCTCCAGACCAGCTTGAAACTCCAAGCTGGTATTGAGGAATGTGATTGTCATTAGGTCATGATGTGGTGGTACATAGATTTTTATCTATCATATTACACTTGTGTGTTTCTGTAATTGAAATGTATGTATTTTTTTATGGTGTGTCTATGTCTGTAAGTTGTTACTGTAACAGAGATGCAGGGAGTCAGGAAGCAGGTGCAGTCGTTGCGTTTAATAGGAACTTTAACCCGTACGCTAATAATCGGGAAGCTAGTACAGGGAGGGAATAATTTAATAAATAAACTAACATGGAACAAAACAAGAAAAACGAGCAGCATACAGACATAAAACACAGGAACAGAATCAATAATGCCTGGGGAAAGAACCAAAGTGACAGATATAGGGGAGGTAATCCGGAAGGTGATGGAGTCCAGGTGAATCTCACGTAACGATGGTGGCAGGTGTGCGTAATAATAAGACAACTGGCGGCGTCGCGCGCCGTATAGGGAGTAAACATGACGGTACTTCCTCCCTGACGCGCGGCTCCAGCCACCGGATGATGCCGACCAGAGGGACGGTCCCGAGGACCAGGAGTGGGCCGGTCGCCTCTACTGAGGCGCAGAGCCAAAGTGAGCCGGCTGAGCCGAGGGGAGCCTGGAGAGCCGGCCGAGGGGAGCCTGGTGAGGCGTCCCCGGTTGCTTCGGCCGAGGCGTCCCCGGTTGCTTCAGGGAGTGATGAAGTCCAGGTGTGTGCCTCATGATGGGGCGCAGGTTTGCGTAATGATGGTTGCCAGGTGTGCATAATGATGGGTTGCCAGGACCAGTGGTTAGTAAAGCAGCGGAGCGAGATTAGACGTGACAGTTACAGTATGTCTGATATTTGTCTCAAACATTGTTTTCCCCTGCTGCTGTCTTGGTTGGACCAGGTCTCTCTTGAAAAATAGATGTTTTCTCAATGAGACTAATCTGGATAAATAAAGTTAAATAAAAAATAACCGTTGCGTACATTTCATCCAAAATATCTGCTTGCGTCATTTCTAAAAAGATGGCACATGTACATACTTATTGAGTTTTATAAACTTGTGCACGCCATACATAAGCATGTTTCCAGTTATAGTATCAGACCCATCCTGAAACTGCAGGTGTGAACGAGCATTAAAACTCTGCCTGAAAATAACAATAGTGAGGCTATATACAGGGGGTAACGGTGCCGAGTCAATGTGCGGGGGCACCGGTTAGTCCATTGTTACATTGGTAATTTCGTCTTTATCATTCAATATCATGAATGTATTTCACGGGACAGGCGAACGTCGAGTCATGCGTCCTCTGAAACATGACTCGCCAAGCTGCGCGTCTTAACACCCGCTCGCTTAACCCGGAAGCCAGCTGCACCAATGTGTTGGAGGAAACGTTGTTCAACTGACAATCGAGTCAGCCTGCAGGCGTCCGGTCCGCCACAAGGAGTCACTAGAGAGATGAGCCAAGTAAAGTACAACTATTAAAAAACAACAACATTAAAAACAGTTAAAAGGAGTAAAAAGGAGTAATTGTGCAAAAGTGCAGCAATAAATATTTTTTCATGTGCAGCTTCAGAAAGTTTATGGCCTGTGGGATAAAAGAGGTCTTGTATCTGTTGCTGTTGAGTTAGGTTTGTCGTTTTAAACTTCCCAGAGGGGAGAAGCACAAAATCGTCAAAGAGGGGGTGGTCAGGACAGTCTAGGATACTGTTAGCTCCCCTCACAACTTGTTTTCTGAATGTCACTAAGACCTGTGCCTGTTGCACGCCGATGACCTTGCTGACCACCCTGTCCAACCTATTTTTGTTGCAAACATTAAGATTGCCAGACCAGGCCACCATCGAACATCAATAGGGATTCAATATAACTCCTGTAAAACAGTGTTCATCTTTCAACAATTTTTTTTTTGCTGCTGTTGTCCATTTTTACAGATGGCATCTGTGTTCTCCTCAAACGTCAGCTTGTTGTCCAGCACTTTTCCCATGTATTTGTAAGTACTGACCAGTCATTTCCCACAACCACAGTGGGTGTGGGGGTTCAGTGGCTGCCTTCTAAAGTCAATGGCCATATCTTTAGTTTTGGAGACATTGTTGGAGGAAGCAGTTCTCACACCATGACACAAAGTCATCTACCACAGGCCCATGCTCAGACTCTCCATCCTGTAGTAGACTGACGATGACAGAGTCATCAGCAAACTTGATGATGTGCCTGTTTTTATATTTGCTGCGACAGTCATTGGTGTATAGTATGTACAGGAGTAGAGAGAGCATACAACCTCGTGGGGATCCGGTGGAGGAGCAGGGCTGCTTTGACATGACGCCATTTACTCGCACTTGTTGGGACCGGTAAGGAAGTCCACTATCCAGCCCACAATGCTCACGTCCAGCTTGAAGTGGGAGAGGAGCTTCTCTGCTAGCATGTGAGGCTGGAATAGTATTGAAGGCCGACGATAAGTCGATGAACAGAAGTCTCGCATGGGTTTTTGGGCCTTCCTGGTGCTTGTAGAGGAAGTTGAGTAGGGTTAGAGTGGTGTCCTCCACCCCCCGCTTGGCCCTGTAAGCAAACTGCAGGGGGTCCAGGGAATTCTCAATCTGACACAGTACATCCGTCTTGATTAGCTTCTTAAATGATTTCATCACCAAGGATGTCAGTGCCACTGGCCTAAAGTAATTTTCCACCTTGGGGGATTTGCATTTTGGCACAAGAACAACAGTAACATGCTTTCAGAGTTTAGGCACCTTCTGCAGCTCGAGTGACAGCATGAAAACGTGATGAAAAAATGCCACTGAGTTGTTCTGTACTTGTCCACTAATGGTGTCTGGTCCTGGGCTTTTTTAACTTTGGTCTGTCTGAATAGGCTGGCGACACTGGATGCTAAATTCCGTCTTGGGAGTAGCAATTGTCCTCCTACGCATCTCAGTAATTTCTCCACTAAAGTTCTGATTGTCAAATCTGCAATTAAAAACCATTTAGCTCATCAGCCAGTCCTTTGTTAAAACCATCAACCTGTATCATCTTGTTTCCCTTGTCTTGTAACCCAACCATAGTTCTCATTCCATTCCAGGCAGCCCTAAGATTGTTGCTACTGAGTTCACCCTCAATATTCTCGTTATATTTCAGTTTGGCCTCCTTGATTTCTGATCTCACCTGATTCCAAATTCCATTTTAGCAGTGACATTGCCCTCATAGAAAGCAGTATTCTTTTTACACAATAAGCCCTTCAATAACTTGGTAACCCAAGACTTGTTTTTGGCATAAATAGTTACATTTGCTATGCCTATTAAGAATGCAAAGATGGAGAAGGAAAAAAATTCACTCTTCTCACTAATAAGCTACGAACACAATTGCATTTTATCGATGGCAATTTGAATGCACAGAAATACCGTGACGAGATCCTGAGACCCATTGTGATGCATCTCAGTGCTAGAGGCCTCACTACAGACCCTGGTTCGATCCTGGGCTGTATCACAACCGGCCGTGATCGGGAGTCCATAGGACGGCGCACAATTGGCCCAGCGTCGTCTGGGTTAGGGGAGGGTTTGGCCGGGGTATGTGAAATTCATAGATTAGGGCCTTATTAATGTATTTCAATTAACTGACTTCTTCATATAAACTGTAACTCAGTAAAAACTTAAATTGTTGCATATTGCGTTTTATTTTTGTTCAGTATATTTACCTGTTTCTTTTTTTTCATAAGGGTGTCATTATATCCCCCATTTGCAGAAAAAGCGTTAGTTACTTTCCTGCTTGCAATGTAAGTCTTCAACTACTACAAACTGCATACGCATGGCCTAAGGTTTACGGGAAGCTAAGTACATTCTCACGTCAAGTTGAGTTTCTAAATGCCAACTTTTGCGTGAACTGGTGCACGCATGTTTTTAGGGTATATTTTGAAAGTACGCAACGTTTATAAATGAGGCCCAAGGCCTTTTCTACTTGACACTAATTCAAAAGAATGGCCTGATTCACAGGGCTACTACGGGCTGATTGTTAGGCAGAGGCAAGGGCAGTTTTGTATATTTTCCATTTTACAATGATTCACTCTTTCTAAGGAAGATCCAGATTGATGAGATGGCTGGAAAGGTTGAGGTGGCATAATGCAACATGCTGTATATTTTCCCCTTTTGGACCTCCATCATACACAGCATTTTGTCAGACTCAGTGTATGACAGGCAATCTCAATACACACAGAGACTTATTGTAGCCTAGAGAATGTTCTGCTATAGAAATCCAACTCACTGGTGTGGATAGAATGTTTTTCCCTGTAGGCTATCTGAGACTGGAAACTGGATTGAATCAAATCTGTCATAGGGTTTCCTGTTTATGTTGCGTATTTGTTTACACAAATATTGCTCCCGAACCCACTTCACAGAGCCCCAAACTATTCTGCAACATTATTTGACCCGAGATAGAAAGATGTTTATGCTGCAAAAATGCTGCAATGTAGGTTGACTCCTGTATAACAACAACATGGATTTGGTCCTATCTGATGTTTTCTGTGCACCTATCCATTTAAATCATCTAGTTCCATTACAAGTACAGTCAGTGTTTCCCCCGTCTTCTCCACTGTTCCCCCGTTCATCTGCTGTGGTTCCATCAAAGCTCTGCCATATTTAAAGATTAGCTATGTACAAAATGTTGAACCGGAAGAATCCAGGGAGGATTAGCTCGTCTTCCAGAGCAAAACATGCAAACCAGGCCTGATGCCTTTTGTGTGGCGCCTCTGCAGTGCCCTCTCAGTCACGGCCTGTGTGCCAAGGTCTGGTCTGGTGGATGGCAAAGCGTGGAGTAAGTTAATAAGAAGCCGTCTGCCCAGGGAAGCTCCAGCCTGGCGCACACACACACACACGCCACAGGGTGAGGCCAGCGGAAGCCCTCATGACACCCACACGACACGCACTCCGACAGGGCAGCAGAGGCTCCCTTCTCCTGCCCCCCATGGTCCTTACCCATCATGACATGCAGGTTGACTATTAATGTCAAGAGTCTTATCCTGGAGGCAGAACTGAGAGATTTTCCCTTAGAGAGGCCAGCTGCAAATTAAAAATGGGCAATATTGAAAAGATTCATGAAAACTAAAATTTGGTTTTTGGTCTTAATTTAAGGTTAAGTTTAGGCATTGGGGTTAGGTTTAAATTCAGATTTGATTACTTTGTGGGTGTGCTAGATAGTGACCACTCTGCATAGCTGCTTCCAGAATACGATTCATGCTGAAAACCGCTAACCTGCTGCTCATGACATTCCAATCAGATACACTAATTGCAAATTAGTGGTTTTCAGCTACACTGTTTCTTTTCAATCGTCAATGACGCAGCGGCATGATCGTTTTATTACTGTTGATCTGCATTAGAGATGATACCCTCTAATCGCTTGTGAGCTTTGCAAATGATCCACATTCACATTGTAAATTACCAGTGTTACAAAAAGCTCATTATTTCACAGTAATGGATTATGATCTACTGTATAATAGCACACTGGCTTGAGCCTTTTAGGATCTCATAGTCTATAGAAATGGAGCTTATTGTCTGTAGATGTTTCTGTAGTAATAACCTGTAATAGCCTTTTCCCTGTTACTGTACCGCTGACCCAAGTATTTCCTTAAACTGCTGTCAAAATGTTTGATGCTACTACTGTATGACGCCAACAAAGCAACTTATCACCATCTGTTTGCCTGTCCGATCTGTGTCACTGACAGATTTGTTTTCTTTGTTTTCCCAGTAACCTTTGACCACTTCCAGATTCTCCGGGCCATTGGGAAGGGAAGCTTCGGAAAGGTAATGTAGCCGGCGCTCTGACTCCCACTGCTCTCTATGTGCTCTGTGTGTGCGAATGTGTGTGCGTATGCGCTTTCAGTGCCAACAGAAATTGTATTTGAATTCCATTATTTTGAATTTGTATTAGGATATTGAATCTTTTTTTCATTTGTAATGCACAAATGTAATAATTTTATTCATGAATTGAACTTGTATTTTATGATTTGAAACTGAATTGAATGAATATTGCATTCAGTTTTAAAATTCTATTTCAATGTAATTGAATATTCAAATCAAGTTAAATATTTATATATTCAGTTTCAATATGGTAGATGGGGTCATAATTGTCTGTGTATCAAGTTGACAAACTATCATTTCAAGTTTATCAAAGTTTCATATACTCAACTTCTCAGATGCATTCAGATTCAGTTTTTAAATGCAGTTCTCTAAATTCAGATTCAAAACCAGAGGCACCATCCTAGTACTTTGCCAGCCAGGAAAGGTGGACAGATAAAATCAAACGCTCTCTGTGGTAAACAGTAGCTTCTGGCAGTTTCTGAAACAAGTGTGGCATGTTGAATTTATTTTCTTCTGTTGAATTTGGCTCTAGCATTTGAACCGTTTCGGCTATAAACTATTATGACCCCATTCCTGAAAGCTAAGAGGATCTGAAACATGGACATGCCTTCTGTTTCCCTGAGGGAACAAAGTGTCGTCCTTTACATAAACTTCCTGAACTCTTCGCCACAGGCATAAGCTGAGTGGGCTAACACAATCTTGTGACGTGCAGGAGACCTGGTTCGAACCCAGTCAGTCACAAGAGCAAGATTAAATAGGGAGTGGAAAGGCTAGCCTTAGAAGGGCTAGTCCCGTGTGGCTCAGTTGGTAGAGCATGGTGTTTGCATGGTGTTTGCAACGCCAGGGTTGTGGGTTCGATTCCCACGGGGGACCAGTACGGAGAAAATGTTTTATGAAATGTATGCATTCACTACTATAAGTCGCTCTGGATAAGAGTGTCTGCTAAATGACTAAAATGTAAAATGTCTATGACAGGGCTATTCAACTATATTCTTATGGAGGCCAAATTAGTTTCTGTGACACTCCCTTCTAACGTGTCCTACGTAGCCTGTGATAATTATAGAGGGGAACAGAAGGCACAACCATGTTCCAGAGCATCTTAGCTTTCAGGAATGGGGTCATAAAAGGTTATAGCCAAAATGATGCAAACGCTAGAGTCAAATTCATAGGAAGAAAATGTATTCAGCATGCCACAGTAGCTTTGTTTCCATTTATCTATCTATCTTTTTTTGTCAATATTTACAAAGTTTTGCATAAACAATAGATGTGACAGTTGCCTGCTAGGGTGCGTTTCCATTTAAATCTCTTGTGTCGATGAAAACAGCTGGATGTAATGATTTAACTAGTGTCAAATAAATGTATAGTGGTTGAAGTGTTTCCATTACCCATTTAGGCAAATTGCGCATGAATAAATAGGCGTTAGCCTGTTTGCCCTCCCACCTATCTGTTTCATGTCTCAGGTAGACCGCGAAAGCCAGGATGGATAGAATGCAACAATTGACTAATATTCGCCATATTGTAATAATTGTCATGCGCCAACATATTTCCACGGTCCGTGCCATGGTGAAACTTGGATAGTGAAACTTTCCAGCCAACCAGAAAAGCAAGGCGAAGCAATTCAGGCATTCTTGAAAGTCAGGACAATCCTTGTTCTGCAAAGAAACATTTTATAGTTGGAAAATTTTTATTTTGCAAGACAGAGGCATTTAGAATGAATTGTGAGTGGAACTTTATAGTTACACGGTAACGTCACATGTCCTAGGTGCCTTCAAAATGATTAGACAATCATCATTTATTTCAGAAGCACCCCTGACGAATGGATACAAATGTTGTTGATCTTTAGATCATTTCTCCAATATCTCTATTTCCATTACACGTCTCCCAATTTTTTGGGGCACAATTTGCTTTTGTCAAACAAACCTGGATCAATGGAAAAGTGCCTACTGGCTTCAGAAACCGCCAGAACATACTGTTTGCCACAGAGAGCTTTCGATTCTATCTGTTCTCCTCTACTTTTCCTGGCTGGCAAAGTACCAGGATGTTGTCTCTGGCTTTTGAATCTGAATTTAAATAAATGCATTTTAATATTGAATCTGAATGCATCTGAGAAGTTGAATATCTGAAACTTTGATAAACGTGAAATTATAGTTTGTAAACTTGATACACGGACAATGAATGCAATATCTACCATATTGAAACTGAATATGTACATATTTAATGTGAAGATTAAATTGAAATATAATTTTAAAACTGAATGCAGTATTCATTAAATACAAATTCAATGATTCAATTGGTGCATTACAAGTAAAAAAAATGCATTCAAATTCAATATCCCAATACAAATGCAAAAGTATGGCATTCAAATGACTCTGGGTAATTCTGTGGCACTAATTACCCCTCACACTCATTATTCTCATCAAGGAAGCAGAGAAGGTCTGGTGAATTGGGCCTAAAGTAATTACATTTTAATTCTGATTAATCTTAAACGTAGCGGCTAATTAATTTAACTGTAGCTGCATTTTGTTTCTTTAAATTTAATCTTGTGTCAGCTGAGATGTAAGTAGATTTAACCCTCTGTCTTAAATCTAATTACAGATAGGCAAAATAGCTCAGATCGTCATTTTGCTTAATGCTTATCTTGTGTAATGAAATGCCAATAGGGAAGTTGTATGCGTGCGTGTGTGCACGTGCGTGTGTGCTCATTTTGAAACTTAATACCACAACTCTTTAAATCCTCTGGAATATCTTGACTAATATATGTTCATTATACTTCCAGTCTATGCAAACCTTTTTGCAATCTTTCCTCTTTGCTCTTTTAAAAATCGGATCTTTGGCAAATAAGTGTCTCTTTTACACAGCAAGTCAGCCCCAGCTGCAGAATACATTACCATCTGAATTTATGTTAATTTTACTTATTGCTTCTTTCCCTCAAGCTGCTGTCACTTCCCTTATCATGTTAGAGGGAGTATCTGCAGTAAGGCATGAAATCCACAGCATCCAGCCAGGGCTTTAAAGGCTGAGCCATTAGACTCATCTGGCCTTAGACTAGTATCCAAAAAGGTATTACAGAAAGAGACACAGACGTTCACTGGACATGAAAACCCAGAGGGAAAGGGAGGGCATCCCTGATAGTTCTCTCACGCACGTGCAGACACACAGGCACACACACATGCATGTACAACACACACTTTTACAAGCATTTAACACATACAGTGCCGTCGGAAAGTATTCAAACCCCTTGACATTTTGTTACGTTACAGCCTTATTCTAAAATGGCTTAAAAAATCCTTAGCAGTCTACACACAATACTCCATAATGACAAAGCAAAAACAGGTTTTTAGATGTATTTTTTTTCAAATGCATTAAAAATAAAAAAGTGATACCATCTTTACATAAGTATTCAGACCCTTTGTTATGAGACTCGAAATTGAGCACAGGTGCATCCTGTTTCCATTGATCATCCTTGATGTTTCTACAACTTTATTGGTAAATTCAATTGATTGGACATGATTTGGAAAGGCACACACCGTTGAAGGAATGATCCGTAGAGCTTCGAGACAGGATTGTGTCAAGGCACAGATCTGGGGAAGGGTACCAAAAACTTTCTGCAGCATTGAAGGTCCCCAAGAACACAGTGGCCTCCATCATTCTTAAATGGAAGATGTTTGGAAACACCGAGACTCTTCCTAGAGCTGGCAGCCTGGCGAAACTGAGCAATCCGGGAAGAAGGGTCTTGGTCAGCGAGGTGACTAAGACCCCGATGGTCACTCTGACAGAGCTCCAGAGTTCCTCTGTGGAGATGGGAGAACCTTCCAGAAGAACAACCATCTCTGTAGCACTCCACCAATCAGACCTTTATGGTAGAGTGACCAGACAGAAGCCACTCCTCAGTAAAAGCCACATGATAGCCCACTTGGAGTTTGCCAAAAGGCACCTAAAGACGCTCAGACCATGATAAACATGATTCTCTGGACTGATGAAACCAAGATTGAACTCTTTTTGCCTGAATGCCAAGTGTCACGTCTAGAAGAAACCTGGCACCATTCCTATGGTGAAGTGTGGTGGCAGCATCATGCTGTGGGGATGTTGTTCAGAGACTGGAAGACTAGTCAGGATCGAGGCAAAGCTGAACGGAGCAAAGTACAGAGAGATCCTTGATGAAAACATGCTCCGGAGCGCTCAGGACCTCAGACTGGGGTGAAGGTTCACCTTCCAACAGGACGTCGAACCTAAGCACACAGCCAAGACAACGCAGGAGTGGCTTCGGAACAAGTCTCTGAATGTCCTTGAGTGTCCCAGCCAGAGTCCAGACTTGAACCCGATCGAACATCTCTGGAGAGACCTGAAAATAGCTGTGCAGCAACGCTCCCCATTCAACCTGGCAGAGCTTGAGAGGTTCTGCAGAGAAGAATGCAAATACAGGTGTGCCAAGCTTTTAGCATCATACCCACTAAGACTCGAGGCAGTAATCGCTTCCAAAGGTGCTTCAAGAAAGTACTGAGTAAAGGGTCTGAGTACTTTCTGAAGGCACTGTAGATGTGACCAAGAAATTGGCCTTCAGGTAACCTTGCTTGTAAACTCTATACCGTGTCTTGTAAATTGGACTAGCCTTCAAAAACCTGGTTGCCTACTGCCAGGAGGCTGACACTTGTGACAATATTCCCAATCACTAATTTAAAAAATAAATGCTTTATTGACCACAAAATCAACATTTTGCAATGGCCATCAGTCTCCGGACTTGAACCCCATTGAAAACCTGTGGTTTGAATTGAAGAGGGCAGTCCATTAGAGCAGACAATGATATCAAGGATCTGGAAAGATTCTGTATGGAGGAATGGTCTAAGATCCCTTCCAACTTGTTCTCCAATCTCATAAAACATTTGAGAAAAAGGCTTAGTGTCGTTTTCCTCGCAAGGGGAGGGTACTAGAGTTCTGAAAACAGGGGTGCCAATCATTTTGACCCGTATCTTTTTAGATATCCGTTATTACTTGTTAAACAAAATATTGTTTTCTGAGCAATTGTATTAGTATAAAATAATATTATTTCCCAATTCTTTTTAGCATATAATATAGCTCAGTATTTGTATTACTTATTTTATAAAATAATTTTTTTGCTCATCTTTATCAATGGTGTCAATAATTATGGACCTGACTGTATTTGAACCCAGGTCTGCTCTGTAGTAAACTTTGCTGTTTAGTAGTTTACCCATAAACCATCATTCCTGTACATGTTGTGTTTGACAGCCATTTGTCATTGATCCTCTTTCACCTGACACCTCATGTCTCTGCATATGCCATGTTTTGAGCGTGTGTGGCTGTGTATCTATATATCTGTGTGTGTGTGTGTGTGTGTGTGTGTGTGTGTGTGTGTGTGTGTGTGTGTGTGTGTGTGTGTGTGTGTGTGTGTGTGTGTGTGTGTGTGCGCGCTGTATTCTCTGTATTCTCATTGCTTGGAATGCAGGCTCAATTGTAAACACTTCCTTGTAGCTCAAGGTCTAAGTATAGGTATGTGATGGTTGTGCCAAAGGGAGGGTGGAGCTGATAGATAGCAACACAACTGCAGGTTTATCATGATGTCTACTGACAGACAGACAGATATAGCTCACTGACTCCGACTTACAGATAAAGTTTTAAGGAGGCCATCATGTCTATATGTAGCGGTGTGATGTAGCTGCACTTGGTATGTATGCTGTTAAAGAGCAGCATGGTCTTCCTACCAATAGGGGACTGTCACACAGGAGCCTGTGCTGACTGTTTGTTTCTATGTGTGTTTGTGCTTCACGAGGTGTTTGTGTTTAGCAGCATACATAGGTCATTGCCTCTGTGTTAATACAAAAATGTCTCTGCCGTTTTTGTGTATTTGTGTTAGCCAGGCATGCGTGGGGAGCCTTCTTTTCCTATTTGGGGGGGGTGTGAGTCGGGCGGTGCTGGGAGCGGGAGCTTGCCTGCGGGAAATTAAAAGAGGCTCTCAGTGGGAGAGCTGTTTGGAGCTGCGGACCCCTGCTGAGACCACCTCTCCACCGGCTTTCTAAAAGACCTCAGGTGCTGATACAGGTTCTTGTGCCTGTCCACTCCGGCTGTCTTCTCCACACGCACACACAGTGTGTGTGTTTATTTTCCCCGGTTGCGATGGAGACTGACATCCTCCTCCTTGGGCAAGGGGGAATAGCCCACATACAGGCCATGGATGAATTGCCTCTCCCCCTATATAATATAAAATAACTTGAGACTTGACGTGGAGTTGGAGCCTCAAGACTCGGGACTCGACTTTCACTTGAGACTGACTTTGTTACGTTTTGTCACTCATTTTGTGGCACAGAGTCTCCGTGGTTTACTCCACATTCAGCCAGAGACAGATGCCACAGCATCGCACATGCAAAAAAAAACATGCATCGATTGGCTATGGAAACGCACTCAGCCCTCTGATTGAACCAGCAAACTGTCAATCAACACAGGTCGGGTGAGCTAGCAAACAGATTGCTGATTTTCTGTACAGCTATAGGATCGGGTGCAGTGCAAACGTCAAATTGTAGGGAGAGAGGATTGCCATAAATAAATATGCAGCTCCAAAAATGGTTTGGTAATCAAGAATATGAACTGTTTACTTTGCAAGCTCGCCAATAATGGGGCATCAAGCAACAATTACTAGCATAGGCCTACTGGTCTTTTGGTATGTCAAGATTGCTTGAAATGTATAATTTACTTATGAAGCTTTCATTTAGAATTTGTTGTTAAAATATATTATTACATAATCACAATGTGTTGGAGACAAAATAATGAAAAGGGTTGTCAGGTAGCATTTGTAGTTGAACTAGTGTTGTCACGATACCAGAATTCTTACTTTGATACCGATACCAGGTTTAGTATCATGATACTTGATACCACCACGATACTCCATACCAAAACTATACCAAAACGATAGCAAGGCAAACAAAGAAGGCATATTAGTTAAAGTCACAGAATGGCACTTGATCCAGCCAGATGGTTTGAGTTCAATATCATTATATTTTAAAAAAATAAAAGAAAATGTACATTTTTCAGTTACTGCCATGTATGCATTAAATAATAAATTATACAATCATAAAATACATTTGACTTTGGTAAAAACAATCTAACTACACACAACACAATGGTAATCATGTATTTTAATGGTACATCTCTGATGATAAACTGGGTAAATCAAGATGTAGCCTAGGCCTATCCACAATACAGGTCAATGCATATTCAATAGGAGTGTGTGCATGCATTGCGTTATTAAGCTTGTTTTGGCTGATGTCAGGGGCTACAGATGGAAAAACAATCTGTTTACCTTCCGTTTGGGACTTGTTTTATTGTATTGATCAACAACATTTGCATAGAAGGAATCTCTTCTTTTATAAAATACCTAATGACATCATTCACACACAGTGAGAGAGACTGGAGGTACATCAACTAATGTAACAGGTGAGAGACGTGAGGTCAGGGAGACAAAGTGAAGGAGTAACGTTTGTGGCAATGACTGTAGCTATGGTTTTTGGTGTCAGTCAGCTTTGAAATCAGCATATTTTGCGTTATGGTTTGCATATTATAACAAACAAAGTACTAGTGTAGTGAATTGATGTAATCATCAGCTGTTAGCTAGCAAGGAAAGTTAGCCTACAAAGATGGAAGCAAGCTACCAATACATTCAATCTTGCATTGTAAAGTGTTATAGCCTGTAATGGACAATGTTTTGTTTCTGCATGCTGCGTTGCATTATTCAAGTGTGTTCTGTGCTGCATGAGTGGGGAGTTAATATGATGCAGCCCAGACTCCCAGTGAGTGCAGTAATTCCTCAGGACAGGCTAGAGCTACTGTAGCAATGAGTAAGTGGAGCAGGCGTGGAGCAGGCATGGTGCAGGCACGGTGTGCTCTCGCTATAAGGTGACATCGGCTGCGTCGCCGATAGACACTCTCTCAATCAGTAGAAAACATGAGACACGTATGACAGAAGTACCGAAAGTAACAAAAATTCTAATACCGAAATGTTTTTCATGTTCTAGTATCTAAAAAGTACAGAAGTTTCGGTCTACTGCGCAACACTAAGTTGAACAAGTCATTGCATGTATAGTTATTTTTTTTAAACTTGTGACTCAACTTGCTCTTAGATTGCATGACTTGGACTTGACTCGAGACTCAGACCTTGTTACTTGAGACTTGCTTGTGACTCGAATAATAGTGAGTTGATCCCACCTCTGGTGATCGCTGATGACAGATCTTTGTGAGCGGATCTATAGTCAGGCAGAACAGCACGTTATGGCTGCATCCAAAATGGCACCGTATTCCCTGTACAGAGCACTACTTTTGAGTAGACTATTTTTGATCAAAACTAGTGCACTATATAGGTTAATGTGACCCATTTCAGATGCAGTCTCTGATACATGCTAAAAGGAAATGATCCTGCTTATAGAGACTGACTGGAAAGGCTTCCACTGGTTGATTATGAAGGCTTGTCTCATACAGATAGATGTAGGATCTTAATTTGATTACCCTGTTTGCAGGAGAACTTTCCTGCAATGCAGGACATTTAAAACTCGTGGTGTATTTGGGGGTTTATAAATGCTTCTGAAGTTTTTAACTTCCACTTTGAAATTTCAGACTTGATTTTCCATTATGAAAAATGTATCAACAACGTCAATTCATTCTAATCCACATCATTTATATTTCCTGTTTGTGCAAGATTATTTTCCTGCTGTAGCAAACTAGCTCAAATTAAGATATTACTGTACATCTGTACCGCAGGTGCTCAGACTGCAGATTGCCTGGGATTGCAGTGTGGAGCCATGGAAAGATGGGCACAGTAACAGTTTGGCCTTAGGCAACCTATTAGCCCAAAAATACTCCTTCTCTGCTCCTTCTCTGCTCACCTGGAGTACAAAGTACAGCTGCACATAGGCAATCAAAGCACACAGGTTTTAGCATTTCGCTTTGAGTGCATTTTTCTATATTCACCATCCTGCTTCCAGCGTTTGTTTTATCGTCCTTTGTTTCCTCACAGTCAAAGACCATCTCAGTGCAGGTCAGTATCCAACAGTGGCGGCTCATAATAATGTCCAGAAGGGAGTAGATGGAATGGCATCAAACACCTGGAAACCGTGTTTGATGTATTTGATACCATTCCACTGATACCCCTCCAGTCATTACCACGAGCCAGTTCTCCCCAATTAAGGTGCCACCAACCTCCTGTTGTATCCAAACTTGCTTGCAGCTCTTTAGTCGACTACTGCCCATTTCTCTGTTCTCACCTGTGCTTTTCCTCTCTCACTGTTAGAAATCTACTATTCCAGTATTGTAAGGAACTGTTTGAATGACTAAATAGAAATAAGTCATATGATCTTTTTTCAACTAATTCCAAATATCCCAGCTAAAGCGTGCATCAGTTGTGTGAGACAAAATGTATCATTTATGCAGGCAGGATGTTGTGGGGACCTCCATACAACCACAGGACAGTGTGAAGTAACTAGTTAGATGACAAAGCTCTTTCATCCTTCCCCAGCACTAGGACGGCGATAGTTCCTGTAAAGCTCTACTATCTCACTTTGAGGCCAAGCTCAAACAGTCAAATGGAGGCCAGTCTCTCTCTGTTGTTATTAATGACAACGGCAGCCTTAATAGCGCGTCGTGTAGCTCTGAAAATGGCTACCCGATGGGTAAACACTTGAATTTCCTCCTGCCTGTCACTAATGATATAAGGGAAGACGGCGGCAAGGGGAATGAATTAAATGAAGGGGATTATTTCTTCTTCTCTGTGGCTGACAAGTCCATCAGAGCCTGAAAACACATTTGTCTTGCTCATCGCTGCCTCTCAACAAAACAGACAGCTATAGCCCACTTTGTCTGATTTTGTGTGTGTGGGTCTTGACGTATATTATTCTATGCTTGCATCACTCTGTTTCAATCATTGTAGTCTGTTTGCATACAGTATGTCAAGCACTAGACTATTATGCTGACGGAACCAAACGTCTCCCTCTCACACAACACCTAGCCTGAAACCCCAATCTGAGATGTTGACAGATATGAGCACTTTCCCCAGAAAAAGGAACACATAGTTCAATAGTAAGTTTGGTTGCTATGAGGAAATTCTTCTTTTTCATCTCTTAAGACAGGTGCCTGATGCTGTTCACGTTGTTCATGTTTTCCCATGTGTCCTAAAAAAAAGTCATGTGGCACTTAACTGACCTAGAAAAATAAATCCTGTGCTCCCTGACTACACTAAATTGAATAGCAAACCCTTTTTCCTTCACCGCGCCAAGGGCTCCCTGGAGTTCCGGGCTGTGACAACAATTGATAGGGCTTCTAACTATAGCAGAACCAAGGGGATAAGGGTTCTTTAAAAGGTAAACATCCCGAGCCAACCTTGGAGATCCACTTTTCATTACCACACTTTGAAGCCAAGCACGACATGAAAGAGCTTTTTTTTTTTTAAAGGATTACTTCAGCTAATAAGCATTTAATAAGTGCATGTGCTGGTAGCTGCTAACATGGTAATGAGCCAGAAGGGGCTGGGAGAAATGAATTCAGGAGGCTGAGGAATGGGATTGGTAGCCGGGTACACGCTGAGACCCATATCAGTCATTCTAAGTCAAATTAAAGAAAATAACAATTTTAGAACAACAAATATTACTGCCTCAGCTGTGCAATTCACCTGCCTCAAAGACCGTAAGCCTAAGCCCTTTAGCAGCAGAAAATGCCTGCTTTTCAGGTAGCGTATTGCCTGGCATCCAAGACCCAGGTACATTCATGTTATTTAAGGGATTGTTATGATTTCATATCAGATTATATGTGTGGTGGTAAGGTGTTTGTTAGATAAGGGCCGAAGTGGTTCTGCCTCGTTTCCCATGTTGACCAGTTTGGAGGCTTATCCATTTGGAGCCGTCTATCGACTTTTCCTCTCTTTTCTTCTTTGAGCGACCTCATAAATGTGTCAGTACAAAGCTCTATTATGGGATATAAACTATTCATTGGTCCATAAAACAGGTATTTCAAGGGCTGGTCATCTTAAAATGTTGTTGATTGTAAAAACTGAGGCGCAGTGTGCTTCTGTAACAGACTGGAATCCTTTATTTTTTGGGGTCGTGGGCTCCAATAGTTGTTAATGTCAAAAAATGTCAATCAATGAAAAAATCTGTCTACAGTAAGTTAGTAATGCAGAGAGGGGTAAACTGACACCTATGGCTTATGTGGGTTTTTGATATTTTGAATACATCAGAAACACGTTCTGAGTTTTCTTTTGATACACAGTACAGGATAGGCCTACTATTCTGAAAACCAGTTATTTTGTTTAAATGCCTGGTTTGGGCATGATTAATCATTTTTGGTTTGTATTAAGTAGTTATTCATGCCAATAGGCTGTATCAAATCTTTGCCTGCCTTTTTCAGTGACAGGCTCTACTTCGTTGTCGGATAAACCCCTTATTATTAATTTTGCGGCGTACGCTTGGCACCGTCTCCCGTCTGTAGCAGATTCCCTTTGAATTGTCAGTCATATGCTGTATCCGTCACCTTTTCAGGTCCAATTAAGAATTTATACTCCATTAGAACTGCAGAGAGAGAGCCTGACAGGGAGAGAGTGAGTCAGAGGGATGGAGTGTGGAATTGGGGTAGATAATGGAGGAGACGATTACGCTAGCAACAACTAGCGAATGCTTTGGGATTACGTAAGTGAATGCTCCCAATCACAATCCTGACAAGCAGACAATCGTTATTTTGTATTTGCTGGTGAGAATCTCCTCATTAAGCATAGGCCTACTCAAAGCTCAAAGGCAAGGGTGCCAAACTCATTTTGCCCCGGGGGGCACATTCGGTCTTCAATGTGGTCCGGAGAGCCACATTGAACATTTTATATATTTCCTCTGTGTGAAAATTAGCCCAAAATTGTCCTCTATCCATACTTTGAGGGAATTTTTGATGCTCCATGATAGTCTAGTTTTCATTTCAGTGATTATTAATGTGCTGAACACTGTCAAGAAACTGTGTGAATGTAGTGCCATTATCATTTCTATACAGTTTAGATTTCATGTTGTGGGGTTGCTTTGCTGCAGGAGGGACTGGAGCACTTCACAAAATAGATGGCATCATGAGGGAGGAAAGTGATGTGGATATATTGAAGCAACATCTCAAGACATCAGTCAGGAAGTTAAAGCTTGGTCACGAATGGGTCTTCCAAATGGACACTGACCCCAAGCATACTTCCAAAGTTGTAATACCTAAAACACAAGGCCAAATCTACACTGTAGTTGCTTACCAAGAAGACAGTGATTGTTCCTGAGTGACCGAGTTACAGTTTTGACTTGAATCTGCTTGAAAATATATGGCAAGACCCATTTGACCCAGAAAGACTTACAGCTGTAATCAATGCCAAAGATGATTCTAACATGTATTGACTTAGGGGTGTGAAACTTATGTACATTTGATATGTATGTTTCATTTTCAATACATTTGCAAAGATTTCTAAAAACATGTGTGTGATGAGGTCGAAGGAATTGTCCGTGGAGCTCCAAGACAGGATTGTGTCGAGGCACAGATCTGGGGAAGGCTACCAAAGCATTTCTGCAGCATTGAAGGTCCCCAAGAGCATGTCTTATATTTGAGAAATGAACATTAAATCCTCTGGCAAATGTTCTGGTGGACATTCCTACAGCCAGCATGCCAATTGCACCCTCCTTCAAAACTTGAGACATCTGTGGCATTGTGTTGTGTGACAAAACTGTACATTTTAGAGTGGCCTTTGGTCACTATTGATCACGCTATTGAATCAGCTTCTTGATATGCCACACCTGTCAGGTGGTTGGATTGTCTTGGCAAAGGAGAAATGCTCACTAACAGGGATGTTAACAAATTTGTGCTCTGCAACATTTCTGTGATTTTTTTTTATTTTTTATTTCAGCCTATGAAACATGGGACCAACACTACTTCTTGCGTTTATATTTTTGTTCAGTATATTATCTGCTTTCTGGTCGCTGAACACTGATTGTGTGAAGAGAAAAAAAGTTACAACCTTCCCAGTGATTGAGTGTTTCTTTGAGGTGTGGATCTCTTTTAGGGCCAGTGTTTTTTTCATCTTTAGTCTCCATGCTTCCTAGCATCCTCCTTTCCTTTGACTCTTTCCACATCAATCAGCTGCTGCACACTCCCTACTCCCCAAGACTTTGCAGTGAGGAAATCAATATCAAACCTTACCAATGGATGGGCAGGCCCTCCCTTTAAAGGCCTCTTTAGGGGAAAGATAAGAAGGTGTGCTGTGCAGCTGGTGGTCAGAGATGACAACCGTTCAGCCAACGTTGTCACTACATCATGTGCCTCACTTCCAGGCAATGCTGGCCACGGCGCCTCTCCTACCACCGAAACTGTGGAATCTGGAAGCAGGCAACACAGTCTGTTCCTGCGATTATGCCAGTTCATCCTCCGGGTTGGGCCCAAAGTAAATACTCCCAGTTTCCAAAAGGGTTGACCTTTTACTGTGCAGATTTTTTCACTCTGAAATTAGCCTAAATAGCAGGTGTTCATAATTAATATTTAACAATGAAATATAGCCAGCGGGACCATAATTCTTTGGACTGCACCACCCATTAGCGTTTTAGAGATGGCCCTTTTTTGCTCACTTTGTTGTCTATTACTGTGAGAAAGGCTCATACCAAGAAGCCATCGCCCTGACTGTCAGTGCTACAGTCCTAATTTGGGACCACCACCATGCTAATCTATCTGTCCTTGCCCATCTCCAATGATTTGAATCTTAAAGTATAGTATAAAGACCTTTTTAACAACTTTTTTAGGTGGAGCGGAAGTGAACCCTGGAATCCCAAAGAATTTCCGGTTGCGATTGTTAACAGCTGCTAGCTAAGCTAACATAGTCTACTTGTTTTCTCAAGGTTAAAATTTTCATTTTTAACCATAGTATTCGCGGGTGGGATGGTCCTTAAGTCCTGAGAAAGTTTTTAGCTAGATTTCCCAAAGAAGCATCGCAGCGGGCTACGTTGCCTGCATGTATAGTAACATTAGCAGCAGCAGGAGGTGGCAGCGCCAGGATGATGTGTGCACATGGGTAAGTTGTTTATCAAGTTAACCATCTATTCTAGCTACATATTAACAAGATAGACAGCCATCCAATATTCGTTTTTTTATGACAAACGTTAGCTTGATCTGCTAAAAACAACAAGTTAACCATCTAGCTAGTAGCTCATCTAACGAGCTAATGTACAGACTTCCAGTCCCAAAGAGAGAACTATTAAAATACAAAAACTCAATTACATGAAATATCAAATGTTATATCACTTGATAATAATGAAGCAAGTTCTGGTATAATTTCTATCTTTCCTAATCTCAGATACAGAGACATGCTAAACCCTGAAAGCTGCTAAACCCTGTTTGTGGATGAAGGTCCCAAAAAAAGTCCCAAGTCCTGGAGATACTGAAGAGTATATGGCCAATGGGTTATGAAGGGTATATGGCCAATGGGTTATACAGTGCCTTCGGAAAGTATTCAGACCCCTTTTTCCACATGTATTTACATTACAGCCTTATTCTAAAATTGATTTTTTTTAAATCCTCAGCAATCTACACACAATACCCCATAATGACAAAGCAAAAACAGGATTTTTGAAATGTTTGACATTTTATTAAAAATTAAAAACAGAAATACCTTATTTACGTAAGTATTCAGAACCTTTGCTAAGAGAATCGAAATTGAGCTCAGGTGCATCCTGTTTCCATTGATCATCCTTGATGTTTCTACAGCTTGATTGGAGTCCACCTGTGGTAAATTCAATTGATTGGACATGATTTGGAAAGGCACACACCAGTCTATATAAGGTTGATAGTGCATGTCAGAGCAAAAACCAAGCCATGAGGACAAAGGAATTGTCCGTAGAGCTCCAAGACAGGATTGTGTTGAGGCACACATCTGGGGAAGGGTACAAAAACATGTCTGCAGCATTGAAGGTCCCAAAGAACACAGAGCTCTAGAGTTCCTCTGCAGCACTCCACCAATCAGACCTTTATGGTAGAGTGGTCAGACGGAAGCCGCCACTCAGTAAAAGGCACATGACAGCCTACTTGGAGTTTACCAAAAGGCACCTAAAGACTCTCAAACCATGAGAAACAAGATTCTCTGCTCTGATGAAAGCAAGATTAAACTCTTTAGCCTGAATAGCAAGCCTCACTTCCAGAGGAAAACTGACACCATCCCCACTGTGAGGCATGGGGGTGGCAGCATCATGCTGTTGGGATGTTTTTCAGCGGCAGGGCCTGGGAGACTAATCAGTATTGAGGAAAAGATGAATGGAGCAAAGTACAGAGAGATCCTTGATAACTTGCTCTAGAGTGCTCAGGACCTCAGACTGAGGTGAAGGTTCACCTTCCAACAGGACAACAACCCTAAGAACACCGCCAAGACAAAGCAGGAGGGGCTTTGGGACAAGTCTCTGAATGTCCTCTGAGTGGCCCAGCCAGAGCTTGGACTTAAGAGAGACCTGAACATTGCTATGCAGCAATGTTCCCAATCCAACCTGGCAAAGCTTGAGAGGATCTGCAGAGAAGAATGGGAGAAACCCCCCAAATACAGGTGTGCCAAGCTTGGAGTGTCATACCCAAGAAGTATCGATGCTGTAATCGCTCCCAAAAGTGCTTCAAAAATGTACTGAGTAAAGGGTCTGAATACTTATGTAAATGTGATATTTTTTTTAATTAGTAAAAATGATGGTGAATTCTGTGTAGATTGTTGAGTGGGGAAAAACAATTTAATCAGTTTTAGAATATGGCTGTAACGTAACGTGGAAAAAGTTAAGGGGTCTGAATACTTTCCGAAGGCACTGTATATGCTACTGGTTTACTGTTAGACTTGGTTGTAGGACTACAAAAATTATGTTAAGTAACAATGGATAGAACTAGAACATGATTGGCGAACCTTGCTCCTAGAGATCTAGCTAATGGGTGTGCAGGTTTCTGTTCCAGCCCAGCTCTGACATACTGCTTATTATTTGTATTAGACACTTCATTTAACTATTCAATCATCTTTTGTTTTGGAGTAAGATGCTGGAGCATCTAACTGGTTTTAGAAGTGGGGGGGGCACAATGACTTTATATATACAGTACCAGTCAAAAGTTTAGACACCTACTCATTCCAGGGTTTTTCTTCATTTTTACTATTTTCTACATTGTAGAATAATAGTGAAAACATCAAAACTATGAAATAACACATATGGAATCAAAATATATTTTATATTTGAGATTCTTCAAAGTAGCCACCCTTTGCTTTGATGACAGCTTTGCACACTCTTGTTATTCTCTCAACCAGCTTCATGAGGTAGTCACCTGGAATGCATTTCAATTAACAGGTGCACCTTGTTCAAAGTTAATTTGCGGAATTTCTTTCCTTTTTAATACGTTTGAGCCAATCAGTTGTGTCGTGACAAGGTAGGGGTGGTATACAGAAGATAGCCCTATTTGGTAAAAGACCAAGTCCATATTTTGGCACACATTCCAATGATAAAACTGGGAGGGACAAAAATGCAATTTCAGAATGTAGTTGCGCTCCTGGTAAGATGAAAGTCTAAACCCACTAACTGTTTACATAGGCGCTCTTTGTATGATATGAGATAAAGTGTTGGTTGTTAAAATGACGTATAGTGTATTTTGTTGGTCATTGAACATTCCCTGTTAGTATGTTTTATTTGGTTGTCACTCATTTTGTCTGATGATATTGCACAGATTTGCAGCTGCAGCTGATGTCCTTGATCATTGATGTGGGTGTAACAATTCCTGTATGTCTGACCTAGGATGCAACCCCTGTTTAGGGCTCTGGCGCTCATTCAATTTTGTCAGCCGGCTATTGTCTTGCATTAGGTCTAAAGAAACATGATATGAAGAAAATGTATTTCAGATGAACAGAATATGAGTAGGCCTATTACTGTATGTTGTCTGGCTATGTGGCATGCCATAGGCTGTAGTCTTGTTCATGAACAGACAAGTGTAATTATTTATATTCTTTTATAGTAAGAAGAATATCATTGAATTCAGCTGAATAAAATATAAATAATATTTTTCCCATTCCAGAGCGAGTGCACATATGAAGGCAAAGTTGAGCGTAAAAGTTTCATTTGAAACCAGTCCTATAGGCTATGCTAGTAATAGTTATTTGGCAACTTTATTTGTTAATGATACAAACCTCAGAATGTCTTACAAATCAAAACCATACTGTATATTGGCTGCATGATGCGACTATAGTCTATTGATGATGTCGCAAAAAAAGCTTGCGCTCTATTCCTTGCCTCAGCCTGCACACACTGTTCTCTCATCAAGTGATCATATTATCACCCATCAGACTATTCTCAATTCAATACTACTGCTCCAACAGAGCAGTAGTATTGAACAATACACACAATCTAAAAGTACAAAAAAATGGAATTAAGAGATATATAAATATTAGGATGAGCAATGTCGGAGTGGCATTGACTGGAATACAGTATATACAGATGAAATGAGTAGAACAGTATGTTAACATTATAAAAGTGACCAGTGATTCCATGTCTTTGTACATAGGGCAGCAGCCTATAAGGTACAGGGTTGAGTGGCCAGGTGGTAGCCGGCTAGTGATGGCTATTTAACAGTCTAATGGCCTTGAGATGGAAGCTGTTTTTCAGTCTCCCGGTCCCAGCTTTGATGCACCTGTACTGACCTCACCTACTTGATGATAAGGGGGGTGAACAGGCCATGGCTAGTGTGGTTGATGTCTTTGATGATCTTTTTGGCCATCCTGTGACATCGGGTGCTTTAGGTGTCCTGGAAGGCAGGTAGTTTGCCCCCGGTGATGCATTGGGCAGATCGCACCACCCTCTGGAGAGCCCTGCGGTTGTAGGCGGGGCAGTTGCCGTACCAGGCGGTGATACAGCCCGACAGGATGCGCTCAATGGTGCATCTGTAAATGCTGGCGATCGTGCGCATGTTGATTTTTAACCTTTTATTTAACTAGGCAAGTCAGTTAAGAACAAATTATTATTTACAATGACGGCCTACGATTAGGACACGCAGGTTGAAATATCAAAACTAACTCTGAACCAATGATATTACTTTGGGGGCGGGACGATGTTGACAGAGCCTTTTCTCGCCTGCATTTTTCAGTGACCCTGTTGAAATGTATTCTGATTTCACTGCGATTGAGGAGTGGTAACATGGGTAAGTACATGATTGCATATTGTACAATAGTGATATTATTGCCAGGACATGAGTATATTTTAATAAATGCAAATTATAGTTTTACACATCTAGGCACTTTCCTCTCACAGACTCCCATATGCCTATAGTATACATGATGACAGGCTGAGTACTATAATTAGCCAGTCTCTTTGACCTTAAAACCAAACAACTCTGGTATGAGATATAAACTAATATTATACTCACCCAAATAAGTACAAAAAATAAACAATACTTTATATGCTTTTCTAAACAGCATGGATTAACAGACACCACCTGCTAAAACAGAAGGTGGTCACCCTTGTATTATTGAGGCGCAGACAGGGAAGGAGGATGTTATGGGTGCATCCCATAAATGTTCTGAGAAGGGAGCATGGGCAATATTACCACCTTGTCCAGGAGCTGCTCTTGGACCCTGCCCGACATCACCGATACTTCCGGATGAGTGCAGAAGAGATGGAGACTCTTCTGTCTGTTGGCCCAGACCACACCAAGCAGACGGCCAACTACAGGACCACAATAGAGCCTAAGCAAAGACTAGCTGTCACTCTAAGATTAGTTATTGGGAAAGGTTGTATTGTGTAAGCAGGTGCGTGGAGAAAAGCAGTATACTTTTGTGTAAAGAAACTCCAGCACACTGGTGATCATGATGCTCCACAGATGTAGGCCTGTGTTTCATTACATTAAGGGAGCAGCAAGATCACCAGGTGCTATAGTGTATTTTCATTATACTCAAGGTAAGTAAGACGCAGTGTTCCAATTACAGCAAAAAACAATTTGCTGCGGTCCACCTCATCCATGCGGAATACTTGCGGGCGGTGGTGGTGGCAGTGGTGTTGCCTACTGGTCATCCCAGTTATGTGTTGGAGACCTAGATCCTGGTGAGTAGGAGTATTGATGCCTGGGCTGGCTTAACATCATAGGCAGCAGTCCAGCTCTTCCATGTGGAGCATCAAAGAGCCATTGTGGTGGTGGAGGTGGTAGCAGAGGTGTTGCATGCTGGTCATCCCAGTTTACAATCAATGATAGTAGTTCCACTTTCAGGTGTCCCTTGGTTCTTCCTATTTTCTTCAGCTCTGGCACAAGGCTGTGCACAATGACTCATCCTCCATGTTAGCAGCAGAAGGGATTGACTTCCTGACAAATGCAAGCAGCTCTTCATCCACATTTTGATGGTTGGACCTTCTGTTTCCTAATTCTTGGCTGCCAGTCTTGAGCCGTGTCCTTTAGTGGTTGGCCTTGACTGTTGTACAGGCATCTGAAGCACAGGGTCATGGCTTGGGGACATGTCAACCTCAGTGTCATCGGGCTCCACAGGTTGTGGCTGAGGCGAATCAGCATTTTCAAGGCATTTTCAATCAGCATTTCAGCATTTTCAAGGCTGAGGTTGCCTCTTGAGCTGAAAAAAGGTCAACATATAAATGAAAAGTTAAACGTGTTTTAAGTAAACTTTAAGTAAACTTCAGCTCAGGCTCAATTAAACATATTTCTCAAATCTTGGCCACAAAGTCTAACACTGCTGGTTTTCATCATTGCTCTGTAATAAGAGACTGATTCATAATCTATAGACCGATATAGTCACTAATTCAAATGTAATAAATCAAATTTTATTTGTCACATAAGCCAAATACAACAGGTGTAGACCTTACCGCTTACTTACAAGCCCTTAACCAACAATGCAGTTCAATAAATAAGTTAAGAAAATATTGCCTAAATAAACTTTTTAGTAACACAAGAAAATGACATAACAATAACGAGGCTATATACAGGGGGTAGCGGTATTGAATCAATGTGCGGGGGTACAGGTTAGTTGAGGTAATTTGTAAAGGGACTATGCATGGTCAATGTAAATAGTATGGGTGGCATTCGATTAATTGTTCAGCAGTCTTATGGCTTGGAGGCAGAAGTTGTTAAGGAACCTTTTGGTCCTAGACTTGGCGCTCCGTTACCGCTTGCTGTGCGGTAGCAGAGAGAACAGTCTATGACTAGGGTGACTGCAAGACCTTGAGGTTCAGAATTCAGTGCAATCAATTCAAATGTATATTATAACTTACCTTCTTTGCTGGACGGTATCAAGAATGATAATATTTTGATGTATTTCCATTCTTTCTGATTGGTTCCCCCAGAACCGTAGGTGCCTTAAAAAAAGTGTCATGGAGGGACTTCCATTTGGTTTTGCACAATTCAACATCTGTGAAAAGTAAAATAGAATTGATTGTTAACCTCTCTGGGCCAGTGGGACGTTAGCACTCTAGTCAACAGCCAGTGGAATCGCGTGGCGGGAAATACAAATACCTCAAAAATGCTATAACTTCAATTTCTCAAACATATGACTATGTTACACCATTTGAAAGATAAGACTCTCGTTAATCCAACCATGTTGTCCGATTTCAAAAAGGCTTTACAGCGAAAGCAAAACATTACATTATGTCAGGAGAGTACCCTGCCAAAAATAATCACACAGCCATTTTCAAAGCAAGCATATATGGCACAAAAACCAAAATCACAGCTAAATGCAGCACTAACCTTTGATGATCTTCATCAGATGACGCTCCTAGGACATTATGTTATACAATACATGCATGTTTTGTTCAATCAAGTTCATATTTATATCAAAAAACAGCTTTTTACATTAGCATGTGATGTTCAGAACTAGCATACCGACCGAAAACTTCCGGTGAATTTACTAAATTACTCATGATAAACGTTGACAAAATACATAACAATTATTTTAAGAATTATAGATACAGAACTCCTTTATGCAAACGCTATGTCAGATTTTTTTTTTTAAATAGCTTTTCGGCGAAAGCACATTTTGCAATATTCTGAGTACATAGCTCAGCCATCACGGCTAGCTAATTTGACACCCACCAAGTTTGGGACAACCTAAACTCAGAATTACTATTAGAAAAATTGTATTACCTTTGCTGTTCTTCGTCAGAATGCACTCCCAGGACTTCTACTTCAACAACAACATGTTGTTTTGGTTCCAAATAATCCATAGTTATATCCAAATACCTCCGTTTTGTTCGTGCGTTCAGGTCACTATCCGAAGGGTGACGCGCGAGCGCATTTCGTGACAAAAAAATTCGAAATATTCCATTACCGTACTTAGAAGCATGTCAAACGCTGTTTAAAATCAATTTTTATACAATTTCTCTCGTAAAATAGCGATAATATTCCAACCGGGCAACGTTGTATTCATTCAAAGAGTGAAATAAAAAAATGACGAAGTCTCGTGACCGCGCATCTCCAGTGTCACTGTCCCCAGGCAGGCCACTTACAAACTCTGCTCCTATACTTTGCCCAGAGACAGGAGACACGTCATTCAGCTTTCTGAGGGCTTTAGAGAGCCAATGGAAGCCTTAGAAAGTGTCACGTAACAGCACAGATGCTCTAATTTCGATAGCGATGCAACAGAAGGACTACAAATTGTCAGACAGGCCACTTCCTGCATGGAATCTTCTCAGGTTTTTGCCTGCCATATGAGTTGTGTTATACTCACAGACACCATTTAAACAGTTTTAGAAACTTTAGAGTTTTCTATCCAAATCTACTAATTATATGCATATTCTCATTTCTGGGCAAGAGTAGTAACCAGTTTAAATTGTGTACGTTTTTTATCCGGCCGTGAAAATACTGCCCCCTAGCCCCAACAGGTTTTAACTAAAAACAGAACATTTATTTTGTCATTCCAGGTACTTTCCATCTGGATACTCTATTTGCAGCCTGGCCTTCACCTATTGTCTTGGATTCGAGACAGTGTTGCAGTGCATTATGGAGACCTGTGATGACATGGGTCGCCAGCATCCTTCTCTCTATCTGCCACGACCCACTGAGGAAACGTAGAGACAAACCCCTCGAGTTTAATAAAAAATGGGACTTACCCAATTGTTTGGGATCGGTTAATGGAAAACATATTATGATCACCAAACCAGCAAACTCAGGGAGACGTTTTTTATTATAAAGGAACCTTCTCTGTGGTGCTACTCGCCCTTGTGGATGACAAATACTGCTTCACGGCTATTCCGGTGGGGGATTTTGGGAGAAACAGTGATGACGGATGTCTATGCCAACTCCCCACTTGAAGGGCAATGGTGTCAAAAAACCCTGCAGGTGCCCCAAGATGCCTTTCTGCCTGGGGGTGAAGATTTGGGAAAGATACCATACACAATGCTGGGGGACGCTGCCTTCCCACTAAAGCCCTCCCTGATGAGGCCATAGGCCGGGCACAACATCAGCTACGAGAAATACATCTTTAACTATCGTCTCTGTCGAGCTTAAATGACAGTGGAGAAGGCATTCGGGATCCTTGCGTCCAGATGGAGGATCCTGTACAAGAAAATCAACCTCCTGCCAAGCAAGGTTTATCCCCTAGTGGTTGCAATTTGCATCCCCATAACTTCCTCACAAAGCCTTGTGATCTGGAGATGTGGCTACAGCAGAGGGGGCCAGGGGTGAGGCAATGCATGAAAAGCATAGCCATCCAGGCCAACAGAGCAGATCAGGAAGCAGTTTCTGTCAGGCAAAAGTTTACAAAGTATTTCACCTCTATGGCAGGCAGAATTTACTTCCAGGAAAGAATGGTTGTATCTAGGCCTACTTCGATGCACTGTGTGTGTGTGTGTGTGGTTAAAAACCCTTCTACCTGATTTGTCAACATGGGACAGTAAGTTCTTTGACAACATCTTCATTTGTTTTGTGTATTCATTCTACACTTTGCAACTATTTGTCACGATCACTGTCTTCAAACTCCCTATCATAAATAAGCCAAGGCGCAGCGTGCATGTAATTCCACATCCTTTAATCGAAGTGAAACCTTACACAAACAAACAGGTAAACAGAATCAGAATGTGACGCAACCGTGGCGCACACAAACACTCACAGAAATAAATAATTACCCACCAACACAGGTGGGAAAACGGCTACCTAAGTATGATCCCCAATCAGAGACAACGATAAACAGCTGCCTCTGATTGGGAACCATACTAGGCCAACAAAGAAATAGAATCATAGATATGCCCACCCAAGTCACACCCTGACCTAACCAAATAGAGAATAAAAAAGGCTCTCTAAGGTCAGGACGTGACAGTACCCCCCAAAGGTGCGGACTCTGGCCGCAAACCTGAACCTATAGGGGAGGGTCCGGGTGGGCATCTCCTCTCGGTGGAGACTCCGGTGTAGGACGCAGACCCCGCTCCACTTGAGGCTTCCCCCACTTCCGTGGAACCGGACCACGGATCGTCGCCGGAGGCTCCGGACTGCCGACCGACGCATGCCATGGATCGTCGCCGGAGGCTCCGTGCCATGGATCGTCGCCGAAGGCTCCGTGCCATGGATCGTCGCCGGAGGCTCCGTGCCATGGATCGTCGCCACAGGCTTCGGGCCATGGATCATCACCGGAGGCTTTGTGCGTGGAGCCGGCACAGGATATACTGGACCGTGGAGACGCACCGGAGGTCTGGAGCACAGAGCTGGCACAACCCGTTCTGGCTGGATGCTCACCCTAGCCCGGCAACTGCGGGGCGCTGGCACAGGACGCACTGGGCTGTGAAGGCGCACCGGAGGCACAGTGCGCAGAGCCGGCGCAGGATATCCTGGGCCGAATAGAAGCACCGGAGACCAGGAGCGCTGAGCCGGCACAATCCGTCCTGGCTGAATGCCCACTCTAGCACGGCAAATGCGGGGAGCTGGCACAGAGCGCACCGGGCTGTGGATGCGTACCGGAGACACAGTACGTGTAACCGCAAAGCATGGTGCCTGCACGGTCACACGCTCCTTACAGCGAGTGCGGGAGTTGGCTTTGGTCTGAAACCTCGGTCCACCAACCACCCTGCTCTGCCAACCACCCCGGCTGCCTCTCGTGCTTGCGTCGTGGTTGATTCTCCCCGGTCCAGCTTGTCTTCCCAGTTGGAGCACGCTGCTTGGTCTTTTTGTGGTGGGTAATTCTGTCACGATCACTGTCTTCAAACTCCCTATCATAAATAAGCCAAGGCGCAGCGTGCATGTAATTCCACATCCTTTAATCGAAGTGAACCTTTACACAAACAAACGTAAACAGAATCAGAACGTGACGCAACTGTGGCTCACAGAAATAAATAATTACCCACCAACACAGGTGGGAAAACGGCTGCCTAAGTATGATCCCCAATCAGAGACAACGATAAACAGCTGCCTCTGATTGGGAACCATACTAGGCCAACAAAGAAATAGAAACATAGATATGCCCACCCAAGTCACACCATGACCTAACCAAATAGAGAATAAAAAAGGCTCTCTAAGGTCAGGGCGTGACACTATTGTACAATTTCACCATTATTTCAACAATGAACAAAAAAACATGAACATTTTGAAAAATGGAAATGCTAGTAATTTTGCACCAAATTTTCTCACATGACTGTTGGCATCGGAAGATTTCTGTATTCAAAAAAAAAAAAAGCATAGAGCACACATGCCATTCACATTCAGCTAGCTGGTTTGTTTTATACTGGAGAATGAACATAGGGTTGTTATACCTTTACCTGAAATGCGCATGGTCTTTGCAATCTCTCTCCAGACCGCATATTTTTTAGTTGGATCCTTGTAGTATTTTTGAAGACGTGCGAGGATACTGTCATTAACACAAAAACTGTCAGAGTATTTCCCCAACAACAAGCCCTGGGTGTCTAAGGACTTGAAAATATGCCTCAATGAAAGGAAGATTAAGAAAATTAATTCAGGTCAAAAATATGGAAAGGGAAAAAAAGAACTTCAAGGTGTTCGGTTCTGATTCTCAGAAACTCTACGGACACTATATGAAAGCTTAACCACGTTTATTCTTCCCAGAAGGTCAGTATAGCTGCATTCAGACAAAGACATGTTCACACAAACACTGATATTTAACCCTTTCTCCTAGGCTGAGTCTCCTCCTACACATCTGTAAAAACATTGTATCTTTACTGCTCAGCAGGACACTAAGTGATACGGGACAAACTTTTCTTTCTCCCTTAACGTGACCTGACCTGACCTCGACCCCCTTCATCCATGGCTATTCCATGGCACTCTCCCCTTATCAATGCCTGCCACGTGATCGCTTTCCCTGCACTCATCACCTTACAAGCTTAATTGCACAAACTATATACCTTACTCCTACAGATAACCATTAACTTCTGGTGTAGACCCTCTAACCCTAAGCACTCAATATTTCAATAGAATCCCTGATATAATGTAAACGTTATACATTACCCTCTCTCCCTCAGTGACATAAGTATATTTCATATTCTCAGAACCCAACAAAGGATAATGTGAAGCAGAGGTTATGTACAGGCAATCCAAGACAAGCATGGGAAGGGCTTAATCCAATGATGGGAAGAGAAAGGAAAAGAGAGAACAGTAATATGGCAGACTGTTCATCCTTTGTAAACGACCTATACTGTTTTTATGGAAGATTTGATACTATGGATTTTAAAGAGGCATGTAAACAAATATGTGAGAGTATCCCTACATGTTCTCCTGTCCAGATAACAGAGAATGAGGTGGCCTCATGCTTGTTAAACATTAAGCCACACAAAGCACTGGGCCCACACGGACTACGGGGCAAAGTACTGAAGGTCTGCGCTGACCAGCTCAAGGGAGTTCTCACGCGACTGTTTCAACTGTTGCTGAGCCACCTGTACAGTGCCAAAATCCTGGAAGGTGTCCACCATTGTCCCGGTGCCTAAGAAGCCAGGGGCCAAATCACCAAATGACTTTCGACCTGTGGCCCTCCTTTTGGCCAAATGCATAGAAAGGGTTGTTAGTAAGCACCTTACCCTTTACATAGCAGATCAACTGGATCCGTTACAGTTTGCCTATAAGGCAAAGGAGGAGGACTGAGGATGCTACCCTGACCTTGCTGAGCATGGTGGCTAGTCACCTTTAACATGCAAAATCATATGCAAACGTTGTATTTATTGATTTTAGTTCAGCTTTCAATACAATGCAAATACACACACTGCTGAAACGACTACTGGACCTGAATGTCAACGGAGGCCTCGCAGGTTGGATCAAGGACTTTTTAACTGGCCGCCCACAGAATGGGGCCTCTTTGATGAACTGACCCTGAACACAGGGTTCACTGCTGTTGTTCTCTATCTACACTAACGAGATGAAGATCCAAGGAAACAATGTGAGCCTTTTTAAGTATGTGGATGACATGGCTCTGGTAGGACTCTTTTTTTAAGAGATGCTACGTCAGATGGGGACAGCTATTTTAAACAGGCCAACAACCTTTAAGAAAGGTGCTGGTCAAGTGGCCTCCACCTCAATGTGAAAGACAAAGGAGCTGATCATCAATGGCAACAACTTTCCAATGTCCCAACCACCCTCTCTGAACGACCAACCAGTGGAGGTGGTTGAGTATTTTAAATACCTAGGGACACAAATTGATAACAAGCTGAGTTTTACAGAGAATGCAGACTATTTTTTTAAAAGCAAGCCTGCGCCTGTTCTTAATCAGGAAATTAAAGGGGTTTGGGGTCAGCCAGGATGTTCTGGAGAGGGTGTACAGCAGCTTGGTGGAGAGCATCCGCACGTTCAATATGACCGTCTGGTATGGTAATCTGAGCATGAGGAGCAAAAGCAAACTGACCAGAATAGTAAACACAGCCAGGAAAGTAATTGGTCGACCAAAGGCACAGTTGAGCAGTCTGTTCCACAAGGAAACCAAAACGAAGGTACTGGCTTTCGTTGGCAACCCCTCCCACCCTCTACACCCTCAGTTCAAGGGGCTTCCCTCTGGCCGGTGCTTCAGAATGCCCATGGCCAAGAAGAACATGTTCAAGCATTAATTCGTTCCCTGTGCTGTTGGACTACTAAATGCAACATAAATTGTATTAGTATATGTACTTATCTAGCTAATGCAGTTGGATCAGTGGTCGTTTGTGAGTGAATGTATTAATGTCCTCTGTGTTAGTGTATGCAACATGATGGACTGACTGGTTTAAATGTGTATGATGTGAGAATGTGATTATTTTAATGGAAGGTGATGCCAAAGAAAAATATCCATCCTGGATTGACAAAGTTTTATTCTATTCTATATAAAAGTGAGTACTAAATCTCTCCTCATCCATCTTTCAAGCACCCACATTGGCTTTTATTTAGGGGAAGTATGTTCGTTGTGAGAACTAATGAATTGATGGGAGGCAGGACTTCCAGACTTGATATGGCGGTTGGCAACCAACTTTAAGGTGCATTACCGCCACCAACTGGACTGGAGTGTGGACCTCAGTTCACCTTTCAATCATCCATGTGGGTATATGCTCCTAAAAAGCAATGAGGAGATGGCATGTGTGTATATGCTCCTAAAAACCAATGAGGAGATTGGCGATGCGGAACTTGCAGCGCATCAAGCGTCACAAATGTAACCAAGTTCTATTTTAGCGGCTGGCTACGCAGACACTCTTGATTCGTGCGAGCAGTGTGGGTGCAATGATTTGAATAACATGTATGTGTATATTTATTTTACAATGCTTCCGCACGTGATGCGACTGGTGTGGTCAGCATGTTATTGGCCAAGCTGAATTTCTTCAGCCTCCTGATGTTGAAGAGGCGCCATTGCGCCGTCTTCACCACACTGTCTGTATGGGTGGACCATTTCAGATTGTCAGTGATGTTTTCCACCGAGGAACTTGAAGCTTTTCACCATCTCCACAGAGGTCCTGTGGATGGGGCGTGCTCCCTCTGCTGTCTCCTGAAGTTCACGATCAGCTCCTTCATTTTGTTGATGTTGAGGGAGAGGTTATTTTCCTGGCACCACTCCACCAGGGCCCTCACCACCTCTCTGTAGGCTGTCTCGTCATTGTTGGTAATCCGACCTACTACTGTTGTGTTGTCTGCAAACTTGATGATTGAGTTGGAGGGTGCATGGCCACGCAGTCATGGGTGAACAGGGAGTACAGGAAGGGACTGAGCACGCACCCTTGTGGGGTCCCTGTGTTGAGGATCAGCGTAGTGGAGGTGTTGTTTCCTACCTTCACCGCCTGGGGGCGGCCCGTCAGGAATTCCAGGACCCAGTTCCACAGGGCGGGGTTCAGACCCACGGACCCGAGCTTAATGTTGAGCTTGGAGGGTACTATCGTGTTGAAGGCTGAGCTGTAGTCAATGAACACCATTCTTACAAAGGTATTCCTCTTGTCCAGATGGGATAGGGCAGTGTGCAGTGCGATTGCATCGTCTGTGGATCTATTAGGGCGGTATGCAAATTGAAGTGGGTCTAGGGTGTCAGGTAAGGTGGATGTGATATGATCCTTAACTAGCCTCTCAAAGCACTTCATGATGCCAGGAGGGAGGGCTACAGGGCGATTAGTCATTTAGTTCAGTTACCTTTGGTTTATTGGTTACAGGAACAAGGGTGGACATCTTGAAGCAAGTAGGGACAGCAGACTGGGATAGGGAGAGATTGAATATGCCCGCAAACACTCCAGCCAGCTGGTCTGCGCATGCTTTGAGGACAGGCTAATATGTTTAATTAGTTTTGATTTAGAATGGCCCGTTTATCAAATGGGCAGGAACGGGGGCAGAGGGGAAAATAACATAATCTGGTTATACACTCAAGTAGGGAATGGAAGTAGCTTTCCTGCCTGTTTGTTCGGGTAGGCTACTCTGGTTATTTCACTCCCACATCAACCACTGTTTGAGAAGCAAGCAGCCTCACGCTGCGTGACAGGTGAAATTCCATCCAAACTCTATGCCATGGGCTCCCCAACCCTGTTCCGGAAGCTAACAAGTGCTTATTTTGGGAAACCATGTGAAATCTGTTTGGGAACATTGAAAGTAACATATTTCCACAACAAACCTATTTAATTAAACTGTTGACAGCTCCTCTCTCTGCATGCTTGAGAAAGTAATGATGGAGAAAGGGGAGGAGATGGACACTCACAGTGGTGAGAAATTCTGTAGCTAAAGGTAGCCTAATGTGTCATCTTATTAATTATGAAATTATAAAAATTCTCTATTACTAGGCTATTCAAAATCAAATACAAATTGACTAATGTAGGCTAACTCTGTAAGCCGCCCTGCACAATCAATGATCCAACTGCATCGCCTAGGCCTAAACATTCTCTCCCAGATGCATGAATAGAAACTTTGGAGCGTAGCATAAGGTCCATCCAGTATGCATAACAACAGAGTCCACCCTCAAAGCCGATTTACTAGAATTTGTATACATTTCGAATATAGGCTAGTTTAATGAAAGACATCTTAAATCCGTTTTTTAAATGTTTTTCTGCAGTGCATAATATGCGGTAGGATATGTATTGTATGAGGAAGGGCACAATCTTTATTTTTATAAAAATGTATTTCAGGCTTGGGCTCATATGTAGCCTATGCGTATGTATAAGCTCTATGTCTATGGGTGTTTGGAAATAATCTCCTTAGAAAGCGCTGTCCATTTCCTTGTTAGGCTTTGAAACAACATCCACAATGACCTTGTTTTCCACTCAGTTTCAACCTGTTGTTGAACTTCTTTCTTTAAATTGATCAATCACAGTGAGATGAGTTAAAAGCACGATACTGTTTTGTGTTTTTTGATTTTCGATTGCATTGATGTCAGAGTGGTTAGAAAGACAACAGAGCCCTTAGTACCAGGCCATTAGCCAGTTGGATACTACCAAAGCATGTCCAGAGTGTATAAGTGGAGATTCTGCGACTCAATGGTCATGTGGAATTTTACTGCGATCATGACTCATGACTGCTGGTGTGGCGGTATTATGGTCACCGCAACACCCTTAACCCTATCCTCAACAGCACTACATATCCACAAAGCAGCATCCATTATCATACCAAAACCTTGATCTTAGTTGGGCTAGGATAACAGTACTTCAGGTCTCAGGGCGGGTGACATCACCACACGATGGCTACTAGGGCTTTCTCACTTTGTCTTTCCTTGATTACTCGCATCCTATCTCCTCACCTGTATTGTATTGAAACTGTATTGGAGAAGAAGGTACAAGGTCCCTCCCCTCTGACTTTCTTCTCCACTGGGTTTTTAGAAGGAGATGAGGAATCGAGGAAGAATGAATTGTGAAAGAGCCTAGCACTCACCTGTCAACTAGCTCACATGTGCCACACACTCACCCCTCTGTTACACTCACTGACCTCCTTGTCCTCATCAACCTCAGCAGCCAGCAGAGCAGACTGTGTGAACTGAGTTATACTGTCGGTGGAATAGGAGGGGGTGAAAGGGGTGTGACTGTAGCAGACGTGAGCTGCAGGTGAGTTCTAGTAGCCATTGTGATGTGATGTCTTCCCCCCCCCCCCCCCCCCGAGACTTGGAAGTAGTGTCTCCTCCTGTCAATCACGAAAGTATCTATATTTTAATACTGTAAGCATCTCGGCTACGGGAGGATCCCCTCCTGCAATTATGCGCCAATTTACTTCATTCTGCTACACTCACTGTCCTCCTTCAGTGGTTGGCATGCTAGATACAAGTGTAATTTGATTAGTGTTCTTGGCCTGGTCAGCCATACAGGGATGGAACTCGTGTATTACATAGCTAATTTGCAGCCCATGTAAAAGTGGCCCTTCACTGTGGTCACTCTCCAGGGTATTTTTCTCTTGCCTCCACTATCCATGCTCTACCCTTTTGGTTACAGTGGATGAGAGATTATTTATGGCATCCATGCCGAATGCAGACATGATGGGATTAGTATTGGCCTCGTGGGCATGTCCAATGCACTTGTACATGTGTCTTGTCATTTCTATTCTGAAACAGGATTCGCAAATCCTCACACATTTAAAAAAAAAAAAACATTTTGCTGAGATGTTTTCCCCATTTTGAAATGATACTATAAGAAAAAGGAAAAGCACACACATCTGAGAACTTGTGTGTTAATCATTTGCCAATAACTTGAAATCAAAGAAAAGGCTTATACTGTTAAGATCAGTGTGTGGGTTTTTCTTTTTCATGAGACAATGAGGATAACCATGTTGAAGGATACCACGTTTAACTTCTACAGCTACTGCACATGCCTTCATTAAATTGATTGATTAGTGCAAGCCCTACCCTTGAAATGAAGGTAGGCCTTACGGATGACATGCTCGGTAGAGAAACATTATCAGCAAAATTCACGATCAAGAGGGCGTGCAGAAAGCAACATTTTAAAGTTAATTTGATTTAATTTCAAAATACGTGTTGCTTGAAATAAAGTTGCAATTTGTTTGCTTCATGTTATGTATCATCCTGGGGTAATTATATGCAGTTAAATTATCACCACAACGTGTCGTCGCTAACATTTGTATTATAGTCTAGCTTAGCTAGAGGACCTAAGGGGAGGTCGATAATACATGCCTAGCACAAGGCAGGTCCTCACCGGCAACAACGTCGCCTATGGGCACAAACCCACCATCGCTGGACCAGACAGGACTGGTAAAAAGTGCTCTTCACTGAAGAGTCGCGGTTTTGTCTTTCCAGGGGTGGTGGTCGGATTTGTGTTTATCTTCGAAGGAATGAGCATTTTACATTTTAGTCATTTAGCAGACGCTCTTATCCAGAGCGACTTACATTTCATACATTTTTTTCCCGTACTGGCCCCCCGTGGGAATCGAACCCACAACCCTGGCGTTGCAAACACCATGCGTTGCAAACACCATGCTCTACCAACTGAGCTACAGGGAAGGCCAAGGACTGTACTCTGGAGCGGGATCGATTTGGAGGTGGAGGGTCCGTCATGGTCTGGGGCGGTGTGTCCCAGCATCATCGGACTGAGCTTGTTGTCATTGCAGGCAATCTCAACGCCGTGCGTTACAGGGAAGACATCCTCCTCCCTCATGTGGTACCCTTCCTGCAGGCTCATCCTGACATGACCCTCCAGCATGACAATGCCACCAGCCTTACTGCTCGTTCTGTGCGCGATTTCCTGCAAGACAGGAATGTCAGTATTCTGCCATGGCCTGTGAAGAGCCCGGATCTCAATCCCATTGAGCACGTCTGGGACCTGTTGGATCGGAGGGTGAGAGCTAAGGCCATTCCCCACAGAAATATCCGGGAACTTGCAGGTGCCTTGGTGGAAGAGTGGGGTAACATCTCACAGCAAGAACTGGCAAATCTGGTGCAGTCAATGATGAGGAGATGCACTGCAGTACTTAATGCAGCTGGTGGCCACACCAGATACTGACTGTTATTTTTGACCCCCCCTTTGTTCAGGGACACATTATTCAATTTCTGTTAGTCACATGTCTGTGGAACCTGTTCAGTTTGTCTCAGTTGTTAAATCTTGTTATGCACATAGAAATATTTACACATGTATAGTTTGCTGAAAATAAACGCAGTTGACAGTGAGAGGACGTTTCTTTTTTTGCTAAGTTTATATGCTTTAAGAGCTTCCAATGCAACAGTTGGGAGTACTTAATTATCTACATTTATTTCCCAAAACATGTCTGTCTGTGTGTTGAGATATGAGGTAAACTCCTTATCTCCAAGTAACATTGTGTTGAAACGCCATGTCTTTGTTATTAGCATAGGAGGTTTAATCTTAAACGTGAAGGACAATGGGTTATGGTCCGTAATTATTCTAGGAAGGTATTTACATGAAGAAACACAGTCAAAGAAAGAAACGTTTACAATAAAAAGTACATTCTTGAATATGAGTTATGGGCATGAGAGTAATAGGAGTATTGATGACTTGTCTGAAGTTGCATTCCGCTCACAGTTAAAATTAACCCCCAAATAACATTCCAGTTACATTGAGATCATTTTAGAATAAGGTTGTTAATGAACTTTGGGTCATCTTCATTTGAGCAATATCAATTCAGTAAAGTAACTTTTTCTTGTGGCAGGTTTCCTTTTACCATTATAAAACGTCCATTTGGGTATGTAGTAATTTCTGTAGACTTAAATTAGCCTTTTTTTTAAAATCATTGATCATTTATGCTCATCTGGATCTTGAGGAGTAAGTGGAGGCAGTGGTGGAAAAAGTACTCAATTGTCATCCTTAATACAAAATTACTCAAGTAAAAGTGAAAAATTCATCCAGTAAATTATTACTTGAGTAAAAGTCAAAGTATCTGGTTTGAAATGTACTTAAGTACAGAGGTGGAAAAGTACTCAATTGTCATACTTGAGTGAAAGTGCAAAGGCCATTTTATATCAAATTCCTTATATTAAGCATTTATTTACTTACAGGACAGACAGGCACACTCAGACATCATTTACAAACACAGAATTTGTGTTTAGTGAGTCCGCCAGATCAGAGGGAGTAGGGATAACGACGCGTTATATTGATAGGTGTGTGAATTTGAACATATTGCTGTCCTGCCTGAGCATTCTAAATGTAATGAGTACTTTTGGGTGTCAGGGAAAATGTGATATAAAAAAGTACTTATTTACTTTAGGAATGTAGTAGAGTAAGTTGTCAAAAATATAAATAGTAAAGTACAGATGGCCCAAAATATGACTTAAATAGTACTTCAAAGTACTTTACACCACTGAGTGGTGGAGAATGCCAACCCATCCCAAGCTCGCCCAAACCTTTCACTTTCTATTGTTGATAGGCGAGTTTCTTGTAAAAAAAAAAAAAAAACAGATGTTGCCGGGTGCACAATTTTGGGCTGGGTGCACAATTCCATTGACATTCCATGTCACACATGTTCATGTATTCAGGTAGCCTAGTGGTTAGAGCGTTGGACTAGTAACCAAAAGGTTGCAAGATCGAATCTGATATGTCGTCGGCTCCTCGGTTTAGTTTAACTGCCAAGAGTGTGAAAGACTGCTTTGCTCTGGGGATCACAGGAAATCACAGGCCTTTGCCAGCTCTCCATGCTTTACAGCAACAAGGGGAATCATAAGGGAAGCTAACAGCATGAGAAGGACGAGAGGTAAAAGCTTTAGACGTTTGGTTAGCAATTGCAGTGTTTCATTTATTTCCTCGCAAAGGGCAGATGATTGGCTGGAGAAAGTGGGTCTGTGTGCAGGGCAACAAGGGAGGAAGGAGGAAATAGAAAGGGGCCATGAACCGCAGTGTCACCATGAGAGGGCAAAATAGGTTTTTAAAGACTTCTTTCATCCCCTGAATTGTCCACTTTACCAATCGGCTTCCATGATGGAGAAACCAGAGCCTGCTTTTACTCCGCAAGCTTCTCCTCTTCCAACACAAACCTGTCATCTACCTGATGTGTCTCTTCCCACACCCTCTCTCCTTACTCACATAGATCCATAAGAAGGAGGGAAATGGTATTAGTTTATACTAGACTGTAATGAGCCTATGACAAAGACAGAGGGAGAAAAACCTGTGTAGGGAAGAAGAGGGAAGGAGAGCAAGATGGAGAGCAGCTTTTATTTGTGCTCCTGCTAGAAGGGAGGCGGGCAATTAGATTGTGTTTTGGAGGGTAATAGATTTCCTCCTGACATTTCTTCCTCTAATGCTGTAAACCAGCCATCTGCCTAGCTGTAATGAGGAGACATGGGCCTTTGTGGACAATTCAATTCAGTTAGACCCTTCTGCTGTATGGTGCTGGATAGCTGGAGCAGCTCAAACACATCACTCTGCCTCTGGCGCCGCAGTAACTTGATAATACCTGAGACGTGACAGCTGGGGTGGGCTGTAACATCCTGGTACTAGGGATGGGCATGAGTAATCCAGCACTCAAACAGACGTCAAAACTCGATCTTAAACCAGAGACCCAACTTTGTTTCAAATACTGTAAAACTTTTTGGTGGAATGTGCTTTGTGGCTTGTCATGGAAAAAATGACATTTTAACTTATGGGATTCACAAGCTACATTCCTTGATGACAGTTTTATCACAAATTCAAAATGGACTGGATTAAAGTAGGGAAATATGTGGGGAAACGGATACGTGGAACACTGCAGTCAAGGACACACTTGTGCAGTCTTTGAAAGGCTAGCACGCACTACAAGCAAAGTGGTAGAACTCGTTTTTTTCAAGTCATAATAACATTAGACTTTATTCTGTGGCCGAGGGCACAGAAAAAGACTCAATGCCCAATTTCGTGGAGGGTCTATTTAAGCAATAAGGCACGGGGGGGTGGTATATGGCCAATATACCACGGCTAAGGGCTGTTCTTAGGCACGAAGCATTGCCCTGAGGTGCCTTATTGCTATTATAAACTGGTTATCAACGTAATTAGAGCAGTAAAAATAAATGTTTTGTCATACCCGTGGTATTCAGTCTGATATACCATGGCTGTCAGCCAATCAGCATTCAGGGCTTGAACCATCCTGTTTATAATCAAGGACATACTAGAAGATGACACTGACTTGGGAATCAAGAGAACACACAGAGCTCTGGCCTCAAACCCCCTCAGCGTCACCCCACCAAGATCCATAGTTGCATGTTTCCTACAATTCTCAGTCAAAGAGAGAGTCCTCCGTGCAGCCTGTTAACTTCCAATGTCAATGGGTGTTATTTGATCATGACTACGTGGGAAAGATACTGAAAAGAAGGAAGGAATACACAGCTATCAAGAAGGCACTAAACGAGAAAGGGATTCGCTTCCAAACACCAAGGATGCTAGTATTTCTGGATAGCAGCCCGGCTTCATACGAGCATATGGACGAGGTGTCTGAGCACCTGAAGTCGAAGGGCATCCCAGTGGAGTATACCGCCAGAAGACCGGTGACTTTACCATTGGAAATACTCAAGCAGCTCCCCCCATGACCCGTGGTGGGCGAGCAGAGTCGTGGAGAAAGAGGGAGGTTTCCTCAGCGAGAGGACATTCACATTCGAGATCGACTCAGAAATTTCCAACTCGAAGATAGATGTTACTGAATAGGATTTAACGGACTTAAATTACAGCCAGCTGTTAGACATATTGGGCCGTTATGGTTGACTTTGCAAGAGGTAAAACGGCTCCCCAATTTTTCCCCACTGCTGTTTAAGGGTGAGTAGCCTAAGGTATGTGGCCTATACTGACACCTTAAGTATGGTTAATAACAGATCTATTAGCCAATGATGAATGACACTGACAACGTCACGGAAGGCTATAACATGAAGAGGATGCAATGAATGGATTGCATATGGTTGATGGCTTATTTTACACATAGTAGGTTATTATAGGCTATATACTCACCCCCTTAGCACACAATACCAATACACCTTTCTCTTTGATTCAACCGATGTGTCTAGGCGACCAATACGTTTTGGAACCAATACGGTTTTTTTTGCAACTGTGTCACGCATTTTGATACTTGAGCGAGGGGCCCCTCAGGGGGTCAGGCTCATCCCCCTCAAACTCCAGAGGCAGGAGACAGTCCTCTGACACCCCCACCCATCTTCCTCTCTCCCGAACTTTTGCTCGCCTCCAGCACACTCACTGTTGGAGCAAGTGATTCTGAACTTACAATGGCTAGCCCCAAGTCGTTATTTATATATATATATATATATATATATATATATATATATATATATATATATATATATATACTGCTCAAAAAAATAAAGGGAACACTTAAACAACACAATGTAACTCCAAGTCAATCACACTTCTGTGAAATCAAACTGTCCACTTAGGAAGCAACACTGATTGACAATACATTTCACATGCTGTTGTGCAAATGGAATAGACAACAGGTGGAAATTATAGGCAATTAGCAAGACACCCTCAATAAAGGAGTGGTTCTGCAGGTGGGGACCACAGACCACTTCTCAGTTCCTATGCTTCCTGGCTGATGTTTTGGTCACTTGTGAATGCTGGCGGTGCTTTCACTCTAGTGGTAGCATGAGACGGAGTCTACAACCCACACAAGTGGCTCAGGGAGTGCAGCTCATCCAGGATGGCACATCAATGCGAGCTATGGCAAGAAGGTTTGCTGTGTCTGTCAGCGTAGTGTCCAGAGCATGGAGGCGCTACCAGGAGACAGGCCAGTACATCAGGAGATGTGGAGGAGGCCGTAGGAGGGCAACAACCCAGCAGCAGGACCGCTACCTCCGCCTTTGTGCAAGGAGGAGCAGGAGAAGCACTGCCAGAGCCCTTCAAAATGACCTCCAGCAGGCCACAAATGTGCATGTGTCTGCTCAAACGGTCAGAAACAGACTCCATGAGGGTGGTATGTGGGCCCGACGTCCTCAGGTGGGGTTGTGCTTACAGCCCAACACCGTGCAGGACGTTTGGCATTTGCCAGAGAACACCAAGATTGCCAAATTCGCCACTGGCGCCCTGTGCTCTTCACAGATGAAAGCAGGTTCACACTGAGCACGTGACAGAGTCTGGAGACGCCGTGGAGAACGTTCTGCTGCCTGCAACATCTTCCAGCATGACCGGTTTGGCGGTGGGTCAGTCATGGTGTGGGGTGGCATTTCTTTGGGGGGCCGCACAGACCTCCATGTGCTCGCCAGAGGTAGCCCGACTGCCATTAGGTACCGAGATGAGATCCTCAGACCCCTTGTGAGACCATATGCTGGTGCGGTTGGCCCTGGGTTCCTCCTAATGCAAGACAATGCTAGACCTCATGTGGCTGGAGAGTGTCAGCAGTTCCTGCAAGAGGAAGGCATTGATGCTATGGACTGGCCCGCCCGTTCCCCAGACCTGAATCCAATTGAGCATCTGGGACATCATGTCTCGCTCCATCCACCAACGCCACGTTGCACCACAGACTGTCCAGGAGTTGGCGGATGCTTTAGTCCAGGTCTGGGAGGAGATCCCTCAGGAGACCATCCGCCATCTCATCAGGAGCATGCCCAGGCGTTGTAGGGAGTCATACAGGCACGTGGAGGCCACACACACTACTGAGCCTCATTTTGACTTGTTTTAAGGACATTAAATCAAAGTTGGATCAGCCTGTAGTGTGGTTTTCCACTTTAATTTTGAGTGTGACTCCAAATCCAGACCTCCATGGGTTGATAAATTGGATTTCCATTGATTTTTTTTGTGTGATTTTGTTGTCAGCACATTCAACTATGTAAAGAAAAAAGTATTTAATAAAATTATTTCTTTCATTCAGATCTAGGATGTGTTGTTTAAGTGTTCCCTTTATTTTTTGAGCAGTGTATTTCGCTATTGGCCTTGTTGACTACGAACTTTCTTAACCCAACCGTGGGACAATGTTTGTTCCCACACTCGGGACTCTGATTCTCTATTGGTTACACTGACTTTTGGCCTCCCATCCCATTCTAACCACCTCTCGCTGGTTTTGTATTCATGTTACCTGAGGAAATTGCTCTACAATATGATCTTGTTGCCATCTGATGCACATTCCGATGTCATAAATCAGCACTGCAGAGTTCTCCCTGTCCTATGCCGTGCCTTGATTGTATTACTGTTGATGATATCTGGAAATGTGCATGTACACCCTGGCCCACCTACTGTTGCTAGCCCCAATTCTGACTTGTGCTCTGATATCTGCTTCATTGATTTCTGCTCTTGTAAAAGCCTGGGTTTTCTGCACGTTAACACTGGAAGCTTATTACCTAAAATTGATCAATTGAAAGTGTGGGTTCACAGCTCCAATACAAATGTGTTGGTTATTACTGAGACGTGGATAAGGAAGAGTGTTTTGAGTGCTGATGTTAACTTTTCTGGTTATAAACGTTTCAGCAAGACAGATCTTCTAAAATTGGGGGAGTGGCAATCTTTACCAAGGATCACCTTCAGTGCTCAGTTGTCTCTACCAAGTCTGTCCCCAAACAACTTGATTTGCTGGTTTTAAGTATTAAACTTTCAAGTAGATTTTTGTTAACTGTTGCTGGGTGCCATCGTCCTCCATCAGCACCGGCCTGTACCCTACCTGCCCTAAGCTCTCTCCTGGCTCCTTACACTAAGTCTGAATTTGTTCTTCTAGGTGACCTACATTGGGACATACTTAAACCACCTGACCAAGTCCTAAAGCAATGGGACTCCCTAAATATTTCTCAGATTATTACCAATCCCACAAGGTATGACTCCAAACACCCAGAAAAGGCTACTCTTCTTGATGTTATCCTCACAAATAATCCTGATAGGTATCAGTCTGGTGTTTTCTGTAATGACCTTAGTGATCACTGTTTTACAGCCTGTGTTCATAATGGCTGCTCAGTGAAACGACCTGTCCTGATTTGTCATAGGCGCTTGCTAAAAAAAATTGAATAAGCAAGCCTTCCTTCATGAACTGGCCTCTGTAAAATGGTATAGAATCAGCTTGATCCCCTCTGTCGAAGATGCTTGGTCCTTCTTTTTTGATATTTTCAGTGGTATTGTTAACAAACACGCCCCCATAAAGAAAATGAGAATTAAAAACAGGTTCAGCCCCTGGTTTGACCGTGATCTTGCAGAGTTACTTGTGGCTGCTTTGCGTGATGTATTGTTGTTTCTACCTTCTTGCCCTTTGTGCTGTTGTCTGTGCCCAATAATGTTTGTACCATGTTTTGTGCTGCTACCATGTTGTGTTGCTACCATGCTGTGTTGTCATGTGTTGCTGACTTGCTGTGTTGTTGTCTTAAGTCTCTCTTTATGTTGTGTTGTCTCTCTTGTCGTAATGTGTGTTTTGTCCTATATTTATATTTATATTTTATTGTTTTATTTTTAAACCCAGTCCCCGTCCCCGCAGGAGGCCTTTTGCCTTTTGGTAGGCCGTCATTGTAAATAAGATTTTGTTCTAAACTGACTTGCCTAGTTAAATAAAGGTTAAATTAATTAATTAATTAAAATGAGGGCTGTCCCCAACTAAAACAAATCTTGGTCGACCTAGAGTAGTCTTTTCTTTCGACTAATCGATTGGTCAAAATGTTTAAACATATTTTTCCCTATATAGACACACCCTATGTGTTTTAATGAAGTCAACTATATGTGAGGCTACTGAGCTTGTCTGATGCTTCAAACACACTGTGATTAAATAATTAAGACACAAATGACTCGAGGGAGCCAGAGATCAAGATAGCTTAACGAGAAGAAGAAAAAAACCTGTTCTCGACCCTCGTCCTCCCGCTGCTGCTGGCCTTCGCAGATTCTGCTGTTACGCTTCTGCTGTTACGCTCCTAATAGGCTACGCCAGGGGTCGGCAACCTTTTCCATTTGTAGTGTGATGTATCTTGTCTCCTATTTTATCCTGTATGTAACTCCCTCAGGTGTCATTTCATCATATGATCTGGTTGCCACTGTTTTCACCACACGGGCCTCAACGCTCCATGTATTACCGTCATGCATTTTCACCCTATCGTTTGGACTGAGTGCACCGATCGCCTTTGACCCTTTGTCATAGTACCTTTTTATGTTCACTCTTTTCTCTCTGTTTAAGAATGTCCTTGTCGTCCTTCTGTTTCTAGGAGTGCTGGAAACCTAGTTTTGAGTTTCCTGTTGAACAGCAGCTCTGCGGGAGACAGACCATGTTTTAGTGGAGTAGCCCTGTAGTTTAACAAAGCTAGATACGGATCTGTCTTTGAGTCGAGAGCTTTCTTAAGCAGTAGTTTCACTGTTTTGACACCATTCTCGACTAACCCATTAGACTGTGGGTACAGTGGGCTGGATGTGACATGCTTGAAACTGTACAGTTTAGCAAAATCTCTGAAAGCTGAACTGTGAGGCATTGTCCATACGTACTACCTCTGAGACCCCATGATGAGCAAAGAATGACTTAATGTGAGTTATCACCTGACTAGCAGTAGTGTCCTTCAGCAAAGCCATCTCTGGGTTAAGAGAGTAATAGTGCATCAGTAGAACGTAGTTCTTGTCCTCAAGAGAAATTATATCTATTCCTACTTTGCCCCATGGTCTCAATACCTATTGTTTCCTCAAACCACATTGGCTCTTTGCTCTGTTTTGACCTATATTTCTGGCATGTTTCACAGGCTCTGACTGCTCTATATCAGCATTCATATTGAGATCCTGAGTGGCACAGAGGTCTAAGGCACTGCATCGCAGTGCTTGAGGCGTCACTACAGACCCGGGTTCGATCCCGGGCTGTATCACAAACAGCGTGATTGGGAGTCCCATAGTGCGGCGCACAATTGGCCCAGTGTAGTCCGGGTTAGGGGAGGGTTTGGCCGGGGTAGGCCGTCATTGTAAATAAGAATTTACAATGAGAACTGACTTACCTAGTTAAATAAAGGTTAAATAAAAAATGTATGGTATAGATTTGGGCCAGAAACAGTCTCTGTACCCTTGGTGGTGTGTATGTTAGACCCTTCTTTGCAATAATAACCAAAGGTTTATGATCTGTTTCGGCCCACACTGTGTTTTACCATGTGTAAACACATGGAATTTCTCACATGCATATGACAGTGTCAATGCATCTTTCTCAATGTGAGCATAGTTATACTCAGAAGTTGTCAGAGCCCTAGAGGCATATGCGACTGGGCGCCATCTATTGCCATACTGCTGTAACAACACTGCACCTACAGTGCCTTGCATAACTATTCACCCCCCCCCCCCATTTTGTAGAGCCACCTTTTGCAGCAATTACAGCTGCAAGTCTCTTGGGGTATGTCTCTATAAGCTTAAGCTTGGCACATCTAGCCACTGGGATTTTTGCCCATTCTTCAAGGCAAAACTGCTACAGCTCCTTCAAGTTGGATGGGTTCCTGCTGATGTACAGCAATCTTTAAGTCATACCACAGACTCTCAATTGGATTGAGGTCTGGGCTTTGACTAGGCCATTCCAAGACTTTTAAATGTCTCCCTTTAAACCACTCGAGGTCTGTGCTGCTGTCCTTCGAAGTTAGCCGTTTAGCTGTTGCTCTTCCTTTGCTAACATACTCCACTTTGCATAATGTGTCACTAAGAACACCACTGTCCATTGACCGTATGTGACTATGAGTCACCTCCAGCTCGACGCATTTGTATTGCTCTTTCTAGTGTCAGTTCATTGTCACCAAGTAACTTTTCTCTCAGCCCCTTGTCTCTCACCCCATGACAATTCTCTCTCGTATCAGCAAGTCTGCAATTGGACCAAAATTAAACTGACATTTCAGTTTCAAGTCCATAATAAATTCCTCAACAGTCTCTGTTGCATTCTGACATTACTGTTGAAAACATACCTCTCAAATGTCTAGTTTCTTCTGGGAGTACAAAAAGACTGAAATGTAGCCAATACCAGTTCATAATCTGGTTGCTCTTCATCCATTAGCTGAAAGCTGTTGTAGACATCAATGTCGTCCGAGCCAGCTACTGTGAGAAACAGTGTGACCTTCTGTGCGTCATCTTTTAAGCCGCTCCTGTTGCTGTCAGATAGAGGGTGAAACGCTGCTTGAACCGCTTCCATTGCTCTTCAATATTGCCGTTAAGTTTCAGTTCTGTTGGAGGCTTTAGCAGCTCCTTGCCGTTAGTCAGCTAGCACTGCAAAATGACTAGCTACATGCACTGTACGCTCTTATCTCCGGCATGTTTATTTTTACCTCAGTCTCCTTAGCCCAGTGGCAAGTTAGCTAACGTTAGCTAGTTGACGTGAAGCCTCATGGCTCCGTTCATCATCTTCGACCAAAACTCGATGATGGATGAGTCAAAGGCGAGTTCTGTCACTCCTGGTAGCATGTTGTATCTTCTTGTCTAAGAAATACTAAAGAAAACTGTTTTTTTAAAACATAAGCCCATCTTTATTCAAGTTAACCAGGAATTAACAGTAAATGTATTACTGGTGTGCCATCCCCACGGCCTCCGCAATGGATTAGTCCACTGAGACGGGTGAGTCAGACAGGTGTCTCGTGCCATAAAGAATATTTATATATTTTAGCCTGCTCAACTAAAATAATCTTGGTTGACCAACAGCCTATCCACCAAGCAATCGACCCGTCGACTAAATGAGGTCAGCTCTAATATTGATGCATCATCAGGAATTTAAGGTAATAAGTCTCATTGTAAACGTATTGGGGAGTGCCATCAAGAGAAGTAAGGTAATGGCAAAGATGAAATGGGAGAGAGTTGACATACTATTCTGGCAGGAAACTCAATTACCCACTCCTGAACACGAGAAACTCAAGTAAATGGGAATACCTTTTTCTCTTCTTATAAAACAGCTATAAGGGGTGTTGCAATTTTGATCCCAAATGCAGTTTAAATTTGAGCTTTATATCAAAAGTAAAAGACAAGTAGGGTACATTTATCTTTGTTAAATGTAAACTGGATCATAAAGAATTTACATGATTTAATGTATATGCGCCCCCGGGTCTTCTTTAAGGTTTTTAATTTAATTGCCACAGAAACCTCTGAGACTCTTGTCTGGGGAGGGGATTTTAACATAATTTTAAACTCAAAATTGGACAGCACGAATCAGAATAGGAAAAGGAGTTAGGTTGCTAAAAAGATCAATAGTATATTACAAGATTTAGGACTGATTGATGTGTGGCCAACTTCCATATGTCATAAAGGGAATATACTTTTTACCCAGCCCACCACGCTGAATACTCCAGGTTAGATGACTATTTTTTCATGTACAGTGCAGATAGGCACAGGCTTAAGGATTGGCCAGAGGGACTTATCAGAGCTTACCTAACTCTGCACCTTGATAGCAAACAAATGTTTAATTATTTGTGTTACTATTTTTGAACTTTGCATCAAATTAAATACAATTTTTATTTATCACATATACCGAACCAACAATACAGTTTTTTGGGGGGGGTTTTACCCCCTTTTTCTCCCCAATTTCATGGTATCCAATTGTTAGTAGTTACTGTCTTGTCTCATCGCTACAACTCCCGCACGGACTCGAGAGGCGAAGGTCGAGAGCCATGCGTCCTCCGAAACACAACCCAACCAAGCCGCACTGCTTCATAACACAGCGCGCATCCAACACGGAGGCACCGTACACCTAGCGACCTGATCAGCGTGCACTGCGCCCGGCCGGCCACAAGAGTCACTAGTGTGCGATGAGACAAGGATATCCCTGCCGGCCAAACCCTCCCTAACCCGGACGACGCTAGGCCAATTGTGCGCTGCCCCATGGGCCTCCCGGTCGCGGCCGGCTGCGACAGAGCCTGGGCTCGAACCCACAGCTCACTGCGATGCAGTGCCTTAGATCACTGCGCCACCCGGGAGGCCCCCAACAATACAGTTTTAAGAAAAAAGAAATTAAAGTAACAAATAATGAAAGAGCAGCAGCAAAATAACAATAGCGAGGCTATATAGCGAGGCTATATACAGCGGGTACTGGTACAGAGTCAATGTGCGGGGGCACTGGTTAGTCGAGATAATTGAGGTAATTGAGGTGATATGTACATGTAGGTTATTAAAGTGACTATGCATAGATAATAACAGAGGGCAGCAGCAGCGTAAAGGGGGGGGGGGCAATGCAAATAGTCTAGACTTTGCGCTCCGGGACTGCTCGCCGTGCGGTAGCAGAGAGAACAGTCTATAACTAGGGTGGCTGGAGTCTTTGACAACTTTTCCTGGCCTTCCTCTGACACTACCTGGTATAGAGGTCCTGGATGGCAGGAAGCTTGGCCCGTGATGTACTGTGCCGTATGCACTACCCTCTTTCGTCGGAGGCAGAACAGTTACCATACCAGGCAGTGACGCAACCGGTCAGGATGCTCTCGATGGGGCAGCTGTAGAACCTTTTGAGGATCTAAGGACCCATGCCAAATCTTTTCAGTTTCCTGCGGAGGAATAGGTTTTGTCCTGCCCTCATCATGACTGTCTTGGTGTGCTTGGACCATGTTCGTTTGTTGGTGATGTGAACGCCAAGGAACTTGAAGCTCTCAACCTGCTCCACTACAGCCCCATCAATGAGAATGGGGGCATGCTCGGTCCTCCTTTTCCTGTAGTCCACAATCATCTTCTTTGTCTTGATCACGTTGAGGGAGAGGTTGTTGTCCTTGTACCTTACAGTCAGGTCTCTGAACTCCTCCCTATAGGCTGTCTCGTCATTGTCGGTGATCAGGCCTACTGTACCACTGTCATCGGCAAACTTAATGATTGTGTTGGAGTCGTGCCTGGCCGTGCAGTCATGACTGAACAGGGAGTACAGGAAGGGACTGAGTATGCACCCCTAAGGGGCCCCCCGTGTTGAGGATCAGCGTGGCGCATATGTTGTTACCTACCCTTACCACCTGGGGATGGCCCGTCAGGATGTCCAGGATCCAATTGCAGAGGGAGGTGTTTAGTCCCAGGGTCCTTAGCTTAGTGATGAGCTTTGAGGGCACTACGGTGTTGAACGCTGAGCATCGTAGGGAAGGGCTCGTATGCAAGCTTTTCACTGTAAAGTCTACACCAGTTGTATTCGGCGCATGTGACAAATACAATTTGATTTAATACAAGCATGCTGAATTAGCCAGCATTCAACGAATCAATGGGTACGGTTACATACACACAGTAATATAATTATTGTGGATAATCAGATTAATATAATAGCTTGATTAAAACGTTTACATGTTCTGCAAGAATAACAATTTCCCTAATAATCCTGTTTACATGGACACATCTGTAATCAGGCTTTCTGATGGCGGTCTGATAATTGCAGAAAATCTCCCCCCAAAAAATAAACATTCTACCACAGCGATCATGTTATTTTTGGTAATCATATTTGATTCTGAATTCAGACATGTAGAGTTTAAAACTATTAATAAAATGCATACATTCAGTTTTGCACCCACTTCACTCATGCTAAAGAGGGAGGGTCACTCGGCAGGTGCTAGCACATGTGCAGATCAAATACACAGCTGAAACGCCGATTTAAGGTGTTTACCTGTCCTAATAATTCGAAAGATTGCCCAGAAAACGTGATGTTTTAATCGGCATATGCTTACTTCGATTTTGACCTTACGCCAATTAAGATAAGCAGAGTAAGGTGTTTGCGTGACTATTGCGTAATCTGCCTACTGCCATAATCAAATTAATATCAGATTATTACTGTGCATTTAAACGTACTCAATAAAGATCGATTTGATCCTATATCTGGAGAATAATGATTACAGGGAAGTATCCCCTGCTATGTTGTGAGATAGAGCTAAGGCGGTTATTAGAGGGAAGATCATAGCCACATCATCTCTCAATAAAAATATTAACACACAGAAACTGATGAAATTACATAAATCATTAGGAAGCTTAGAACGATCTCGTAGTCATCTCAAAGACCCTCTTACACGATATATACAAAAGTATGTGGACACCCCTTCAAATTTGTGGATTCTGCAATTTTAGCCACACCCGTTGCTGACAGTTGTATAAAAGCGAGCAAACAGCCATGCAATCTCCATAGACAAGCATTGGCAGTAGAATGGCCTTACTGAAGAACTCAGTGACTTTCAACGTGGCACCGTCATAGGATGCCACCTTTCCAACAAGTCAGTTCATAAAATTTCTGCTCTGCTAGAGCTGCCCCGGTCAACTGTAAGTGCTGTTATTGTGAAGTCGAAATGTCTAGGAGCAACAACGGCTCAGTCGCGAAGTGGTAGGCCACACAAGCTCACAGAACGGGACCGCCGAGTGCTGAAGCGCATACCGAGTAAAAATCATCTGTCCTCGGCAGCAACACTCACTACTGAGTTCCAAACTGCCTCTGGAAGCAAGGTCAGCACAAGAACTGTTTGTCGGGAGCATCATAAAATGGGTTTCTATGGCCGAGCAGCCGCACACAAGCCTAAGATCGTAATGCACAATGCCAAGCGTCGGCTGGAGTGGTGTAAAGATCGCTACCATTGGACTCTGGAGCAGTGGAAACATGTTCTCTGTAGTGAATCATGCTTCACCTTCTGGCAGTCCGATGGACAAATCTAGGTTTGGCTTATGCCAGGAGTACGCTACCTGTCCCAATGCATAGTGCCAACTGTAAAGTTTGGTGGAGGAGGAATAATGGTCTGTTTTTCATGGTTTGGGCTAGGCCCCTTAGATCCAGTGAAGGGAAATCTTAACGCTACAGCATACAATGACATTCTAGACGATTCTGTGCTTCCAACTTTGTGGCAACAGTTTGGGGAAGGCCCGTTCCTGTTTCAGCTTGACAATATCCCCGTGCACAAAGCAAGGTCCATACAGAAATGGTTTGTCAAGATCGGTGTGGAAGAACTAGACTGGCCTGCACAGAGCCCTGACCCCCATCAAACACGTTTGGGATGAATTGGAACGCTGACTGCGAGCCAGGCCTTATCGCCCAATATCAGTGCCCTACCTTACTAAAGCTCTTGTGGCTGAATGGAAGTCTCCGCAGCAATTTTCCAACATCTAGTGGGACGCCTTCCCAGAAGAGTGGAGGATGTTATAGCTGCAAAAGGGGACCAACTCCATATTAATGCCCATGATTTTGGAATGAGATGTTCGACGAGCAGGTGTTCACGTACTTTTGGTCATGTAGTGTATATTGCATGCATGAGATTCAAAAGGTAAAACAGGAAATTAATCAGATTTATAGTGAAGAAGTAGAGAAAAAGCTCAGGTTCCTGAAACAACGATATTAGGAAGCCGGCTCAAGGCAACAAAATTACTAGAATGGAGACTCAGAAAACAAAAAGCACAGAATACAATTTTCGAAATAAAAGACCCTAAAACAACAATGATTACATTCAAATGGGATGAAATACAGAATATATTTGAATCATACTATACAAATCTGTACAAGCAACCAGAGAAGGCAGATGCACGTACAATCAAGCTTCTTTTTTTTTCTCACTTGATCTCCCCTCAATTGGGACACAGCAAAACGTTAGACTTCAGAAATAGCCATTGATTAAATGTAATAATGCAATATCTAATCTAAAAGTAAACAAGTCTGCAGTCACTGATGGCTTCCTTTCAGAATGGTTCAAAGCCTTCAGAGAACAACTAACACCTCTACTTCAGTCCTGTTTTAACTAGACTCTGCTCGAACGCCATCGTGGAGAGAAGCCATAATATCTGTAATTCCAGAGGGTAAATATAAGAAGGAATGCAATTCCAAAAGACCTATTGCAATTCTTAATGTGGATTATTAACGGTATGCATCAATAATAGCGAAAAGAATGGAGGACATGAACCCAGAATTGATTGGTGGGGATCAAACTGGTTTCATATAAATTAGACGGACACAGGACAACATAAGGAGAACACCACGTCATGGACCACATCGGTCAGGATAAGACAAGTGCTATATTAACCAGTCTAGATGCAGAAAAAGCATTTGATTCAGTGGGATGGGATTATCTATTCCAAGTTATGGATAGATTTGATTTCAACAAAGTGATACAGTGCATCAAAACACTACATTCATATCCGACTGCCAGAATAAATATTTAATGGACATTTGTCACAAACAATAAGTCATTAGCACAGGCAGTAAGCAAATACCCATCCTCAGGGGAATAACAATAAGAGGCAGTGAACATAAGGTATACATGTGTGCTGATGACGTTCTGATATTTCTTAAAGACCCAGGCTCAAGTGTACCTACAGTAGATTGACGAATGTTTCACAAACATTTGGAACATTTTCAGGGTATGTCCAGGGTACACAAGACCCAAGGCCTTGTATATAATTATACCCACATCAAGAGCTGAATAGCAAATATAACTTCATCCATGAAGTATATTGGAGTAAATCTACCAAAAGATACACCAAAACTTTCTGAAAGAAATCATGTTCCCATCAACAAGAAAATATATGATGACCTGGACAGGTGGAATTCACTTCCTTTGGGTCTTAGTAGTAGAATTGAAACAATCAAAATGAACATCCTGCCGAGGTTACTGTTTAGGGATAAACGGATATTAAGGTTTATCTGGAACAGTAAGAGACCAAGAATGAAATATACAACATTACAATTACCATAACACAGGGGGAGTATGGCCTTACCAAACCTAAAATATTATTTTGGGATCCATACTTGGAAGTCGTCTAATTCAAAGATGTTACTTGTAACTCATCTGATGGACGTATGATGTGTGCTCCACCTGCCTGCCTGTTTTTTGTGTTTTTGTGTTTGTGTGTTCTTCAATAAAAAGAAAGTATATAAAAGTTATGTGAAATTGTTCCAGACTTGCATGAATTGTTGTATTACTCCACTTGGGTGTGGGATAGGTATCAACAGTGTGTTACTATAATATTTGATCCCTTCAATATTTTACTAGGCACAGTTGATTTTCGATAATAATGCCAGAATTTGGCGTTCTTCATTGGAGATTAGTACTTCTCTATAGAAGTGAGTTTTCTTTCCAAACCATTGTTTATTTTCTGCAGCGACTGTTTGCGTAACTGTAGCTGAGGTCATAGCTTCCTAATGACTGGATGTTACAGTAATGAGGCTGCCCTCCCATACCCCCTGTCCTGCTCTTGACATTTCACATTGACATTTCTCCACTCAACGAAACATCAACTTTTAATGAGCACATGATGAGGTCGGAGACTGTTTGTGTTTTTACACATGTATTTTCCCGCATGTTTTCCAAGCCCCGTTGTAAATATTCTAATGGAGGGCAGTAACATCAGCCATTATGAAAAGTCAATTCGCTCACACGCTCTGGTATACTGTATATCAATGTATACTAAGGTGTCTGTGTGCCTGTGCAAGCGTGTCTGTCTGTGTGCGTCTGTCTTAACTTGCTTTATGCGAGTCTGGTTCCAGTCCTAAGTGGGTAACCTACTCTCTGTTCTTCCGTCCTTATTTCCCCTGCAGGTGTGCATCGTGCAGAAGAGGGACACAGAGAAGATGTACGCCATGAAGTACATGAACAAACAGCAGTGCATAGAGAGAGACGAGGTCCGAAACGTCTTTAGAGAGCTAGAGATCCTACAGGAAATTGAACATGTTTTTTTAGTAAACCTCTGGTGATTATCCTGTGTTTTTTTGTTCATTTTATATACTGTTTGTACATTCTGCATGCCACTGCTGGTACCCTGTGTGTGTGTGTGTGTGTGTGTGTGGGTGTTCAGGCATGTGTGAATGCGAGCCCATTGCACCCCACATTTGTTAATTGTTGCACTGTAATGTCAGATGACCCCATATTTCCCTCCCAGGAGTATGATATCTGGGTGAAGTAGGGAACCAGTTTCATTATTTAACCACCTGCAGTGTCTCTGCAGCACATTCTAAATCTAATTGGGCAGGTGGCACAATGTTCACAGCAAATTACACCAAACCACTTTACTCCTGTGTAATTGGTAGAATGATATAGCTCACAGTGGTTATCTCCTCTGAGTAATTGATATAGGGAGCATCAATCATTTCAAACACATCCTTTAGTACATAAAGAATTGGAGCGGATACATACACCAAGACAAAAGTGCACCCACACCCGCTGTCGATTATTACTGTATGTCTTTTATGCATGTTTTTTTTTCTCCAAAGTTGACAAAGTTTTAATAACACTGGGGGGGAACGAAAAAATGGTCAAGGAGAAGCTTCCTCCCAACTAAAATAAGCAGAGGTTTCATTTTAATGAGGTGGTAGTAGGGCCTGTCTTTTTTTATATTATAATTCCCTCAAGTAGTGTACATCTGCCAACCCCATCCTTGTTCTAGTTTCCCTGCTTTGCTCTGCTTGGCACTGTATTTATACATCTATGGCACATCAAAGCCCCAATAGCGACAAAGACAGAAGACAGCAGCGTTATGGATAGGCGGGAATTATCGGGCTCCTTCGATTGCACCTCATTTTCCTGCGATTCAAGTCTACTTCAAAGGGAAAAATTGTGAAAGTGGTCAGCCCATCTGAAATGACACTGGAACAAAACAACAATCACTCGTCTTGTACAGCCTCCCGAACAATACCCAAGACACTCCTGTGTGCCGTGGAATTGGTTACATCACTCTCATCCAGTATACGCTTTGGACGGTTCATAGAACGTTTGCGTTATTCTGTATCCCTTTGCTGGTGAATATCTTGGGGAGGTGATAGAGAGGCACGTGCGAAAGCAGCTGCCTGCCGTCACCATCAAACTGACCAGATTTGAGCAACAAAAGGGAGAAATCTGCCAAAACCCATATGGCGATGGCCTGCCTGTCAGGCCACAGCACATGAGGCTGCTGAGGGGAGAACGGCTCATAATAATGGCCGGAACTGGGAAAATAGAATAGCATCAAACACCTGGAAACCCTGTGTTTAATGTAGTTGATACCATTCCACCTATTCCGCTCCAGTCATTACCACAAGCCCATTTTCCCCAATTCAGGTACCACCAACCTCATGTGGGCCACAGATGTTCCTGTCTAGCACCGTCACTGATACATAAGTTTACTTTTCAAAACCCAAGGACTCCAAACCTGAGTAGCTGTCGGTACTGTTTGTAACATAATATTGGCAAGCCTGGTCCCATGCCAAGCCACCAGAAAACAAACGGAAAGGAGTTTTGAAATAACTTTATGCGGCCATCGCAAAAGAGAGAGCATTCATACTTCTTGTGCTTCAGGGAGCTGTCATGTGCAGCCAATAAATTGGTCTGCACTGCACCACTCATAGTGATTCAGAGCTAATCTCTATAGCCATCCAGCTAATTACAAGCAACTGGATAAACAAAAAGACAACACCTTACCTCTTCTGAGATGTTGGAGTCCGTTTCCCGGTGCTTGACATAGGAGCTCTGCCAAGATAGCATGAAGTAAAAAGACAGCACTGTTTTCCCACCTGCATCTCCATCCCGAATCTCCCCATTCCCGCTCGGCAAAATTAGCCTACATTTTGGCTATTGTATATATGTGTATTTCACACTATGTTGAGGTAAACGTCAGAGTATAATGCTGTATGGATGTCAACCCCAATACATGTTCATGTCATCTTCACCAATCAACTGCGTTACAGTTAAAAACAACTTAGACTACCACCACCTATTTCTGTATGCTAGCTATGCTACCAGCTTATACGAATGGGAGTTAGCATTTAGCAGTCACTTTTTCTAAACCTAAAAGGGGACTACTTTTAAATGTTATGCAGCGAAAACCGGCAAATGTATCCACATCTGATTTTAGTAACCACATTGTGGGCCTGCTACAATGAATACAGCAATCATGAAGGAATTGACAAATATCCACTTTATGTAACGAGTGTCATAGCGAGGGGACCAAAGCGCAGCGTGTTGAGTGCTCATAATGACTTTTTATTTTAACACAGAACACTAAAGAAAATAACAAAAGCAAAAACGATCAGCTCACAGTTCTGTCAGGTACATGGACTAAACAGAATACAACTACCCACAAACACAGGTAGGGGAAAAACCCTACTTAAATATGATCTCCAATTAGAGACAACGAGGACCAGCTGCCTCTAATTGGAGATCATCCCCCCCAAAAAACATTAGAAATAGAAAACTAGAACTAAACATAGATATAGAAAAACACAAAACACCCCCTGTCACACCCTGACCAACTCTACCATAGAAAATAACATCTTACTATGGTCAGGACGTGACATGTTAGATCAAATTTGTTGAAAATTGTGCCAATCCGGGATTCTTCTATCCCCCACGGTCTGCATTCCATTGACCTCTTTACCGGCATCTATCCCCATTACCTCCCCGATCTCTTTCCGCGAGTTCAAACTCATTTTCATGTCTTTGAAATCCCTACATGAGGTATCATAAAGATGATATTTTGTTGTCAAGGAAGTGAGTTTGTGTTTATACGAGATGTACCGCCCCCAACTACTGTCAACCAATCATGTCAATGCGAGTTATACGGAGCCCTCTGCATTGTTACACAATTTGGGAGGCGCACGGCGATGCGGTACGGAGCTTGATACGGCCTCCACAAGCCTCCGAAGGCTTTGCAATTGTGTCACACCCTATGTACGGAGCCTCTGGGCCACATGGCCGGATCAAGCATAAATTGGCGTTTACTAGGCATGGCTGAAGGTGACATCTGATGTCCTGCTGAGACTAACTTGCTTGCTCTGTGAAAAATCTCTTGAGAGAGTTCAGACTTTCTCCTGAAGCCAGAGAAGGAGAGCTCAGCACAGAGACAAAGTGATTCATTGTTTATTTTTGCTTTGGGAATGGTTGTTTTTGTATATACAGTATCAGTCAAACGTTTGGACACACCTACTCATTCCAGGGTTTTTCTTCATTTATTTTCTACGTTGTAGAATAATAGTGAAGACATCAAAACTATGAAAAACACATGGAATCATGTAGTAACCAAAAAAAAGTGTTAAACAAATCAAAATATATAATTTACTACTTTGAAGAATCTAAAATCAAAAATATATTTTGATTTGTTTAACACTTCTTTGGTTATTACATGATTCCATATGTGTTATTTCATAGTTTTGATGTCTTCACTATTATTCTACAATGTAGAAAATAGAAAAAAAATTAAGTAAAGCCCTTGAATGAGTAGGTGTGCCTAATGTTTTGACTGGTACTGTAGGTCTACATAAATGCTTTCCCCATTCAGTGACTATTACTCAATTTTGTTGGTGTATAATAACATAACTTCCTGTTTAAACAGGAAACTCTCTTTCATAAACTTTGACTTGCTTTCATAAGAACGATGTTGAGCTATATTTAGTGGTGGTCTACTCTACTACAATTTGCACAGTGTAATGACCAGGAGTTGAATTGGTTCGGTGTGTGGGTATGCTTCTGCACATCATAAATCCCTGCTGACTTGCAGAACATTTGCACTATCCATGGGCATGTCAAGTATTGAGTTTGGGCAATGACATGTTCCATTATTGATGGACTGAAGATGGGCCAACCATGAATTCTAGGAACTGCAGTGCCTGTATTCCCCAAAGTAAATATCAGAGGATGCAACTCATGAGAACGCCAGTTTTGATTAAGAATAGTAGGAGTTGTTTTATTGGTACAATGCCAGAGAGGGGGAGAGCGGGAGCGTGAGAGAAACAGCCATCATGGAAAGTAATGATTCCTGAAATCACAGCGAAGGCAAGGGAGAGAGAGGAAAGCTGAGAATCGGGGGGGGGGGGGGTAAAAGGCAGTGTTAAGAAGGGATTTGACCATTGATTACTTTGTCCAAACAGAGTTTCAACGTCTATTGGTTTGCTTTCTTCTCTCTATCTCACACACTGTTTTGAATCCTATGTTTGCTTTCATTATGTCCTGAATGCTGCTGGGTTTCTTTGAAGAAGCTCCATCCATTGGGTCAGAGAAAATCAGAGGGAATCTCTAATGTGAGGCACTGAATCCACATCACTAGAACAAGACTGCTTAAGCCTGGAGGACTGTCAAGTTTGCTGCATGCAGTAATTGCTGTGACCATTCACTTGCTGATGATAGATACCGTATGATGTGTAGGAGTGGGATATATTTAAATGGATTAGCCACCTTGAAAGTATTATCTATCTGCAGCGCGCAACAAAATCCACGCAAATCCCATAAGCCATCACAGCATAGGTAGGTGTAGATGCTTTCTTTCTCCCCCCCCGATCAATTTGTATTTCTAAATTGGAGGTCATATTCCCTTACCCAGACGGACAGTATTACATGCAGTAAGTGTACGGGGTGAAATTGATCCCTTGCACTTTCCAGTGTTAATCATCACCAGAGCAAGGTTTTGCCTAAAGCATTACATTGCAACAAATTACTCTCAAACACCATTGGCCAGATTCCCCGGAGATGTGGATAGAGGCTCTGAAAGCTGAACCAAGTGAGACGCCCAGCAGCCATGTGGGAAAGTGAGGAAGAAGGGAAGCAAGAGGGAGTGAATGTGTCAGCGCTGAGCACTGGGATTTTTGTCGTCTATGAGCTACGACTTTGGAGACCCTTTTTAAGAGGGTTGTAAGGTCTCACAGAGTGTGAGTCATCAGTGGGATCCGCTGAGTCGCAGTCATCTTCCGCTGTCGATCCATCCTCTCAGAGAGAGAGGGCAAGAGAGCAGTCACTGTGGGGAGAATAGATGCACACCCTGTCCTCCTCGATGTCCATTTAGAATATTGATTCCCGGCTGAACAGAACAAAGCTACCAGTAGTTTCTTTGAGAAGATACAGTGCATTCGGAAGATATTCAGACCCCTTGACTTTTTCCACATTTTGTTACGTTACAGCCTAATGCTAAAAGTGCTTGAATTATAATTTTTTCCTCATTAATCTACACACAATACCCCATAATGACAAAGCGAAAACAGGGTTTTAGAAATGTTTGCAAATATATTAAAAATAAAAAAACTGAAATACCTTATTTACTTATGTATTCAGACCATTTGCTATGAGACTCGAAATTGAGCTCAGGTGGATCCTGTTGCCATTGATCATCCTTGAAATGTTTCTATAACTTGATTGGAGTCCACCTGTGGTAAATTAAATTGATTAGATATGATTTGGAAAGTCACACACCTGTCTTTATAAGGTCCTGTAGATGACAGTGCATGTCAGAGCAAAAACCAAACCATGGGGTGAATTTTCCGTAGAGCTCAGAGACAGGATTGTGTCCAGGCACAGATCTGGGGAAGGGTAACATAAAATGACAGCAGGATTGAAGGTCCCCAAGAACACAGTGGCCTCCATCATTCTTAAGTGGAAGATGTTTGGAACGACCAAGACTCTTCCTAGAGCTGGCCGCCTGGCCAAACTGAGTAATCGGGGAAGAACGGCCTTGGTCAGGGAGGTGACTAAGAATTCGATGGTCACTCTGACAGAGTTCCGCTGTGGAGATGGGAGACCCTTCCAGAAGGATAACCATCTCTGCAGCACTCCACCAATCAGGCCTTAATTGTAGAGTGGGCCAGACGGAAGCCACTCCTCAGTAAAAGGCATCACAGCCTGCTTGTAGTTTGCCAAAAGGCACCTAAAGAACTCTCAGACCATGAGAAACAAGATTCTCTGGACTGATGAAACCAAGACTCTTTGGCCTGAATTACAACCGTCACATCTTGATTAAACCTGGGACCATCCCTAAGGTGAAGCATGGTGGTGGCAGCATCGTGCTGTGGGGATGTTTTTCAGCAGGGACTGGGAGACTAGTCAGGATTAAGGGAAAGATGAAGGGAGAAAAGTAGAGCTCCAAGAACACAGTGGCCTCAATCATTCTTAAATGGAAGAAGTTTGGAACCACCAAGACTCTTCCTAGAGCACTCAGGACCTCAGACTGTGGCAAAGGTTTTCCTTCCAACAGGACAATGACCCTAAGCACACAGCCAAGACAATGCAGGAGTGGCTTCGGGACAAGTCTCATAATGTCCTTAAGTGGCCCAGCCAAAGCCCAGACTTGAACCCGATCGATCATCTCTGGAGAGACCTGAAAATAGCTGTGCAGTGATGCTCCCATCCAACCTGACAGAGCTTGAGAGGATCTGCAGAGAAGAATGGGAGAAACTCCACAAATACAGGTGTTCCAAGCTTGTAGCCGTATACCCAAGAAGACTCGAGGCTGTAATCGCTTCCAAAGGTGCTTCAACAAAGTACTGAGTAAAGGGTCTGAATGTAAATGTGATTTTTCTTTCTTTTTTTTTTATACATTTGCAAAAATGTCTAAAAACCTGTTTTTTCTTCGTCATCGTGGGGTATTGTGTGTAGATTGATGAGAAAAAACGATTTAATACATTTTGGAATAAGGCTGTATCGTAACAAAATGGTGAAAAAGTCAAGGGGTCTGAATACTTTCCGAATGCACGGTATATAAAGTGATCTGTGCAAACAGCAGAAATGCACCATTTCACTTTTGCATGTCAAAAACGAATGACCACTGCTGCACATGCTGCTACTGTTTTGAACAGATTTATACTATTTAGAACGAGCAGCCAGCTCACGAACGAACGAGTGCACCAGGGGATAACCCAACAAGCATCAAAAGAGAACCATTGCGCCCCCAGAGAAGCTTGGCTGGTGCGTAAAACCCATGAATTCAGATAAACAAAAAGGTGTTGTGGGTTTGCACTCAAAAAGTTTACTTCATTATTAAATTTCTATTTTTTATTTTCACTGCATCAAGGATAGCATACACAGACGTTTTGGCTTCACAGCCATTCTCAGTGTGTAGGTAAAAAAAAATGTTTTATTCAAAACAGCATTTGTAGAGAACAACCGATTAGCAGCAGGTGCTTCTAATCAGGGTTCCCACTCATCTGGATGTGGCTTTTCTGGTCTACATGTATACAAATTAGGCACAAAGAAATACAGAATTATAGGGTATGGGAGTGGGCACGAAGGGTAACTCACGAATCAACTGCCCCAGGTGTCCACTCACCTGAATGCATCATATCAATTCATGAGATAGCCCACCACAAAGGACAGCAGGCACAGCCGTTCATAAATATGTGGGGCCAACTGTTAAACGATATGCTAAATCTGATATGGACAGTGTTCTTGTATAACAGTCAATTTGGCTTATAGGAAGGAGGTGAAATCGAATTCTTCATTTAAACCATGTGGAGATAGTTTAATTTATATAGCCACATGGCTTCTCTTTGAAGTAATTTGTTGTCGTAATCACCTCATCTACATGGTGGATGAACTTTTTTGATTCTTACGCAATTCATTAATAGAATGATTTTTTTCTATTTAGTGTCTCGTAACTGGCAAGGTGATATCTTGAGGTCTAATAGTGGATTTATGTTCTCCAAGGCGTGGGACGTTTTTCCAATATAAGTCTTATTACAAGAACACTGTAACATATAAATACTTGACTTTATCTCATAGGTCCTAGAAGTCTGAGGGCATACAAAGTTAGAACACTTCCTTATGGTGTTACAAGAGGTACATGATCTACAGGGGAAGCATCCTTTTATAAATGCTTCTTGTCTCTCTCTGACCACATCTGATTTAACCAATATGGTTGATAACCCAACAAGCATGCAGATGCAGTAAGTGAAAACACATTATCTAACTGGGGATAGCTAGCTAACATAATGTCACAAAGCATGATGTGCTAGCCAGTTCAGTTAATACTGAAATAACTTCATATTTCCGAGTTAGTCAGATATGAGTTTATAACGACTTGAGATTGACGTGGGCGCTAACTAGTTAGCAAGCTACTAGCTAGCAATGGCTAGCTAGCAATGGCTAGCCAGCTGCTTATCAAAGGCAAACATCTGGTGAATTTTACAAAATAATTGACCAAACTATTTCTCAATGTTTCTCAAAATTATTCTAGCTGGCTAATTTGATAATGCTTTCTGATACACCAGGTTCTATGCTGTTTTAGTCCACAAGTCACCCTGAAGAACCTGATAAGAACAGTAGAACCTGATAAACAACATCAGGGGGAAACAATAAAATTGGCCATGCTTTTTTGTCCTACCAGATCAGCGCTGAGAAGGGTCTAGCTAGTGTATCCCTCTGTCTTTTGACTCTTGTCCGGTTTATCAGGTCCCAGGCTCCTATGACTGTTACGATTATTTATTTACAAGTTAATTACAATTAGCTTTTGGCTTTAGCACCTTCTGTACCTGATAGAGCACATCTAGTCCTTCACAGCCATCTGGTTCAAGAGACTCTTTGGGAGGAGGAGACTAGAGCAGACCCAGAAGTTCTGACTGAACGCACATTTGAGCACCCCAGGACGGTCCATTTACTTTGCTGTTATAATTTATGCTATTAAATCCTGTCATTGGGGCAGTTCCCCCTCGTAGCAAATTGCTGGCAAAACAATTCAAGCAATGTTTGCACGGCCTGTGCGCCCAATGGAGGTGGAGCTACCACTGCTGGCAGTCACAGAGGGGCAGAGTAGTAAGTAACTAAACAGCTTGTTTTGAACAATTATATTTTTGAAGCAGGAAAATGTACACATTTACCATACTTTTATAAGCATTTAAAACATAATCCATGAATTATATAATATACACTGCTCAAAAAAATAAAGGGAACACTTAAACAACACAATGTAACTCCAAGTCAATCACACTTCTGTGAAATCAAACTGTCCACTTAGGAAGCAACACTGATTGACAATAAATTTCACATGCTGTTGTGCAAATGGAATAGACAACAGGTGGAAATTATAGGCAATTAGCAAGACACCCCCCAATAAAGGAGTGGTTCTGCAGGTGGTAACCACAGACCACTTCTCAGTTCCTATGCTTCCTGGCTGATGTTTTGGTCACTTTTGAATGCTGGCGGTGCTTTCACTCTAGTGGTAGCATGAGACGGAGTCTACAACCCACACAAGTGGCTCAGGTAGTGCAGCTCATCCAGGATGGCACATCAATGCGAGCTGTGGCAAGAAGGTTTGCTGTGTCTGTCAGCGTAGTGTTCAGAGCATGCAGGCACTACCAGGAGACAGGCCAGTACATCAGGAGACGTGGAGGAGGCCTTAGGAGGGCAACAACCCAGCAGCAGGACCGCTACCTCCGCCTTTGTGCAAGGAGGAACAGGAGGAGCACTGCCAGAGCCCTGCAAAATGACCTCCAGCAGGCCACAAATGTGCATGTGTCTGCTCAAACGGTCAGAAACAGACTCCATGAGGGTGGTATGAGGGCCCGACGTCCACAGGTGGGGGTTGTGCTTACAGCCCAACACCATGCAGGACGTTTGGCATTTGCCAGAGAACACCAAGATTGGCAAATTCGCCACTGGCGCCCTGTGCTCTTCACAGATGAAAGCAGGTTCACACTGAGCACATGTGACAGACGTAACAGAGTCTGGAGACACCGTGGAGAACGTTCTGCTGCCTGCAACATCCTCCAGCATGACCGGTTTGGGGGTGGGTCAGTCATGGTGTGGGGTGGCATTTCTTTGGGGGGCCGCACAGCCCTCCATGTGCTCGCCAGAGGTAGCCTGACTGCCATTAGGTACCGAGATGAGATCCTCAGACCCCTTGTGAGACTATATGCTGGTGCGGTTGGCCCTGGGTTCCTCCTAATGCAAGACAATGCTAGACCTCATGTGGCTGGAGTGTGTCAGCAGTTCCTGCAAGAGGAAGGCATTGATGCTATGGACTGGCCCGCCCGTTCCCCAGACCTGAATCCAATTGAGCACATCTGGGACATCATGTCTCGCTCCAACGCCACGTTGCACCACAGACTGTCCAGGAGTTGGCGGATGCTTTAGTCCAGGTCTGGGAGGAGATCCCTCAGGAGACCATCCGCCACCTCATCAGGAGCATGCCCTGGCGTTGTAGGGAGGTCATACAGGCACATGGAGGCCACACACACTACTGAGCCTCATATTGACTTGTTTTAAGGACATTACATCAAAGTTGGATCAGCCTGTAGTCTGGTTTTCCACTTTAATTTTGAGTGTGACTCCAAATCCAGACCTCCATGGGTTGATAAATTGGATTTCCATTGATTCTTGTGATTTTGTTGTCAGCACATTCAACTATGTAAAGAAAAAAGTATTTAATAAGATAATTTCATTCATTCAGATCTAGGATGTGTTATTTTAGTGTTCCCTTTATTTTTTTGAGCAGTATATATTTGTTGGGTAAATATTTTTGGGGTTGGACCAATCACAAGTGGGGTGCCGCCCCTAACGCCCTAGCTGGCGAGCCGCCACTAGTGGCAGCTTAGGTTCTGTTGACATCCATAAAACTAACTGAAGGATATTTTCCTCAGAGGGCTTAGTCCTTTTCGTTTTCGTCTTCTGCTGTTACACACGCATTTATTCTGCAGTAGACAGAACGTCACAAGAGTTAAAGTCACAGTCAAAGAACTCTGTAACTTCCCAAAGCCACCTCACCATTAGTGGTGTTCTGTTCTCTCTGCGACTGTAAATTTCCAGAGCCACCTTACCATTTTAAGTTCCTGTAGGACGTCCGTCAGAAGTGCACCTTGTGAAATAAGGCCAGTCAGTGGGGGTGGAGAGAGGGGTGTGCTGACGGGACCAGAGGGGGGTAACGGGGGGACTAGGCGGGGGAGCGCAGGGCGAGAGGCAGCGCTCACTCATTCACTGCATTGTTAGAGGGATCCTCAGAGGAGCCAGGTGTGTCTTGTGATCCAGCCCCTTGACCAGCCTCAGCCAAGCTGTCTCTCTCTCTCTATCACAAGACTATCTAGGCCACAGTCACAAAGCAGACCACATTCAGAGCCCAGTGTCTCTCTCTCATCCATTCTCTCTTCCTCTTTCGCTCTACTTCGGTCTCTCCCCATATCACCCCCATCTCTCTTTCACCCTTTCTCCCCTGCATCCCTCTCTCACTCTCTCTCTTTCGCCCTCTCCCTCTTCCCTCAGCTCATTTTTCATCATGGCCTGATTGTGCTCTGCTGTCCCAGTCAGTCTGGCCTGGCTGTTCCACATGGCCCATATCCTTGGCTCTGTCACAACGCTCCCAGGACTCAGGCCTTAGCCAGGTCCCCAATCATCTGTTTTGGGCATATTTGACCCATGACAAGTCCATTCTCAAACCGCTTCCTCTTATAACTTTCTCTTTATAGTTTCTGGTCTGAACTTGAACTTCTGTATTATATTTTTGCATGGGAGAAGAGATAAAAGGAGACATTTAAAGAACTCCATTGTGTCTGGTCTCACACATTAGAATGGTCATCTTTCACTAACTTGTGTTAGTATCATCCATTTGTCTTACCTGCGTTCTTGGCCTCTTTTTGAATTTTTTTTTACAGACATTGTGTGTGGGTTCTGATTTTTGAATTCCCCAAACTTATCTAGTGAGACACACGCTGTATTTGGAAAAACATTCATCTGCAATGATCACTTTTCATTTCTCTCACTCTTTCTCTCTTGTTCTCTCTGTCCTTGGTGTTACATCTGAAGGTGACAACGCTATCACTCTCCATGCTTTCATATGGCTCAGATGTCAGTCCCATGTCTGACAGTTTACCTGTCACTGAGTGAAGGAAATGTGGAAACTGCTCTAATCTCAGGCAAGGAGACTCAGAAAACGGGCTCTAATACCACTGGCATCACACTGGCTGCCACAGAGGGCCTTCACCATCAGCTGGATGCTTCTCGGGATCAGGGGATGACAAGGAGGTGATAATAGGGTGACAATAATCGGGACCTGTGGACAGCAAACACCATCTCAACCAATCTCAGCCTGGCCATCTGTTGAAGTTGTGTGTGTTTGGGTGGGGGACGCGTCATCTTGCACAGGTTAGGTTTGGTAGCTTCGTCTGATGATTTTCTATACGACACGTCACCAGGCTGACGACGGATGGATACTGCATGGGTTTGCTATTGGTCTGAAAGAGATGGAAGGTCTGGTGGAAATCCTCCAATGTCATGCTGTTTTTGGCTTCAAGAGGCTGTACTTTACAACTAGGCTATAGATGATATCACTGACTTACTATAACCTTATACAATGCGGTTCACAGCAAATCAAATATTTTGTTTGGCATGGATCTCTGCCAATCCCTGCCAGTTGTCCATAAGAACTTCTTCTGAACCAATGCTTCAGACAGAAATATTATGGAGAATATTCATTAAGGTAGTATTATCTGACCATTTTATCGATTTGATCTGTGTTTTCCTTTTGATGTCAGGCAGATACACTACATGACCAAAAGTATGTGGACACCTGCTCGTCACATCTCATTTCAAAATCATGGCCATTAATATAGAGTTAGTCCACCCTTTGCTACTATAACAGCCTCCACTCTTCTAGGAAGGTTTTCCAATAGATGTTGGAACATTGCTGTGGGGACTTGCTTCCATTCAGCCATGATCATTAGTGAGGTCGGGCACTGGTGTTGGGCGATTAGGCCTGGACGGCAGTCGGCGTTCCAGTTCATCCCAAAGGTGTTTGATGGGGTTGAGGTCAGGGCTCTGTGCAGGCCAGTCAAGTTCTTCCACACTGATCTCGACAAACCATTTCTGTATGGACCTCGCTTTGTGCACGGGGGTATTGTGATGCTGAAACAGAAAAGGGCCTTCGTCAAATACTTCCCCAAACTGTTGCCACAAAGTTGGAAGCACAGAATCGTCTAGAATGTCGTTGTATGCTGTAACGTTAAGATTCCCCTTCACTGGAACTAAGGGGCCTAGCCCAAACCATGAAAAACAGCCCCAGATCATTATTCATCCTCCACCAAACTTTACACTTGGCACTATGCATTGGGGCAGGTAGTGCTCTCTCAGATTGGTCCATCGGACTGCCTGATGGTAAAGTGTAATTCATCACTCCAGAGAATGTTTCCACTGCTCCAGAGTCTAATGGCAGTGAGCTTTACACCACTCCAGCCGACGCTTGGCATTGTGCATGGTGGTCATAGGCTTGTGTGCGACTGCTCGCCCATGGAAACCCATTTCATAAAGCTCCCGATTAATATTTATTGTGCTGATCTTGCTTCCAGAGGCAGTTTGGAATTCGGTAGTGAGTGCTGCAGCCGAGGACAGATGATTTTTACATGCTTCAGCACTCGGCGGTACCGTTCGGTGAGATGGGTGGCCTACCGTTTGCGGTTCAGCCTCTGTTGCTCCTAGACGTTTCCACTTCACAATAACAGCACATACAGTTGACCGGGGGAGCTCTAGCAAGGCAGAAATCTTACGAACTGACTTGTTGGAAAGGTGGCATGTTATGACGGTGCCACGTTGAAAGTCACTGAGCTCTTCAGTAAGGCCATTCTACTGCCAATGTTTGATTTTATACACCTGTCAACAACGGGTGTGGCTGAAATTGCCGAATCCACTAATTTGAAGTGTGGTCCACATATTGATTGTATATACAGTACCAGTCAAAAGTTTGGACACACCTACTCATTCAAGGTGTTTCCTTTATTTTTATTATTTTCTATATTGTAGAATAATAGTGACGAAATCAAAACTATGAAATAACACATGGAATCGTGTGGGGCGCCAGGGTAGCCTAGTGGTTAAAGCGTTCGAATCCCCGAGCTGACAAGGTACAAATCTGTCGTTCTGCCCCTGAACAAGGCAGTTAACCCACTGTTCCTAGGCCGTCATTGAAAATAAGAATTTGTTCTTAACTGACTTGCCTAGTTAAATAAAGATAAAATTCCCTATGTGTTATTTCATAGTTTTCATGTCTTCACTATTATTCTACAATGTAGAAAATAGTAAAAATAAAGAAAAACCCTGGAATGAGTAGGTAGGTGGGTCCAAACTTTTGACTGGTATAGTGTACTGTTGTGAACGGTGTTTGGCTTTGCAGAACTGATGTCCCAGTGAGATGGAATGATTTTTGCTCGCTCTGAACATGGCGCTCTATTTTTCAGATATAGATAGCAGGAAATTGCACCTGGAGAGGGCCAATCAAAATGCCCCCTGAGTGTGTGGGGCTAAGCCCGGAGAAATGGAGCTATATAGGAAATCTGCCAAGATGAAAAATAAATAATAATGTTGCAATAGCGACCAGGATTGCAACCTGAGTTTGATACAGGAAATCACAAGGTGAGTTGTTTTCTACCTTTACGGATTGAGAACCTCCGGAAAGCCTCTCTCGCACTCTCTCTCTCACTTTCTTCCTCTTGCTCTCTATCTCTCCCTTTTCATGATTACAGAAAGGTGATTTTGGGTTTCTGACGTTTTATGTTGTTTATGTACTGTGTGATTTGGATTGGATTGGATTTCTATTGTACAAGGCTTGCTGTAGTGTGCCAGTAGAGCTTGATGTTTAGCAGATGCCTGTGGAGAGATGGCGTAGTAGATTGTCACAAACCCCACCCAGATCATTATGTGGACGTGTTTCAATGTGATGTGCTTGATTAGTAATCCTGATTGACAAGGATCTTTAGCCATCCACCAGCCATTTTCAGTTAAGAGACATCAATCAAAGGCTGGCTCTGTTCTTGCCTTAATTTGGCAGTCACTCTCCTGCATTCACTCCAACAAATGGCAGCTCATTAAGATCAAGATCAATCTCAAAGTAATGGCTCCCACTGTGCTTGTTTTGAGCTTACAAGTGAATACACACTCACACCAACTCCTGGATACATTAACACGTTATAGGCTGTTCATCTATGCCCGCGTTCTCCAACTCTATTCCTGCAGAGCTACCCTAATGTAGGTTTCTGTGTAACCCCAGTTGTAACTAATCTGATTCAGCTTTTCAACCAGCTAATTATTAAAATAATGTGCACTAGATTAGGGTAGATAAGCGAAAATCTACAGGATGGTAGCTCTCCAGGAACGGGTTGAGAGCCCTGGTCTATGCACGGTCGTGCACACACACTTAGTCCCACACATGCATAGTGAGTTTTTGGAGTAAGATATGCTACTGTGTTTTGTGTGTTTTTTCTGGGTAGTTGATGTAGGGTTATGCAGGATGCATGTGGTCAGCATGTTGTCTTGCGCCTGTGTGTTTCTGGGTTTTGTTCCCGTGTGTCTGTGTGTGTCTCTCTGTGTGTTTCTGTCTCTTGTTTGTGTGTGTGTGTTTCTCAATCCTGAGTGTCTGTGTATGAGTCTGTGTCTGACTGTTTGTCGGTGTCCTGGCCCTAGCAGGATGTTGACTGAGCCCTCTGACCTTTGACCCCTGCCTTGTGTCCCAGGTACTCGTTCCAGGACGAGGAGGACATGTTCATGGTGGTGGATCTGCTGCTGGGAGGAGACCTGCGCTACCACCTCCAACAGAACGTCCATTTCAACGAGGACGCTGTCAAACTCTACCTGTGTGAGATGACCCTGGCACTGGACTACCTGCAGAACCAGCACATCATCCACAGGTATGGACATTATCCATAGACACTGCGTTCACTGCACTGGTATGAGATACAACAGGGGTTGGCAACAGGTGGCAAAAGTGTTTTATTTTGTCCCCCCAAAGTTGTTAGTAAAAAAAAAAAATATATATATATAAGTCAGCAAAAAAAGAAACGTCCCTTATTCAGGACCCTGTCTTTCAAAGATAATTCGTAAAAATCCAAATAACTTCACAGATCTTCGTTGTAAACACTGTGTCCCATGGTTGTTCAATGAACCATAAACAATTAATGAACATGCACCTGTGGAACGGTCGTTAAGACACCAACAGCTTACAGACTGTATGCAATTAAGGTCACAGTTATGAAACATTAGGACACTAAAGAGGCCTTTCTACTGACTCTGAAAAACACCAAATGAAAGATATCCAGGGTCCTTGCTCATCTGTGTGAACGTGCTTTAGGCATCCTGCAAGGAGGCATGAGGACTGCAGATGTGGCCAGAGCAATAAATTGCGATGTCTGTACTTTGAGACGCTTAAGACAGCGCTACAGGGAGACAGGATGGACAGCTGATAGTCCTTGCAGTGGCAGACCAGGAACGCACAATCCCTCCATCAGTGCTCTGACTGTCTGCAATAGGCTGAGAGACGCTGGACTGAGGGCTTGTAGGCCTGTTGTAAGGGAGGTCCTCACCAGACATCACCGGCAACAACATCGCCTATGGACACAAACCCACTGTCGCTGGACCAGACAGGACTGGCAAAAAGTGCTCTTCACTGACGAGTTGCGGTTTTGTCTCACCAGGGGTGATGGTCATATTTGCATTTATTGTCAAAGGAATGAGCGTTACACCAAGGCCTGTACTCTGGAGCGGGATCGATTTGGAGGTGGACGGTCCGTCATGGTCTGGGCTGGTGTCACAGCATCATCGGACTGAGCTTGTTGTCATTGCAGGCAATCTCAACGCTGTGTGTTACAGGGAAGACATCCTCCTCCCTCATGTGGTACCCTTCCTGCAGGCTCATCCTGACATGACCCTCCAGCATGACAATGCCATCAGCCATACTGCTCGTTCTGTGCGTGATTTCCTGCAAGACAGGAATGTCAGTGTTCAACCATGGCCAGCGAAGAGCCCGGATCTCAATCCCATTGTGCACGTCTGGGACCTGTTGGATCGGAGGGTGAGGGCTAGGGCCATTCCCCACGAAAATGTCTGTGAACTTGCAGGTGCCTTGGTGGAAGAGTGGGGTAACATCTCACAAGCAAGAACTGGCAAATCTGGTGCAGTCCATGAGGAGGAGATCTGGCCACACCAGATACTGACTGTTGTTTTTGATTTTGACCCCCCCTTGTTCAGGGACACATTATTCCATCTCTGTTAGTCACATGTCTGTGGAACTTGTTCAGTTTATGTCTCAGTTGTTGAGTCTTATGTTCATACAAATATTTACACATGTTAAGTTTGCTGAAAATAAACGCAGATGACAGTCAGAGGACGTTTCTTTTTTTGCTAAGTTTATATATTTTGGGAGGGGCGGGTTTAGTTTTTGGTCAAAAAAAGACTAACATCCCCAGGAATTCAGCTAAAAATGTGTTTAATTTAGGAAATTTGTTCTCAAGTATTCCCACAAATACAAAAAGAGACACATATATATATATATATATATATATATATATATATATATATATATATATATATATATATATATATATATATGATCGTTTCTCCATGTAATCAAGGTCTGAAATTATTGTTATTGTATTTGACAATCTCCTTTTGGGTTTAGTTGTGTTCAATGTACAAATTATTATAATACATTATTTTACATTATTTTACACTCAATACAGACACACCATTCACTAGTTCACGACAACACTTTCCTTGAAGTGTTGAAGTCGGAAGTTTACATACACTTAGGATAGTGTCATTAAAACTAGTTTTTCAACCACTCCACAGATTTCTTGTTAACAAACTATAGTTTTGGCATGTTGGTTAGGACATCTACAGTGGGGGGAAAAAGTATTTGATCCCCTGCTGATTTTGTACGTTTGCCCACTTACAAAGAAATGATCAGTCTATAATTTTAATGGTAGGTTTATTTGAACAGTGAGAGACAGAATAACAACAAAAAAATCCAGAAAAACGCATGTCAAAAATGTTAAAATGATTTGCATTTTAATGAGGGAAATAAGTATTTGACCCCTCTGCAAAACATGACTTAGTACTTGGTGGCAAAACCCTTGTTGGCAATCAGAGGTCAGACGTTTCTTGTAGTTGGCCACCAGGTTTGCACACATCTCAGGAGGGATTTTGTCCCACTCCTCTTTGCAGATCTTCTCCAAGTCATTAAGGTTTTGAGGCTGACGTTTGGCAACTCGAACCTTGAGCTCCCTCCACAGATTTTCTATGGGATTAAGGTCTGGAGACTGGCTAGGCCACTCCAGGACCTTAATGTGCTTCTTCTTGAGCCACTCCTTTGTTGCCTTGGGTCATTGTCATGCTGGAATACCCATCCACGACCCATTTTCAATGCCCTGGCTGAGGGAAGGAGGTTCTCACCCAAGATTTGACAGTACATGGCCCCGTCAAATGATGCGGTGAAGTTGTCCTGTCCCCTTAGCAGAAAAACACCCACAAAGCATAATGTTTCCACCTCCATGTTTGACAGTGGAGATGTTGTTCTTGGGGTCATAGGCAGCATTCTTCCTCCTCCAAACATGGTGAGTTGAGTTGATGCCAAAGAGCTCGGTTTTGGTCTCATCTAACCACAACACTTTCACCAGTTGTCCTCTGAATCATTCAGATGTTCATTGGCAAACTTCAGACGGGCATGTATATGTATTCTTGAGCAGGGGGACCTTGCGGGCGCTGCAGGATTTCAGTCCTTCACGGCGTAGTGTGTTACCAATTGTTTTCTTGGTGACTATTGTCCCAGCTGCCTTGAGATCATTGACATGATCATTGCAACCCCACGAGATGAGATCTGGCATGGAGCCCCAGGCCAAGGGATATTGACAGTTCTTTTGTGTTGTCACCTTCTCACCAAGCTGCTTGCCGATGGTCTTGTAGCCCATTCCAGCCTTGTGTAGGTCTACAATCTTGTCCCTGACATCCTTGGAGAGCTCTTTGGTCTTGGCCATGGTGGAGAGTTTGGAATCTTGATTGATTGCTTCTGTGGACAGGTGTCTTATTTACAGGTAACAAGCTGCGGTTAGGAGCACTCCCTTTAAGAGTGTGCTTCTAATCTCAGCTTGTTACCTGTATAAAAGACACCTGGGAGCCAGAAATCTTTCTGATTGAGAGGGGGTCAAATATTTATTTCCCTCATTAAAATGCAAATCAATTTATAACATTTCTGACATGCGTTTTTCTCAATATTTTTATTGTTATTCTGTCTCTCACTGTTCAAATAAACCTACCATTAAAATTATAGACTGATCCTTTCTTTATCAGTGGGCGAACGTACAAAATCAGCAGGGGATCAAATACTTTTTTCCCCCCACTGTACTTTGTGCATGACACAAGTAATTTTTCCAACAATTGTTTACATAAAGATAATTTCACTTATAATTCACTGTATCACAATTGTGGGTCAGAAGTTTACATACACTAAGTTGACTGTGCCTTTAAACAGATTGGAAAATTCTAGAAGATGATGTCATGGCTTTAGAAGCTTCTGATAGGCTAATTGACATCATTTGAGTCAATTGGAGGTGTACCTGTGGATGTATTTCAAGGCCTACCTTCAAACTCAGTGCCTCTTTGCTTGACATCATGGGAAAATCAAAAGAAATCAGCCAAGACCTCAGAAAAAAATTGTAGACCTCCACAAGTCTGGTTCATCCTTGGGAGCAATTTCCAAACGCCTGAAGGTACCACGTTCATCTATACAAACAATAGTACGCAAGGATAAACACCATGGGACCACGCAGCCATCATACCGCTCAGGAAGGAGACGCGTTCTGTCTCCTAGAGATGAATGTACTTTGGTGCGAAAAGTGCAAATCAATCCCAGAACAACAGCAAAGGACCTTGTGAAGATGCTGGAGGAAACGGGTACAAAAGTATCAATGTCCACAGTAAAATGAGTCCTATATTGACATAACCTGAAAGGAAGAAGCCACTGCTCCAAAACCGCCATAAAAAAGCCAGACTACGGTTTGCAACTGCACATGGAGATGAAGATCGTACTTTTTGGAGAAATGTCCTCTGGTCTGATGAAGCAAAAATAGAACTGTTTGGCCATAATGACCATCGTTATGTTTGGAGGAAAAAAGGGGACGCTTGCAAGCCGAAGAACACCATCCCAACCGTGAAGCACGGGGGTGGCAGCATCATGTTGTGGGGGGGCTTTGCTGCAGGAGGGACTGGTGCACTTCACAAAATAGCTGGCATCCTGAGGGAGGAAAATTATATGGATATATTGAAGTAACATCTCAAGACATCAGCCAGGAAGTTAAAGCTTGGTTGCAAATGGGTCTTCCGAATGTACAATGACCCCAAGCATACTTCCAAAGTTGTGTTTTAATGGCTTAAGGACAACAAAGTCAAGGTATTGGAGTGGCCATTAAAAAGCCCTGACCTCAATCCTATAGAAAATGTGTGGGCAGAACTGAAAAAGTGTGTGCGAGCAAGGAGGCCTACAAACCTGACTCAGTTACACCAGCTCTGTCAGGAGGAATGGGCCAAAATTCACCCAACTTATTGTGGGAAGCTTGTGGAAGGCTACCCAAAACATTTGACCCAAGTTAAACAATTCAAAGGCAATGCTACCAAATACTAATTGAGTGTGTGTAAACTTCTGACCCACTGGGTATGTGATGAAAGAAATAAAAGCTGAAGTAAATCATTCTCTCTATGATTATTCTGACATTTCACATTCTTAAAATAAAGTGGTGAGAGTATCAGCAGTATAAAAGGGCAGCAATGCAAATAGTCTGGGTAGCCATTTGATTAGATGTTCAGGAGTCTTATGGCTTGGGGGTAGAAGCTGTTTAGAAGCCTCTTCATGAAGACAATGATTTGTTCTTGTCAGGGCAGAACGTTGCACACAAAAATTATAATATAAATAATGTATCCATGTCTTCACTCTAGCATTACCTTGTCCAATGTAGCGTATAATACACAGAAATCTTTTTTTAATCAAATCGATGAAAATATCACAGGGCACACATCACACAGTGTGTCCTTGCTTTCGTAATAGTGTTAAATCCAAATGTCAGGCTAAAAGGATTTCAGCTATATGGTTCTTACCCTGACAGTAATCTATGGTCCAGGACAGTAATCCACTGTTTGGATTTCTATAAACAGCCACTACTAACTTCAGCTCATTTTAGCCACCGCTAACCAAAACTGGCTCTGGGTCTCCTTTAGAGCTCAAACACACTGCGATGGCGAACTGTTACTACTGGAACTGCCGGTCCTCGCTATCCCCTTACTATGCCAATGAGCAGCCATTTCGACTGCAACATGCTATCGGAAAAATAATCCTTTGGTTGTGTTTATGAAGGTCGTGATAACATTAGAATACGAGAAACAATGTATTTCCAAGAACACAATAGCATTTATGTTACTGAAGGTGATATGTAGTTGAGGCTATAAACAAGCAGGAAACCATGCACCCGGACGGAGGCTGCTTCTTTTTACGTGATGCCCAACTTCCTTCAACACGTCTCCTTCGCCACTAGGGGTGATAAAGTCCTAGACCACTTAATCTACCCACAAGCAGCATAAAAGGCCCTCCCTCATCGCCCCTTCGGCCAATCATTATTCTATACTCCTGCTTCCTGTCTTCAAGCAGAAGCTCAAACAGGAAGTACCCATTACTCGCTCCGTAGAGAAATGGTCCGCCGAATCAGAGGCTATACTACAGGACTGCTTTGTTAGCGCCGACTGGAATATGTCCTGGAACTCCCCTGAAAACTTCAACGAGCTAACCACCTCCGTCACCGGCTTCATTAGGAAATGCATCTCTGACGTTGTCACCACAGTGAAGTTTCGCTGCTTCCCCAATCAAAAGCCCTGGATTAACACAGAGGTTCGCACTAAGATAAAGACCAGGCTTAACGTACAGAGGGCTATCACTGCCAACCCCCGATCCTACGGCTGAGGACACAAACAACTCCTGTTACGACCTCTGCAGAGGCTTCAAACTAGCAAAGTGACAGTAGGAATGAGGTGGAATCCTATTATACAGGCTCTGACACACACCGCATGTGGCACAATGGATTACAAAGGAAGACCCAGCCATGATATGCCATACAAAGCCTTTCTACTAGACAAACTCATTGCATTTTATGCACACTTCGGGAAAAAACAAAACCGAGCCGTGCATGAGGGCACCCGCCGACGCTCACAAGGCCACTGGGCCAGACTATTCCAGGGCGCATTCTCAATGTATGTGCGGAACAGCTGGCAAAAACATTCCATTGTCCAAGTCTGTAATCCCCACGTCTTAAGCTGACCACTACCATTCCTGTTCCCAAGAACTCTAAGGCTACCTGCCACAATGACTACCGCCCTGTAGCACTCACATCTGTAATAATGAAGCGCTTTGAAATGCTGGTTGTGGTACACATCAACTCCATCATCCCAGACATCCTAGACACACTCCAATTTGCATACCTCCCCAACAGAGCCATAGATGATGCAATCTCAATTGCACTCCACACTGCCCTTACCCACCTAGATTAGAGGAATACCTATGTGAGAATGCTGTTCATTGACTACAGCTCAGCGTTCAACACCATAGTCCCCTCCAAGCTCGGTGTTTACCCACTCCAACACCATCATCAAGTTTGCTGACGACGCGACGGTGGTAGGCCTGATCACTGGCGATGATGACTACAGGAAACGGGGAGTTGACTGCACCATTGAGAGCATATTGACTGGCTGCATCACTGCTTGGTATGGCAACTGCACCGCCCTTGATTGCATGGCACTAGAGAGGGTGGTGCGGCTAGACCAGTATGTCACGGGGCCGAGCTCCCTGCGATCCAGGACCTCTATATCAGGCAGTGTGAAAGGAAGGCCTGGAAAATTGTTAAAGACTCCATCCACCCAAGCCCATAGACTGTTCACTCTGCTTCTGTATGACAAGCGGTATGGGAGCAACAAGTCTGACACCAACAGGCGCCTGAACAGCTTCTATCCCCAAGCCATAAGACTGCTAAATAGCTAACAGGATGGCTACATGGACTATCTGCATTGACTGTTTTACTTTATTTTCACACTTACTCTATGCACTCTCACAGGACTTGCACACATTCACACTGACACTCCAGCACACACACACTCACACATACTCACTTAATTTGCTCACACACACATAACATGCACACACATTCATACTCCCCGGGCTCCCAAGTGGCGCAGCTGTCTCAGGCACTGCATCTCAGTGCAAGATGCGTAACTACAGTCCCTGGTTCGAATCCACGCTGTATCACATCCGGCCGTGTTTGGGAGTCCCGTAGGGCAGTGCACAATTGGCCCAGCGGTGTCCGGGTTTGGCCGGGGTAGGCCGGCATTGTAAATAAAAATGTGTTCTTAACTGACTTGCCTAGTTAAATAAAGGTTTAAATAAAATAGTGATTAAACACACACACACACACTCACATACAATCATCATATATGCTCCTGTCTAGTCAACCTTCCCCCTTTTACATATCTACCCCTACCCCTCCAGTATCCCTGCACTTAGTAAATATTGTATTGCCACTGACCCTGGAACTGACCACTTAGCTTACTTACTTTCTCGTGTTCGTCTTATTTAGATTTCTTGTATGTTTTTGTTCTACTTTACTTTATTTATAGTACTACTGATATTGATTACTGCATTGTTGGGAAAGAGTTTTCAAGAAAGGCATTTCACTGTACTTGTGCACGTGACAATAAAACCTGAAAATTGCTGGCGCGTGCTCATGTATGGACCGCAAAGGAACAGCGATTATTCTTGGAAAAAGTGATAGTTGGAAACCTGCAGAATCGTTTCTTTCTGCTCGTCTTACCTGAATGTGACTCTGTAGGAGGATTAGAAAAAGTCACTTTTTGGCATTGGGGAAAAAATGACATGTCCTCTTAAAACAGCTTTAACACATGGTGTTTCTGATATTAAAATTCTTACAACATATGTATGTTAAATAGATTTATTTAGCGAAAGTCAAGGATAGAGGGGGGGCATGACTTAAACAATTGCAGAGATATTTACATTTTAAATGAATATGCAGTCAAAATGACTGCCTCTGTGCAGAGGCGACACCCAGCAGGGGATCGCTGTTTGTCTGCTTTTAGTTGTACGTACCTCCCTGATTACTCCTATCCTGGGTGCCACGTCTGGGACTCCTGGCCCTCCCTCTTCTACTCCCTGTTTCAGAGACAGACATCCCCTCGCCTCCATGTCCAAAAGGAGATGAATCACATGTGTTAAGGGGTGTAATGATTCATCATCATCCTTTTCTCATCTGTCTTGAGTGTCCCCGGCAGAACGGGCAGTCCTGCATTGTCCTTTTCACTCTCCCAGCTCTGACACCTAATGTGTGGCCTGACGGCTACAGGAGATACTCACCGCACTGCAGTGCTGGAAAACCCGCGCTCTGGGTCTAATGATGTAGGCTCCAATATGTGGTGCTCGTTGGGAGAAAAGCCACAGCTTTGAATTCACTAGTATTTCACTGGGCAGTGGTGTAGTTGTTTGTGTGTTTGTTAAGAATCAGAGGTTTTTTCCATCGGATTATGAAACTAAACTATTTGTTTGTCCAACAGTCTGTTGTTTGCTAAACAGTATTATTTCTATAAGGACCTGGGCATTCCCTTTTAATTAAGGCTTTTCTATATTGCTGTAATTGTTACAATCAATCTTCTTCAGCATGTATGACTTGCAGTTGTGAGCTTTTGTTGAAAGTGCTGAGCACAGTGCAAAGTGTTGGTGCAGTAAATGAAAGTGTTTAGGTCCCTGTAGACCACAAACTCCACTCAAAATGTTTTAACCATTTGGCGTCAATGTTTTAACCTTTACTCCAAAGCTCGTTTTAGCAAATTGCTCCTCTAAAGTACAAATAAATATGTGGGTGCGTGCGTACTGGTGAGTGTGTTTGTGCATTCGTGCTGTTGAGCAATCATGTACAAACATGTACATTGTCTTCAGAAAGTATTCATACCCCTTGACTTTTTCCACATGTTGTTGTGTTACAGCCTTACATTTAGATGTTTTGTCACTGGCCTACACACTACCCCATAATGTTAAAGTGGAATTATGTTTTTCTAAATGTTTACAAATGAATTCAACATGAAAAGCTGAACTGTCTTGAGTGAATAAGTGAATAATCTTCAACCCCTTTGAAACCCTTTGCTATGGCAAAGTAAACATTTGCTTATGAAGTGACCTAATAAGTTGCATGGACTCACTAATAATAGTGTTTAACATGATTTTTGAACAACTACCTCATCACTGTACCCCCCCCCCCCCCCCCCAGTCGAGCAGTGAATTTCAAAAACAGATCCACGAAGGTTTTCCAATGCTTCACAAAGGGCACCTATTGGGAGATGGGTTTAAAAAAATGTTTTTTTAAAGTAGACATTGACTATCACTTTGAGGATGGTGAAGTTATTAATAACACTTTGAATGGTGTATCAATGCACCCAATTACTACAAAGATACAGGCGTCCTTCCTGATGCAGTTGCCAGAGAGTAAGGAAACCACTCAGGGATTTCCCCATGAGGCCAATGGTGACTTTAAAACAGTTAGTTTAATGGCTGTGATAGGAGAAAACTAAGGATGGATCAACAACATTGTAGTTACTCCACAATACTAACCTTATTGACAGAGTGAAAAGAAGGAAGCCTGTACGTGTAGAATAAAAAATATTCCAAAACATGCATCCTGTTTGTGATAAGGCACTAAAGTAAAACTGCAAAAAGTAAAACTGAATATGGAAAAGAAATTAACTTCATGTCTTGAACACAAAGTGTTATGTTTGGGGCAAGTCCAGCATATCACTAAGTACCACTCTTCATATTTTCAAGCATGATAAGCGGGGTCAAGCATGTTATGGGTATGCTTGTGCAATAGTATTGCTTCCGTCCCTCTCCTGCCCCTACCTGGGCTCGAACCAGGGACCGTCTGCACACATCAACAATTGACACCCACAAAGCATCGTTACCTGTCGCTCCACAAAAGCCGCGGCCCTTGCAGAGCAAGGGGAACAACTATTTCAAGGTCTCAGAGCAAGTGACGTCACCGATTGAAACGCTATTAGCGTGCACCCTGCTAACTAGCTAGCCATTTCACACCGGTTACACTCATCCTCCTTTTCCGCAGTAACCAGTGATCTGGGTAAACAGCATCAGTGTAACAGTATTGCTTCCGTCCCTCTCCTCACCCCTACCTGGGCTTGAACCAGGGACTCTCTGCACACATCAACAACTGACACCCTCAAAGCATCGTTAGCTATCGCTCCAACTAACTTAATTAGTTGTTGCAGAGCAAGGGGAACAACTACTTCAAGGTCTCAGAGCGAGTGACATCACCAATTGAAATGCTATTAGCACGTACCCTGCTAATTAGCTAGCCATTTCACACCGGTTACACTTGTCATTGGCAAGGACTAGGGAGTTTTTTTTATTATAAAAATAAACGGAATTTAGCTAAGCACAGGCAAAATCCTAGGGGAAAATCTGGCTCAGTCTGCTTTCCAACAGACACTGGGAGACAAATTCACCTTTCAGCAAGACAATAACCTTAAACATAAGGCCATATATACATCATGACGACATTGAAAGTGGCCCAGTTCCAGTTTTGACTTAAATTTGCCTTGAAAATCTATGGCAAGACTTGAAAATGGCTGTCCAGCAATGTTCAACAACCAACTTGACAGAGCTTGAAGAATTTTTAAAAGAATAATGTGCAAATATCTACATTCCAGGTGTGCAAAGCTCTTAGAGACTTACCCAGAAAGACTCACAGCTGTAATCACTGCCAAAGGTGATTCTAACATGTAATATCTCAGGGGGTTGAATACTTATCTAAGGAAGATATATTAGTGCTTTATTTTTCATATATTTTTTACAATTTTCACATTTTTATTCGACTTTGACATTACAGAGTATTTTGTGTAGATCGTTGACAAAAAAACGATTAAACCTATTTAATCCCACTTTGTTACACAACAAAATGTGTATAAAATAAAAGGGTGGGAATACTTTCTGAAGGCACTGTAGTTCCAACGAGAATGAACACACACTTGTCCTTAACTCAAGTTAAAACAGTAATTCACCCTGTCAACTTGATGAATGTGCTTTACCATTATTTAAATACCAATTAAGTTAGTTGGTAGAAGATTCAGTGTTTTTTTTCTCCTCCTGGCATCAACACTTCTGACTCTGACACAATTGTGTCTGCTGTAGGAGGCCTAATCCAATCCCTGGTTATCTGTATCTCCTGCTCTGCAATTTGGTTCCATGCTGTGGGTTTGTGACAGGAGAATACTATTATTTTATTGCACCAAATGGGGGAAGAAGTGTCTCCTAGCAACAGTCTGCTGGTGCCATGATGCCTGAGGAAGGTGGAATTAGTCTAAGCAAAAAAGTCCCCAAAGAACGCAAGAATGGCCCCCCTCTTTACTTCTTCTGCACCGGAGAAAAACTAAAAAGGTGAACATTGATTTCTCTTCCCTCTTCTATAGTGAAGGCCTTTGAGGTGGAATTACACCTCAAACTTGTTAGTCGTCCGCTGCTGGAGTTTCCATTCCATACTTAGGAATCCCGTTTGACTGCATTGCTAATCACGTCAAAGAAGAAGTGTGTTCAATGAGCAATGCTCTGCATGGTTTTACATCAAATAACCATGGTGGCAGTACGGCGGGATGGCAGAGGGTTTCATATTGGAATTTCTCCCATGGCCATAGAGCACGTGAATTGAATACATTTCCCGTAAACCTCTTGAGAAATACACCAGTTAACATAGAGATTAACTTTTATGGTATAGTATAGCCTCCCCAATGGGCAAAGACATCAATTCAACATTTATTCCAGGTTGGTTCAACGTAATTCTATATATTTTTCATTGGAAGGACTTGATAGCAACATTGATTCTACCAGCGTGTTCCCAGTGGGTCAGTGCTAACAGGAGTGTTACTTTAGTGAAGTGTATGAGCTGATTTTGCATCAAAAAAACACTGTGGCTGTGTAGAGACTTTCATATTTGAGTTCCTCCCGTACATTTCCATTGAAATCTCTTGAGAAATACACCAGTTAACATAGAGACTTACTTCTTGGTATATAGCATAGCCTTAGTGCGCACGTTACTTTGTATGTTAGTGTAGTGTTTGAGACAAAGACTCAGTGGACTAAATGACTTGGGTTTGTGATCACATTTCCATTAAACCTCTTAAGGAAAACACCAGTTAAAAAATACTTACTGTAGCCTGATATCATGTTAGTGTAGTGTATGAGACTCTCTAAATGTATTATTCACACTTTTGTGACAGGCTGCATAATTAAATAAGCGGGGTTGGCTCTGTTAATTGGCTGTGGGCTTGGAGGGGGCTGTGCATGTGGGTTAACACCAAGGTGTTGTTGTTTGTGTTGGTCTCTACTGCTTTGGTGCCCCACATAAAAAGCATGTGTGGAGAAAACCTGGGAGTGCCTCCCTGGCATTGGGATTGGAAATTGCCATGTTCCCAATGTTCCCATTCATCTATGTCCAATGTAGTGGTGTAGGGATCAGTACATGGGCACACGTACACACATCGGCACACAGTCACATACGTAATACACACACAGGTTGGTCGTTCCAATATTGCATTTTAAAAGCCTGTTATATTAAATGCAGTACCCTAGCTTTAATATAAACAACATTGAAAATGTAATGAATCTGATTTTTTTATATGAATAAGGAAAGGTCCCACGTCACTGTTTTTCCAGGAACATTTTAATCCATTTAACCCAAAATTGTCCCAACGTTTTCACCATCATTGTAAAGCCCTAGTTATTTTGTTGCTTTGACAGTCATTTCTGAAGATGGTTATTTATTTCACGTGATTAGTGGTTTGTCCCTCATTTTAAGGGTCAACCCTGTTACATGAACTGAACTATAATTTGAATAAGGTGAAACTATTCCTTTTTAAATTCTTTTTTCAAAAGAAACATTGAACACTCAAATCATAGTGTAAAAGCAGGTGAGCGTTTTGTGGTAGAAAACTGAGAGTCGAACATAACATGTCAACCCTGTTACCCATAGTAGATGGTCTAGAAAAGTGTTAAGTAAGAATGTGTTAAGCTTGCATTCAATTGCCCCTCCCTGCTGCACAATACCTGCTTCCATTCCCCCAGTCACAAGGCGAGCTATGGCTGATTTTAAAATGAAATCATCATCGGTAAACCTTGTAACTTTAATTGGCAATTTAAAAAATATAGTTTTGATGTGGAATTTTTTTTTTATATTAAGTGGAACATGCTCTCTTTATGACAGAATATAAACATTTGGTGAAATAAAAGGTTTTTCTTGACAGGATTACACGCCCCAAAAGGCCCTCTTTTTGTTGAACGGCCCAGGAAGGACCTACAAGCCTCAATGTACAGATACACTTGCACACACATGTAACACATACAGCTACCCATTCTGTTCCACACACTGTTCCAAGCGGGTGCACGTGCAAACTCAGGAACACACAGTCTGCGGCACACGCTTTATACTGACTACATGTACAGATTTACATGTAGTTCCATGTGCAGTTCCATATTCTTAGACAATGATTTCTGTGTTTCTCTCTGTTTCTATCTCACAGGGATATCAAACCAGACAACATCTTGTTAGATGAACAAGGTGAGAATGCCTTAGAGATGACTTTATCCTGTACTCATCCTGTACTCATCAGATGTTTACGACGTGTGTACGTTTTGCCTTTGTCACATACTTTATGAGGGCACATGTAGGCCATTTGAGTGACATAGTTGCTCATGTGCGTGTGTGCAGTATGTGTGGTAGAGAAGGAGAGAGAACGAGAGGGAGAGAGTGAGAGAGAAAAATGTAAAGCGAGCTTCTGAGAAAGAAAATGGTCCAAGGTGACAGGTAGGACACACAGTCATGACTCTGCAGGATGTTACTGTCGGTATCACCACAGTAATGGGGTCGGCGCTCATGCAGAATAGCCAGAATGTGTGTCTCACACCCCACCATGCTATGAAGACATGCAGAAAGAAGCACAAGGACACACTAGTCCACTTCACTACTGTGGTCTGTAGACATCAGCTCTTACAGTAAAATGCTCAGGCAGACTCTGCTTCAAGTATTTTCTAAATATATATTTGTAATGTATTTTATTGTTTTAAGGACAGTGACAGACAGTGACAGGGTAGAGACGGAGACAGATACAGAGGGAGACTGAGAGTAGGGGCCGAGGCAGGATTCATAACCCTGTCGCCAGCGGGTATATGTGGTCTGCAGTCGGCAGCGCTACCACTAGACCAGACTCCGGCAAACAAACGTCTCGTTGACACACTGAATCATGTTTTTACTAAGCTATTTGTGTTTTGTTTTTGTTTATCAGTTAGTTAGTCAATGTTAGTCAGAGACAACACATTTGATTTAGGTTACATCAGGCAATAAAGATAGAAAGCCTACTCAAGTTCAGACAAAAAATAGATACCGTAGCTTTCAGTTTCTTTTGGATAGTTTTGTTAAAGAAAGAAACATGTTTTGGGGAGTTTTATGGATGTGGTGTTACAGTATATTTGAGTTTGGTTCTAAGGAGCGCTGTCTTCACAGGCCACGCCCACCTGACAGACTTCAACGTTGCTACAATAATCAAGGATGGAGAGAGGGCCACGGCCTTAGCTGGAACCAAGCCCTACATGGGTAAGACTTTTATACCTATTATTCCTTCAGCCCTGGGAAACCCTTATCAATAGCCTGGACCCAGATCTGTTTGTGCTGTCTTGCCAACTCCTATGGTCACGATTATGACGAGACAGATCTGTAACCGTATCACTAACATACTGTGTAAATATCCATTAGTGTTCTATAGTCTTGTGTAGCCTAGCTGACTGACTCTGTCTGTGTTGTATCTCCTCCAGCCCCAGAGATCTTCCAGTCCTTTGTGAGCGGGGGGGTGGGTTATGCCTTTGAGGTGGATTGGTGGTCGCTAGGCGTGACAGTTTTTGAGGTGCTGCGTGGATGGGTAAGGAAAGGCATTATGGGAAGTGGAGCTCTTCTTGAGTTATGACAACTGAATGTGGTTGATACTCACCTCTTTACATTTCTCACTGTCTGTCTATGCTTTTCTCTCTCTTTCTCTCTCTCTCTCTCTCTCTCTCTCTCTCTCTCTCTCTTTCTCTCTTTCTCTTCTCTCTTTCTCTCTTTCTCTCTTTCTCTCTCTCTTTCTCTCTTTCTCTCTCTCTCTCTCTTTCTCTCTTTCTCTTTCTCTCTCTCTTTCTCTCTCTCTTACTCTCTCTCTTTCTCTCTCTCTCTTTCTCTCTCTCTTTCTCTCTTTCTCTCTCTCTCTCTCTCTTTCTCTCTCTCTCTTTCTCTCTCTCTCTTTCTCTCTCTCTCTCTTTCTCTCTCTCTCTTTCTCTCTCTCTCTTTCTCTCTCTCTCTCTCTCTCTCTCTCTTTCGCCCTTCTCCTTCCCTCGCCCTCTCACCCTCTCTCTCTCTCCCTCTGTCAGAGGCCCTATGAGATCCATGCCAGTAACTCAGTGGAGTCTTTAATGCAGCTTTTCAGTACAGTCAGTGTGCAGTACAACTCCACCTGGCCCAAGGATCTGGTCCATCTCATGAGGAAGGTAAGTGGGGAGGGGAGGGGAAGTGGAAGGGGGAAGGAGTAAGATGAGTGGAGGGGATTTCAATTTTTGATTTATTACAATCCCCATTAGCCGATGCCAATAGCAACAGCTAGTCTTACTGGGGTCCAAGAAGAGCGGAGAGTCGAGGTAAGGAGAGTAAAAGTGAGGAGAGGAGACGAGGGGCAGAAGTGGAGAGATGGGCTGCTGTGGAGGGGAGAGTTGTCAGGGGAAAGTCTACAGTGGAGTAGAGTCGAGTCAGTGGTCAGAAGACAGAAGAAGGCTCAGAAAAGTAATTGAGGTGAAAGTGGATGGAGGGAGAGTTGCCTAAGGCCAGAGGGGAACAGAGGGAGAGATTTAGCGATATAAGGACAAGGAGGATAGACAAATGGAGTGGCAGGGAGTCAGAGTACTGAGGGACTACTCTCTAATCTGTGCGTGTCTGCTCCAGTCAGAGCCAACGAGGCTCCAGGGCGATGGCATCTGTATCTTCCGCTTGGCTGCTGATTGATTACCATGTCTGAACTCCACCTAGACGGACCTAAACAGCCCTCTGGGAGAAATGACTCGTCTGAATTTTCAGAGTGGGAGAGTTTGGAGAGAGATGGTTGACATGGCAACAGAACTACATCCCACAATCATTTCTCCTAGGTTTATGTTATGCTGTCCCACGGTGAAACTTAACAGCTGTTCTATTTCAAATAATTGTTTCGATGTCTCACAAATGGGGATTCACTCTAGAAGATTCACTAACTGAAGAACCAATCACAGCGTCTGTTGGAGAAGCTCTCCTCAGCGCGACTAGATCACTGTCTCCTACTGAACTGTTCTCAGGCGAAACCGTGAGGTTAAGCTGCAGAACTAGGACCTCAGCTCCTGTCGATAGTGTTGAGTACTGACCGAGAGGAAAGTTTTGCTTAGAGTATAAATAGTTTTCTACTCCTCAGTCTCCGGTGGTAGCTAGCGTCACAAGCAAGCCCCCGGTAGTTGAGCTGTCACTGGCCAACGACCTCAAGCTCAGTGCTGCGTCAGAGACCGACACTTCTCTTCCTGGGAAGACAGAGCGCATTTCCGCCTCCATCTTCCAGAAGTTTTACGTGTCTGCTGCACATTCATTAGAGGAGCCATTCAAGGCTGTAGGCATGCCATGAGCCTTGCGGTGGTGGGGGAGAGAGCCTTGTGGCTCAACTTGTCCAGCCTCTCGGACAAGGAAAAGGCAGATTTCCTTAATGCTCCTATAGCGCCAAAGGAACTGTTTGGGCCTTATGCCTGCAGAAGTGCGAACTTCGGAAGAAGGAAGGTGAAGCCTTCAACTTCTGCTTGCCCCGTAGACCTGGGCACCGTGGCAACCAGGTCTACCCCTCCACGAGCCGAGGCTTCGCGGCAGGGAGAGGGCAACACACTGGCACCAGGGTTTTTTCGCAATGCAAAACCCCCAGCAACGCAGCAGGCTGCGAACCCACAATTTGGTTCTCCTACAGAGGCCGACAGTGGGGGAAGTGGTCCTTCGCTGCTACTGCAACAAGGTCCCATCCACCAGCAGTAGAGAGGGGCAGCAAACAGGTCACTACATGTTCTGGCCTGTCCCCAAGTGCCCTCCGTGCCACAGCTCTCCCTCAGCGCTTTCACAAGCACCTGAGGCAAAAAGACAAATGATCAGTCACCCCATTCTGGACCTACGGGTCTTCAACAGCTATCTGAGAAAGTACACGTTTCGTATTCTTACGCTCAAAGTGCTGTCTCGCTCTATTCGTTGAGGCAATGTTACTCAATGCTTATTTTCACATAAGTATTCTGCCAGCACACGGGAAGTTTCTCAGGTTTGCCTTTCAAGACACAGCCTGTGAATACCTCGCTGTCCCCTTCGGGCTAGCACTAGCTCCACAAACGTTCAGCAAGTGTGTGGAAGCGGCCCCAACACAGGAGCAAGCGGTATGCGACATGACTTCCCTTTTAACCCATCTCACCGGCAAAACGCTACCCCATTATCATGGACAGAACACAGTGCGTAAAGCAGGTGTCTGAAAATTCGGCATTGGCTTTGTTACTCTAATTGGTTAGAGATGACTAAATCCCTGATTACTTTGTTTGTACAACACCCCTCATTTTGACGTCACCAGAAACAACTTCAGTCTCAGACTGAAGTATGTAGCGAACGATAGAGCAGCAGATGAATTCAGTTTGAGTTGTCAGGCAAGGATTCTCTCTCTCATCGGGCTACACTATTGGACGACCACATCACGTCGTTCCGATAATGGCTCTCCCTGTTCACAGGGGGCACTCAGTCATGCTCAAAACCTGCCTCTGAGTGCTGGGATTGATTGCGTCCACCATCTCAGTTGTACCGCTAGGACTACTGAGAACAGGAGACTTTCACTGTTGGGTATCTGCCAATCCCCTGTGTCCACAACGGCACCTCAATCGAAAGATAACGGTGACCATGGACTGTCTCTTTGCGCTCCGTCACTGGAAGAGCCCCTCGGTCATCAAGGAAGGTAGTGACAACAGGCACATCACTTACAGGGTAGAGCACAGTTCACAAGAGAAAAGCAGTAAACGGACTGTGGTCCCCGCAGCTCCACCACGCTCATATAAATTATCTGGAACTGCTCATAGTGTTTCATTCATTGATACACTTTCTACACTTCCTTCAAAATGATCAAATCATGGTCAGGACAGACAATTCGACTGTGGTGATATACATCAACTGCCAGGGTGGTGCTCGCTCTCTGCATTTACACAGAATAGCTACAGTACCAAGATTATACTGTGGCGCAGAGCTCACCTCTTCTCATTATGCGCAACTCATTTCATGGGCGTACTGAATGAAGGAGCAGACTTATTGTCCAGAGGGAATCCCCTCTACTGGGATTGGAGACTCTATCCCCAGGTGGTGAACCAGATCTGGGAGATACACGGTCTAGTCACTGTAGATCTCTTCGCATCGCACAAAGACACACACTGTCCGTTGTTCCTAGCAGGAGATGCGCCACTGGGGTTGGACCCACTGGCACATCCTTGGCCATGGGTGATGCTTTACGCTTGTCCTCCTCTATGCTTGATACTTCCCACTCTGAACAGAGTGAGGGAACAAGGCTTATCACTCATCTCGGTAGCCACTTGATGGCCATGGAAGCTCTACTCTCCTGCTTTACAATGAGCCCTGGCAGTTACTGTTAGGATCTTTTGACCCAAAGCGAATAGAGATGTTTTCCACCCTCACCCAGAAACCATGGCCTTCTGGAAGTGGCCCGTGAGAGGATGCGAAAGGCTTGCCAATCGGAATCATTGAGACTATCCAGAGTTCAAGGGCCTCTTCTACACGCTCACTGTATGGAAACAAGTTGTGCGTTTTGAGAAGTGGTGTGAACAATAGCCTTCAGATAATTCCTTAACGATGCTCAGTATCCAAGGTTTTATGCTTCTTGCAGGACATTTTAGGCAGAGGGAAGACATTTTCCACTGTAAGGTCTATTTAACTGCTATCTCGGCCTGTCATATAGGCTTGGACAATAACATAGTAGGGATACACCCTCGGTTATGTCGTTTTTTGAAGGGAGCGCGTCGCTTATTCCCAGTTTCCAAGCCTTTAGCCCCATCTTGGGACCTGTCTATTGTGCTTGAGGCAATTTTGCAGCAGCCTTTTAAGCCACTGGATAGTGTGGAGATGAAATAACTCTCCTTCAAAACAGCTTTAGTGATTGACCTTACATCAGCAAAGCAAGTGATTGACCTGCATGATTTGTCAGTCCACCATTCGTGCTTACAGTTTGCCCCGGTGTAATCCAAGGTAACGTTGTTATCTATCCCCGCATTTATGCCTTAGGTCAGCGACAATTACAATTGTCTCTTCTTAGAGCTTATGGCTTTCCAGCCGCCACCCTTCACTTCTATGGAAGAAGAGTGTCTCCACCATTTATGTCCAGTGCTTTGATAGAACGAGAGCATGTCGAAAGAGTGACCAACTCTTCGAGTGGGCCCCTCTCTTGTCAAAGGCTATCCCATTGGACAGTGACTATTGTATTGGCTTATAATAGCAAGGCTTTGCAGTCAGGGTTGGAGAGTAACTGATTACAAGAAAACTGTAACTGTAATCAGTTATGTTACAGGCAAATATATTGTAATCAGAATACATATACTTTTGAAAACTAGATGATTACTTCTTCGATACTTTTAGATTCAAGATACATTATGACACCTTTCTGTTTTCTCAATGACATTAAATTCAGCATTGGAAAAAGGCACAAATTTAAGTTTGTTCGTCCTGAGCCAATCTGACCACAAGTACGAGACCACTATGATGACACGCCAAATGCGTTTGATGGATGCTTTTTGTCTTCTTCTAATGCCTCTTAAAGGGAAAGTAATTAAACGGATTACTTTCAGTTACTTTTGATCTTACTGAGCTTGGGTAATCCAAAAGTAACTTTACTGATTACAATTTTGGACACAACTAGTAACATAACTATAACATAACTATAACTAGTAATTGTAACGAATTACATTTAGAAAGTAAACTACCCAACCCTGTTTACAGCCCCGGGAGGGCCTGAGGGCTCATTCCACCAAAGGTATGGTTACCTCTTGGGCACTGTTCAAATGCATCTCTTTGCAAGAGATTTACGATGCGGCATGTTGGGCCACCCCTTGTTGGGCCACCACGTTTGAGGTTTTACCGACTGGATTTCACTGCACCTTTGTTGGGGCATACTGTCCTCAGTGTCGGAGCCTCTGAGGGGTGATTCTATTGGGACTACTCTGACTTCGGAGAGCATGTCTGCGATACTGAAGTTGGCCATATCCCCAAATGTGAGACATGGAAACGAGCATTTGAAATAGAACAGGGTTGTTGCGTAACCCATGTTTTGTGATAATGTGAGTGAGATGACTCACTGCATTTCCATGCTCGCAAGAGCGCAATGAAGAGAGGCATGAGTTTTTAAATATTGTTTCCATTGAACATGCCATACAAATAAAGGTATTTAAATGAATTATATGAAGTGCCTTGGTCCTCCTTTCATTTGGAAGAAAGGCATGCTTGAGAATGACCAGAGGCGGGGCGAGTTGCACCTTATAAGGCGGGGAGGGGCTCACCTCTTCTCCAATTTTACCTGTCTGTCTCCAAAAGATGCTGTAATTGGTTCTTCATTTAGTGAATCTGCTAGAGCGAATCCCCATATGTGAGACATCTCACTCATATTATCATAGAAGCGGGGTTATGTAAATACCCAAGATTTCCCTTCATTGTAGATACAATACTATTGATACAAGTTTCTCCCCTGACAATGATCTAAATCCTTATCTAATTAAATGTATGCTAATCAGGGTGGTGTCTTTATTTTGGATTGATAAGGCACCTGATCCCTGTACTGTAAGACTGTGGCTGATTTAAGAGTGCCCCCTAATGTCGATACTACCTAGATTATTGGATCTGAATTTAACATTCAACCTGTTTAGTCACAAGCCATAAGGTTTTTCAATTCAATACGACTTTATTCTTCCCTGCGGAGAAATTAGAAAGCAATGTAGTGGATACTGTAGAGGTGATAGTGTTTGAGTTTTTAATGGAACTAAATGATGTACAATATAATCTCTGTGTGTGTGCCTCTCAGCTGCTGACGGTGAACCCAGAGCATCGTTTCTCCAGCCTGTCTGACATGCAGACGGCTCCCTACCTCTCTGACATCAACTGGGACGCTGTGTACGAGAAGAAGATAGAGGCTGGGTTTGTTCCTAACGTACGTATGGACCATAAATCTAGCACATGGGAGCATAGAAGGCAGTGTGCTGTGTTTTCACCTTTTTATGGACCATAAACACTGATTCACACTTCACACATACAGTATATAAGATGAACTACATTATCTCATCTTGTTCATTTATTCAGACACATAAACGTCCACATGTAGTCTTATACATAACCCAGTCTCTCACACTTGTTACATTCTGTGAAATGTCCAGTATTTGCTTCGCTATTATTATTTGTATTATTATTTATCCTGCTGCAAGTCACTTTCTCTTAATCCCTGTCTATATGTACATATCTACCTCTAATACTCCAGTATCCCTGCACATCATACATGTGGTACTGCCACTGACCTTGTATATTCATGGGTTGCAATTTGCGTCACAATATTGTTTTGAACGTTCGTTTTAGGACTGATGTTCAACTGAGCATTCTACTCAATGCATCCTCATTGGGCGCTGATGAAGATTTGGTCTAAAGTGCATTACTGTGTCTTGAAAACACATTACATTTCTAAAGAAGGCAAATAATTAGTCGGAAAACCTTTTGTCATCATTTAAATGATGGCAGATTGACTTGAGATACATTATAACGTTAGCTAGCTAGCTAAGATTGAGGGTAGACCTCCAGATTTTAGCTAGCTAACATTAGCATTGCTAGCTATTTTTTATTAACTTTGCTCGTTAATGACAACATCGCCATCCGTCTAAAGTACATTGACAACATGAATATGTGTCTACTTTAGCAATGGCATCATATTCCCAAGCCCCTATAGTGTAATTTAGACTAAACAGTCATTAGCCCTGGTTCTACTTTTGAGCATCAATACTGCTGTGGTGTCTGTAGAACGTTGATAACAAAGGCAACGACACGACCGAGGGACAGCGGTGCAACACATAAATAGCTTCCTCTCTTATTTCTATTTCTTTTTTATATTGAATACTGCACTGTTGGCTAGGGCTTGCAAGTTAAGCATTTCACTGTACTTAAATAAATAAATATAAATAACTATAATAAGTCGATTGTAGCCAATAAACTATGCAAGTCCATTTTATTCATGCTGTGGAGCCTGTAATATGTTTGCATGTGTGTGTTCATATGTGTGTGCGTGTGTACGTGTGTCTGGATTTAGGTATATAGTTATTCATTAGTGTACTGTGTGTCTTGGTTCCACAGAAGGGCCGTCTGCATTGCGACCCCACCTTTGAGCTGGAGGAGATGATACTAGAATCTCGTCCCCTCCACAAGAAGAAGAAGAGGCTGGCCAAAAACAGGTCACGGGAAGCCAGCAAGGATTCTCAGTCTGTGAGTGTCACATCAACCAGTCACTACTGACTGTACCTGGGTCATGTTAATCACAATCAGAATCACTTTATTCGCCAAGTACATTTACACATACCCAGAATTTGACTTAGGGAATAGGTGCTGCCAGCAATAGACAATGTACAAACAGAATACAGACACAAGTCAACCAAATGGAAGAAAACATGGAGGGACTACCTGAATTTGTCCAGTTAGAGATGTTCTATGTTGTCCCAAAAAATGACCCTGTTAAATAATGCTAGGAGAGTGTGGCAGATCTTGTTATTTTTCTCCCTTCATTTCATGAATATCATGAATCTTTTTATATTAAAGGCCGGTTATTTTCTTACACGATTACAGTATTATAAGAAATCCACCTTGTTATCTGTGATTGCGCCCATTATTTACCATGGATTTTAGACAATCCATATGTATGAGCTGTGTTTTCATTAGCCAAGCCCCTCATTACGAGCACCACATTATTAATGTTGACCTTCAGTGTTATCAAGAGTGATCTCTGGGTGCTGTAAAAGCAGTAAAGCTTGTATCTTCTAACAATAGCCCCCATCTTACTCCGGGCCTGAGCAGTCTTCTAGTGTGTGAGGGGGCTCAGTTATTACCTAGATGATTAAATTATGAAGCCATCAGTGGTGATGTCATGCCTCCAAGTGCTTTCAGAAATATAAGCTTCTATTTTTGTCCTGTGCCAAACATCCAATTTGAGGGAAAGCACACAAACAAATCACTGGGCGTGATTTAAAAGCGGGAAGAAGGGGGTGTTTGTAATCTTTCAGGTCTCACTGGTGATTGATTGAGGTGAGATTGATCTCGTACTTCATCATTGTCGACCTGTGTGGGTGATGATGATCATGGCTATTCTCTTTCCTACACTGCCCTCAGGAGAACGACTACCTGCAGGAGTGCCTTGAAGTCGTGCAGTCGGAGTTCATGATCTTCAACCGCGAGAAGTAAGACCACAAACCAAACCCTTCGCCTGGAGACAAATCAAAACATATTAATGTTAAACCATTGTGGAATGCTTTTTTAAAGTGGTATGCATAAGGCTGAGATACCACCTATATAAGGACTACATGACACCTGGCACGCACGTGAATAGATATTTATAAATGTTTGTTTCACCTGACCCAAGCATTGTTAGCTCTATAATAATATACTAAGATTATATAAACGCAGAACCAATTACTGAACCTGGGAGACCAATAAAAAACATATTAATGTTACATCATTCTTAGCTCTCTAGTGCCAGAGATTATTCACACTGCTTTACTTTTTCCACGTTTTATTGTGTTACAGCCTGAATATAAAATTGATACAATTTTGATTTTGTGTCACTGATCTACACACAATACCCCATAATGTCAAAATGGAATGTTGTTTGTCGAACTTTTTTCAAATGAATAGCAAATGTGAAGCTGAAATGTCAATAAGTATTCAACCTCTTTTTTTATGGGGTGCCTTAAGTTCAGGAGTAAAAATGTGCTTAACAAATCACATAATAAGTTTCATGGACTAATTATGTGTTCAATAGTAGTGGTTAACATACAATTATCTGTAAGCTCCCTCAATTGAGTATTGAATTTCAAGCACAGATTCAACCACAAGGACCAGGGAGCTATTTCAATGCCTCAAAGAAGGACACCGATTTGTAGATGTCCCTTTGAGCATGGTTAAGTATTGATTCAGCTTACACCCAGTCAATACAAAGATAGAGGTGTCCTTCCTAACTCAGTTGCCGAAGAGGAGGGAAACTGCTCAGGGATTTCACTATAAGGTCAATGGTGATTTTAAAACAGTTACAGGGTTTAATTGTTGTGATATGAGAGCTGAGGATGGATCAACAACATTGTAGTTAATCCACAATACTAACTAAATGACAGAGTGAAAAGAAGGAAGCCTGTTTGCAACAAGGTACTTAAGTAATACTTTAAAAAAAAAAATCCTAAATACAAAGCGTTATGTTTGGGGCAAATCCATCACGACACGTTACTGAGTACCACGCTTCATATTTTCAAGTATGGTGGTGGCTGCATCGTGTTGTCATCAGCAAGTACTAGGGAGTTTTTTTAGGATAAAAAGAAAAGGAATACAGCTATAAGCACAGGCAAAATCCTAGAGGAAAACCTGGTTTAGTCTGCTTTCCAACAGACACTGAGAGACAAATCCACCTTTCTGTAGGACAATAACTTAAAACACAAAGTCCAATCTACACTGGAGTTGCTTACCAAAACAACATTGAATAGCAACGATCAACAATCAACTTGACACAGCTTGAAGAATTTATAAAGAATAATGGGGAAATATTGTACAATCCAGGTGTGCAAAGATCTTAAAGACTTACCCAAAAAGACTCCTACAAAGTATTGACTCAGGGGTGTGAATACTTATGTAAATTAGGTTATCAAATCTAGGGTATTGTGTGTAGATGGGTGAGAAAGAAAATCTATTCAATAAATGTTTTAACTCAGGCTGTAACACAACTAAATTTGGAATGAATCAAGGGGTATGAATACTTTCTGAAGGCACTGTATATGAGGCCTCCCACTCCTCTTTCTATTCTGGTTAGAGACAGTTTGCGCTGTTCTGTGAAGAGAGTAGTACACAGCGTTGTATGAGATCTTCAGTTTCTTGGCAATTTCTCACATGGAATAGCCTTCATTTCTCAGAACAAGAATAGACTGACGAGTTTCAAAGTTCTTTGTTTCTGGCCATTTTGAGCCTGTAATTGAACCCATAAATGCTAATGCTCCAGATACTCAACTAGTCTAAAGAAGGCCAGTTTTATTGCTTCTTTAATCAGACCAACCATTTTCAGCTGTGCTAACATAATTGCAAAAGGGTTTTCTAATGATCAATTAGCCTTTTAAAATGATAAACTTGGATTAGCTAACACAACGTGCCATTGGAACACAGGAGTGATGGTTGCTGATAATGGGCCTCTGTACGCCTATGTAGATATTCCATAAAAAACCTGCTGTTTCCAGCTACATAAGTCATTTACAACATTAACAATGTCTACACTGTATTTCTGATGGGAAAGGCGGCGGGTGGAAAGCCACAAGCTCCAAGGGGGGACAATTGTAATTGCCACTAACCTTAGCGGGGTTGGGCAACAAGGTAACCTTGGAAAATCCCTAGGGAAACTGTAGGCACGAATGGTGAACTGACAGTGTATATAGCTCACCCACTCGCTTTGCGGATGTAAGGGAGACCAGTAAAGGGGTCGTAAAGAAGAGATATACAGTTGAAGTCGGAAGTTTACATACACACACGTTTTTCAACCACTCCACAAATTTCTTGTTAACAAACTATAGTTTTGGCAAGTCGGTTAGGACATCTACTTTGTGCATGACAAAAGTCATTTTTACAACAATTGTTTACAGACAGATTATTTCACTTACAATTCACTGTATCACAATTCCAGTGGGTCAGAAGTTTACATACACTAAGTTGACTGTGCCTTTAAACAGATTGGAAAATTCCAGAAAATGATGTCATGGCTTTAGAAGATTCTGATGGGCTAATTGACATCATTTGAGTCAAATGGAGGTGTACCTGTGGATGTATTTCAAGGCCTACCTTCAAACAGTGCGTCTTTGCTTGACATCATGGGAAAATCAAAAGAAATCAGCCAAGACCTCAACAAGTCTGGTTCATCTTTGGGAGTAATGTCCAAACTCCTGAAGGTACCACATTCATCTGTACAAACAATAGTACGCAAGTATAAACACCATGGGACCACGCAGCTGTCATACTGCTCAGGAAGAAGACGCATTCTGTCACATAGAGATGAACGTACTTTGGTGCGAAAAGTGCAAATCAATCCCAGAACAATAGCAAAGGACCTTGTGAAGATGCTGGAAGAAACAGGTACAAAAGTATCTATATCCACAGTAAAACGAGTCCTATATCGACATAACCTGAAAGGCTGCTCAGCAAGGAAGAAGCCACTGCTCCAAAACCGCCATCAAAAAGACAGACTACGGTTTGCAACTGCACATGGGGACGAAGATCGTACTTTTTGGAGAAATGTCCTCTGGTCTGATGAAACAAAAATAGAACTGTTTGGCCATAATGACCATGGTTATGTTTGCTACAGGAGGGACTGGTGCACTTCACAAAATAGATGGCATCCTGAGGAAGGAAAATTATGTGGATATATTGAAGCAACATCTCAAGACATCAGTCAGGAAGTTAACGTTTGGTCGCAAATGGGTCTTCCAAATGCACAATGACCCCAAGCATACATCCAAAGTTGTGGAAAAATGGCTTAAGGACAACAAAGTCAAGGTATTAGAGTGGCCATCACAAAGCCCTGACCTCATCCCTATAGAAAATTTGTGGGCAGAACTGAAAAAGCATGTGTGAGCAAGGAGGCCTACAAACCTGATTCAGTTACACCAGCTCTGCCAGGAGGAATGGGCCAAAATTCACCCAACTTATTGTGGGAAGCTTGTGGCTACCCGAAACGTTTTGACCCAAGTTAAACAATTTAAAGGCAATGCTACCAAATACTAATTGAGTGTATGTAAACTTCTGACCCACTGGAAATGTGATGAAAGAAATAAAAGCTGAAATAAATAATTCTCTCTACTACTATTCTGACATTTCACATTCTTAAAATAAAGTGGTGATCCGAACTGACCTAAGACAGGGAATTTTTACTAGGATTAAATGTCAGGAATTGTGAAAAACTGAGTTTAAATGTATTTGGCTCAGGTGAATGTAAACTTCCGACTTCAACTGAATTTCAACACTACGCTTTCCTGTGGCATAAAAGGCTATGAAAGCCTCAAGCACAAGAGAAATCCCATGACAGGAGTAAAAGTTTGGTAACTGGTTGTATGCAAGGCACCCCCTTCATAAAACAACATACCATGGGGTGTTTTCCCACCATGCTCTTGTTGAAGGTTATATGACAGGCCGAGATAGCGGCTAGATAGACCTTAACAGTGGATAAAGCCTTCCCTCTGTCTAAAAGGTCCAGCAGAAAGCATAAAACCTTGGATACAGAGCATTGGTAAGGAATTATCTATTTTTGGTCAAAGCACTTCTCAAAAACGCCAAACTTATTTCCATACAGTGAGTGTCTGGAAGGGCCCCTAGCACTCTGGATAGTCTTAATGACTCCTAGAAGCAGGCCTGTCGCATCCAGATTTAACCTCTCACAGACTAGGCCATTGCATCCAGGTGAGGGTGGACAATCTCTCTGTTCATCTGGTTCAGCAGATCCCTGCGTAACATTTTATTTTATTTATTTCACCATTTTTTAACCAGGTAGGCTAGTTGAGAACAAGTTCTCATTTACAACTGCGACCTGGCCAAGATAAAGCAAAGCAGTGTGACACAAACAACAACACAGAGTTACACATGGAATAAACAAACATACAGTCAACAATACAATAGAAAAAGTCTATATACAGTGTGTGCAAATGAGGTAAGATAAGGGAGGTAAGGCAATAAATAGGCCATACTGGCGAAATAATTACAATATAGCAATTAAATACTGGAGTGATAGATGTGTAGAAGATGAATGTGCAAGTAGAGATACTGGGGTGCAAAGGAGCAAAATAAATAAATAACAGTATGGGGATGAGGTAGTTGGATGGGCTATTTACAGATTGGCTATGTACAGGTGCAGTGATCTGTGAGCTGCTCTGACAGCTTGTGCTTAATGTTAGTGAGGGAGATATGAGTCTCCAGCTTCAGGGATTTTGCAGTTCGTTCCAGTCATTGGCAGCAGAGAACTGGAAGGAAAGGCAGCCAAAGGAGGAATTGGCTTTTGGGGTGACCAGTGAAATATACCTGCTGGAGTGTGTGCTACGGGTGGGTGCTGCTATGGTGGCCAGTGAGCTGAGATAAGGTGGGGCTTTACCTAGCAAATACTTATATATAACCTGGAGCCAGTGGGTTTGGTGACGAATATGAAGCGAGCGCCAGCCAGCGAGAGCATACAGGTCACAGTGGTGGGTAGTATATGGGGCTTTGTTGACAAAACGGATGGCACTTTGATAGACTGCATCCAATTTACTGATTAGAATGTTGGAGGCTATTTTGTAAAGGACATCGCCAAAGTCAAGGATCGGTAGGATTGTCAGTTTTACAATGGTATGTTTGGCAGCATGAGTGAAGGATGCTTTGTTGCGAAATAGGAAGCCGATTCTAGATTTAATTTTGTATTGGAGATGCTTAATGTGAGTCTGGAAGGAGAGTTTACAGTCTAACCAGACACCTAGGTATTTGTAGTTGTCCACATATTCTAAGTCAGAACCGTCCAGAGTAGTGATGCTGGACGGGCGGGCAGGTGTGGGCAGCGATCAGTTGAAGAGCATGCATTTAGTACTTCTTGCATTTAAGAGCAGTTGGAGGCCACGGAAGGAGAGTTGTATGGCATTGAAGCTTGTCTGGAGGTTAGTTAACACAGTGTCCAAAGAAGGGCCAGAAGTATACAGAATGTATACAGCGTAGAGGTGGATCAGAGAATCCGAGAATCACCAGCAGCAAGAGCGACATCATCGATGTATACAGAGAAGTGAGTCAGCCCGAGAATTGAACCCTGTGGCACCCCCATAGAGACTGCCAGAGGTCCGGACAACAGGCCCTCCGATTTGACACACTGAACTCTGTCTGAGAAGTAGTTGGTGAACCAGGCGATGCAGTCATTTGAGAAACTAAGGCTGTTGAGTCTGCCGATAAGAATGTGGTGATTGACAGAGTCGAAAGCCTTGGCCAGGTCAATGAATACAGCAGCACAGTATCGATGGCGGTTAAGATATCGTTTAGGACCTTGAGCGTGGCTGAGGTGCACCCATGACCAGCTCTGAAACCAGATTGCATAGCGGAGAAGGTGTGGTGGGATTCGAAATGATCGGTAATCTGTTTGTTGACTTGGCTTTCGAAGACTTTAGAAAGGCAGGGTAGGATAGATGTAGGTCTGTTGCAGTTTGGGTCAAGAGTGTTCCCCCCTTTGAAGAGGGGGATGACCGCAGCTGCATTCCAATCTTTGGGAATCTCAGACGACACGAAAGAGGTTGAACAGGCTACTAATAGGGGTTGCAACAATTTCGGCAGATAATTTTAGAAAGAAAGGGTCCAGAATGTCTAGCCCGGCTGATTTGTAGGGGTCCAGATTTTGCCGTTCTTTCAGAACATCAGCTGACTGGATTTGGGATAAGGAGAAATGGGGAAGGCTTGGGCGAGTTGCTGTGGGGGGTGCATTGCTGTTGACCGGAGTAGGGGTAGCCAGGTGGAAAGCATGGCCAGCCGTAGAAAAATGTTTATTGAAATTCTCAATTATTGTGGATACCTGGGCCAGGTCGATTAGAAAGGTAACGGGAGTTGCTAAGGCTCGTCGTACAGCAGGAGAATGATCTCCGCTATCTAGAGCTTGCCTTGCCATCGAGGTGCTACCGAGATATGGGATAAGCATTCTTCCCTCACTCTGGCCAGAGTGGGGAGTATGAGGCTGAGGGGAGGAAAATCTTAAAACAACACCCTCTGCCAAGTGGTGGTTCTCCTGCTAGCATGAAGAACAACGGGCAGTGCACATTTCTTGCAATGCGAAGAGATCTACGGATGCTTGACCATAACACAGATGTTGGGCAAACATCCAGCTCTAGAAGTGTATCATCCTCAGTAGGCCGAGAGGTACTCCTGAGATTGTGGATGCCATCAACCCCAGCACTCGGAGGCATGTCTTGAACATGACCAAGCCTCCCGAATGACACGATGAGAGTGTTGCCTGATATGAGAGAGAATCCAGCATTACGCCTAGGTATTCTATTCTCTGTGTTGGCACCAAACATACATTTTTGACTAATCTTGAAGTCTAGTTTACCGAGTTGGTTACAAGGGAAGTTGTGTCTCGTACTGCTTGTTCCCGGGATGGGGAGCAAAGCAAGTAATCGTAGGTGGAGATTCTCCACCCCTTGTTTCTCAGGGGTGTGAGGGCTTCCTCTACACACTTACTGAACGTTCGGGGAGTTAGCGCTAGCTAGCATGTATGTTTTGTTTGATAAAGTTCATATTTATATCCATAAACCCCATTTTACATTGGCACGTGATGTTCAGAAAATGTATTCCCACCAAAACTTTCGGTGAATGAGCACATCAATTTACAAAAATACTCATCATAAACGTTGATAAACTTTACAACAGTTATTGAAAGAATTATAGATATACTACTCCGTAATGCAACCGCTGTGTCAGATTTTAAAATAGCTTTTCGGCGAAAGCACATTTTTAAATATTCTGAGTACAGAGCTCAGCCATCAAAGCAAGCTATACATTTACCCGCCAAGTTCTGGAGTCAACTAAACTCAGAATTAGTATTATAAATCTTCCCTTACCTTTGCTGATCTTCGTCGGAATGCACTCCCAGGACTCCCACACCCACAAGAAATGTTATTTTTGTTCAAAATACTCCATATTTATGTCCAAATACCTCCGTTTTGTTCGCGTGTTCAGGTCACTAATCCAAAGGCATAACGCGAGAGCGCAGAACCAGAGACGAAAAGTCAAATAGTTCCATTACCGTTCATAGAAACATGTCAAACGATGTTTACAATCAATCCTTAGGGTCTTTTTAACATAAAACGTTGATAATATTCCAACCGGACAATAGCGTATTCATTACAGAGGAAAAAGGAGAGGCGCACCAACGTGCCCGCACAGTAAACAACTCACTGGTCCCAGGCAGTCCACTGATAGACTGAACTCCTATTCTCTGCCCAGTAACAGGAGACGGATGAAACAAGTTTCTAAAGGCTGTTGACAGCTAATGGAAGCCTTAGGAATTGCAAAATGACCCCACAGACACTGTAGTTTGAATAGGGATTAGATAGAAGAACTACAACTCACTTCCTGGTTGGATTTTTTCTCAGGTTTTTGCCTGCCATATGAGTTCTGTTATACTCACAGACATCATTCAGACAGTTTTAGAAACTTCAGAGTGTTTTCTATCCAAATCTACTAATAATATGCATATCCTACGTTTTGAGCCCGAGTAGTAGGCAGTTTAATTTGGGCACATCATTCATCATTCACATCATTCATCATTTCCGAATACTGCCCCCTGTCACTAAAAATATAAAGGTGAAATAAAAAAATATCTTCAAACATTCTGTTGAAAACAGGTGGTCTCAGACCATACTGCAGTCTGTACCCCTTTGTAACTGTAGACCGAGAGATGGCAAGCCAGAACACAGGGAGAACTGTTGGCTGCCACTCTCTGCCGCAGGGGGCGTACCCCTGGGTCTGCCCCCGTTTTTCCCTACAGGGGAACCAAATGGGCGGGACCTTGATGTTGCTGCAGCGAAGGACCGTTTTCCCAACTGTCATCCCTGGACTGTGGGATCGATGCCCGCTGTGTCACTCAGGGATTCCTGTGGAAAACCCTGTTGACAGCGAATTGCCTTCTCACTGCCACTAAGCCTTGGTTCGTGGAGGGGTCGGCCGGGTAGCCACAATTCTCCAGTCTAGGAGGCAGGCAGAAATTGAAGGCTTCGCCCTCCTTCTTTCGAAGTTTGCACTTCTGCCACAAATGGCGGTGACAGCCGGCGAAAACAGTTCCTTCGGCTGCTTTCTCCTTGTCTGAGAGGCTAGACAAGTTGAGCCACATCCTCTACCGCTCCAGCCTTGAATGGCGCTCCTGGAGGCTTGGAGTTTGAGGTCTCTGATGACACAGATCTAATCCCAAAGGTCTGGTTTAGGTTTGCCAATAGCTAAGAGATTATGCAGCCTGTTAAGCCAGTAGTAGGGACTTAAACATTCAATTCCCGTACAGAATGTGCAGGCCTAGAGGTAACGGCTTGCGCCTCCTCATCCTCTTCCTCCTCCGCTGCCTGGAGGAGGTCAGTCATACCCTCGCCATTGTCTTTGTCGATGACGAGGTCCAATTCCCCCTTCTCCGGGGCCAAACCGTGGAAAATGTCTTTGGGATAGCCATCCATGACATTCTCCCATGAGGGCTGGGTCTGCGAGGCATGTTCAGTGTGGGAGTCTAACCATTTTGAGCTGCTCTACGCACTCTCCGTCGGAGGGTGTTAGCAGCAAAAAAAACACAATGGAGACATGACCAGGTCATGACGGGTATAGTTTCCCTGCATATGGTTGCTCCGCATAGGCACGGATGTGCCGGTGCTGAAGCAGGGGCCGGGGCCTTGCTCGGTACCCCTTGGGCTGAGCGAGCAGGCTCCATGGCTACAAAAACAGCTAATCCAAGAACAAAGTGAAACGTAACTAGTGTTTGCCACTTGGGCAAGTAGCCTTGCTAGTTAACACAGTGATAGCCGGAGAAGCTAATATTTGAACAATGTCAATGTAGCTAGTGTTTGCCATTTGGGCTAGTAGCCTAACTTGTAAGCACAAAGTCAGCTAAAGGAAGCTAGCGCCTTGTTGGTCTTGCGAAGAACAAAAGCGTGTCTCTTAACCGATAAGCAGAAAAGCTAAGACGGTTGGTCTAGTCAACGTGGCACGGGAGTGGGTTGAACTAAATGAGAGAGCGAGCTTCCAGGTAGAAAAACTAGTCGGTAGGATAGGTAGCCTTACGGCGAGCAAGCCTGGTTAGCTAAGCCTTGCAGCTGAGCTAGCTAAGTCTCAGCAGCTAGCCTTGTGATGTTAGCTACAACAGGAGATGAGGGAAGAAAAGCGGTGAAGCTAATTCTTACCCTAAGTAAAAATCCTTTCAGTAAATTCACCCAACACAAAATACGAGAGCTGAAAACCCTGCGCTCGGCATCATAATCTTGACGGCACACATGTGAATAGTTAAATAGGAAAACAGATTAAGTGCTGAGGAGAGCTAGATATGACTCTTCTGAGAATAAGAGAGGTGAGAATGATTGGGGCGGGCGAGTGGCTCTTTAGTATGAGGGGAGCGGCTCCCTCATTCGCCACTCAACTTGTCTATCTCCTACAGACGTGTACATTTGGTTCTTCAAGGTCCTTAGAGATTCTGGTGAATCACACTAGTGAGATATTTAAACTAACAATTGAAAGAGAACCCCAGGGTCTAATGAAAAGCTTATTAACATTAAAACCATTGTTAGCTCTATGATAAGATTATATAAGTTATGACCATTATTTGCAATGGTATCTATTCCTTATAGAACAGTGATGCAATATGTGGTCATCATATCAAGGGTTAAAACGTGGTAGAATGAATTAGCCTCATATTAGTTTTCAGTTTCTGCCATTTTTAAGTTTTATGATGAATAACTGTTTATATTCTGCATCCTTCCTGACCATGTAGCTTCCGGTGACACTGACATTCCTCTATTAGTGCTGAGCGATTAACCCATTTTTTTAATTTAAACTTTCTTATTAAACAACTAATTCACCGACGTTGGTTCAATTACATCAATTCCATTGAGTTTTTTTTTCTAGAGAGAGAGAAATCAAATAATTAATGAGAGAAATCAAGTCAAGAACTATGTGGGACGCTGGGCTGAAGGGCGATTTTGGTTTTCATTAATTAAGCAAATATTCAACCTAGTTAAGCGCAGAAACGTGGTAATTGACTACAATGAACATAATCCATTGCACCTGTTCTTTCTGTCTCAGACAGAGACAGATACACTTTTATGCCTGCTACTTCATGTTAGATCCGCATAGACCGCATTAGAGAGGAATGTACAGTACACAACACAATGATGAGAGGGATAGAGACAATTCGTGAAAGTATGCCTTATCTATTTTGAAGAACTAGTAAAATGATTTAGCCAGAAAGCTCTGCAGCATATTTAGTCGGGCTAGCCAAGCTAAATAGGAGGACTAAAGACGGTACAGTATGGGGAGCACAGAGATAACATTAGATGGTCTGGCTGGCTGGCTGGCTGGCTGCTACTGCCTGAGCCGAGATGAGATAATGACTTTAAGGAATGCCAAGCAGTACAGTATAAATAACTGAAATATATTATTATTTCATAGTAATTTCCTATTTATGTCTACTCAATGTGGAATTTGTTTAACACTTTTTTTGGTTACTACATGATTCCATGTGTTATTTCATCGTTTTGATGTCTTCACTATTATTCTATAATGTAGAAGATAGTAAAAATACATGAAACCCCTGGAATGAGTAGGTGTGTCCAAACTTTTGACTGGTACTGTATATTACATGGATTTATTAGACATTTTAAAATGGCTTGTAGGCTATGTGTGGAAGCCAGGAGATGCTAAATGTGTTTATGTTAATTAACGGTCAATTACCTTGAGACTGACAGTTATTTGCTTGACAATCACCAGCTGATGAATATTCGTAACCGCCACAGCCCTATATGGGACTGCTCTGTGATCATGAGGGAGAGAATATTGGTTCAGCCCTGATCTAAATTAATACCTCATTCATTATTTACCAGTGTATGAGATTGCAGCATAATTTGGAATTCTTCCTGCATGGCAAATGGAGTTTCTTTATTGCTGTAATTAATGGAGCTTGAGTTCTATTTTTACTACTTGGGCATAATTTCTGGACAGAGAGTATATCATAGTCTTTAGACTCCCACTATGTATTTTAATCACAAATGACCTTTTCTCTCTGTCCCGTCTGTCTGTCTGTGTGTTTGTATGTGTGTGTGTGCGTTGGTGCTTGTGTCTGCATCTGTCTCTCAGGTTGAAAAAGAGTCAGGAGGAGGGTGCAGAGGGAGGGGAGTGTGAAGGAGCTGCCGAGGGGGGTGATGATGGTGATGGTGATGGAGACGGATCCGGAGAGGCTGAGGGAGGCACAGAGGATGAGGATCCCGAACCCGAACCTGAGTCCTCCTCCAAACTGAGCATGTGCGGCTCGGTCTGCTCCTCTCCTGGAAGCTCCTAGCACCGCACCGCCACCTGGTGGTCTCACAGGCTGCTGTGTGTGTGTGTGTGTGTGTGTGTGTGTGTGTGTGTGTGTGTGTGTGTGTGTGTGTGTGTGTGTGTGTGTGTGTGTGTGTGTGTAACCATGCCTATAGATACTTTAACCTCTCCTATGTAGCCATGATGACTGTGGGAACAGGGACGCACAGCAGAACAACAATACACAGCAGGACACAAAATGGCTCCCCTATTTCTTCTTCTGTAGCATCCATCGTTAAGGCATGAATGGGACTGCAGGTTCCAGAGCGGCCCTGCCCTCCGCGCCCCTAGAGTAAGCGCTAACTCTCTTCTATGCAACGTACAGTATAGCATGAAAGTAAGGTATCATTACGAGAGGGGATAACAAGCAGCAGTAGCCACAGACACAGTATATGAGCCTGATGACATGCAGAGCCAGGTTTAAGAGTGTAAGATAATTTTTTTTAGCAGAGCCTCCCTGCTCTTTCAGCCTCGAGTAGATGTAGCTCCCACTGCAAACTCACATGCTGAATTATTCAAATAGAGTTAGGCACTCTTAGTTTTCTTTGCCTGTGTAGCTCGTTCAATCCCTCTCATTCTCTCTGTGCACCCTATTCGGAGCTACAATAGTACTGTTGTTGGGTTACCATCTCCAAATGCCTTTCATTTCAATGATAATATATAATTGTATCACAATGCCAATATACAGTGTAGTTCACATAGAAATAGGATTACTATTATATTACTATGTTCTATGTGATTCTATTTCTAAGGTAGTGCAGTGGATAGAGACTTTAAGAGGTTAATACTGTTTCCAGTCGCAGAGAGTGAGCCTTATTAGCATATAATACTGCATGGGCCATTAAGGATAAGAAGGTTTTGCAAGTGTAAATAAATCACTAATCCAATACTGTAAAACCACTTTAAATGGTGTTGATTGTTAATCAATAGCCATTCATCACACGTAATTATATCTACATTATGCATCAGCATGCCAGTTTGATTTTCCTACAGCGATTACGCTCCTCCACCGAAACATAATCCCCTACAGTGTTAGATTTCCAAAGGCCCTAAGTACAACTGCGGTGTAAATGGAAGGTTTCCCTCACCATCGATCTCTGTGACTGTTGCCAAGATATGCTGTTCTTCTCACACTGTTCCATTGTGGGCTACATGCTCGTACTGCTTCAGTTCTTATCTGTTCAACGTAAACATTGTCACTAACAGGGGATCAGTCGTTCTAGTCATTCTGTTTCTATGGATCAGAAATGATCAACTTCATTTGAATAGCTACAAAAGAATCTCGTAATTGATCATTATCCTTTAATAGACAACAGTAACTATAACCTAGTGGAATTTGACAATTGTCTCTCAAATATGATTGTCTCGATCACTTCATATAGAACGTTATCATTGGGCAGTATTTTGAGTTGTGTAGTTGAAACTTTCACCTAGTAGAGACAGTGGTACATTTAAGGTGATGCCATTTACTCTCAGCATGGGCATCTGGGAACATGTAGCATAGTCCGCCTTAAAACCCTAGGCCTAACAAAGTAACACGTGTAAATAGACTAGCCTAACTCTCCACAGTTTTATGTGGGCTCTTCTTACTAAATTAACGTACATGTTACTAAATTAAGAGTTGTATGAAGCCAAACCTTCATACATTGTTGTACTGATCTTATTTCCAAGTGTGCAGGCACAACTTGTAGGCACATATGCCAAAGCTTTTCTACCATTTGCATAGCCATTTCTAAGGAACTTTGAGTGTGTGAATGTATGTTTCCTCTCTGTTGTGCATAGAACCACTGTTCCTTCAGCAAGTGAAAATACTATCATTTGTATACAACCATTTATTGTGATTATAGATAAAGGAATGTTTTTTGGGAGGAATTAAATAGTATTTAATTATATAATAAAAAATCAAGATGCCTCTTAAAAAGAGGTGAGGTGGGGAAAAAAATGCAGTTTTCCTATATAAATAAGCGCATTAACTACAACGATGGTGTCTCAAACCTTGCATGTACCTTTATTCAAGGTTTTAATCTGATTTTGTAGGAGAGCCGAATGCTAGGGTTTGCATGGCTTACAGTATGTGCACATGCAAGCTTCGGCCATAGAGATGGATAGAGATCTTTACTTGGCAATAATCTGTTTTTGCATGGACATTGCAATTGAGGGCTTCCTCAATTTTAAAGTAGTCAACTGGGTGGGGATTCCTTTGGCTTGGGAGCAATAAGTTAATAATCAGAGCATTTGCTTCTACTTCAAATTGGATTACCTGGTTGGTAAATGGCTTTAATTAAGCTGTATCACTGCCATTAGTGGCCACAATAAATAAATGACACACAAGATTTGGTTCAGGACTCCTGCACTGCAGGTGGTGATAAATCACCAATATAAGCTGTATGCATTTTTCAAACACAAAAGAAGAAGAAGAAATTTGACCACTTCAATGGCGCTGCCCATGCTCTCAGACGCTATAATGGGATAGATACCAAGATGAGTCGTCTAACAAAGTCTATGGCAGTAGCATACCTTGACTTTCGCCTCGTCCAATCAGTGTAGCCCTGCCCTGTTTGCCTGTCTATGTGATGTCTAGGTTTGCTAAAAACAAGATTTACAACCTCCTACAACTGTACAAATCATTTATTCCCAGTGTTATATGGATGGTATAATATTTTAGATTGTATGCAGTAACTTTTGACATCACGTAGTTTGTCTTAAGAATATGTTCAAGTGCACAGGCTTTTCCTTCCTTAAATTGATGTTTTAATAAGTCAGTAATTATGCTCCAATGTGGGTAAGTTTGAGTTTTATGTGCTTTGTTATGTATATGGAAAAGGTATAAGCCCAAAGGTTTGGGGCAGTGTTTAAGTATGCCCTTAGATGGTCTTAGCTATGTGAAAAGTCATAAATGGCTGCTAAATAACATACATACATATACAGTACTAGTCAAAAGTTTGGACATACCTACTCATTCCAGGGTTTTTCTTTATTTGTACAATTTTCTTTATGGTAGAATAATAGTGAAGACATCAAAACTATGAAATGACACATATGGAATCATGTAGTAACCAAAAAAGTATTTGCTTTGATGACAGCTTTGCACACTCTTGTTATTCTCTCAACCAGCTTCTTGAGGTAGTCACCTGGAATGCATTTCAATTAACAGGTGTGCCTTGTTAATTTATGGAATTTCTTTCCTTCTTAATGCGTTTCAGACAATCAGTTGTGTTGTGATAGGTTAGGGGTGGTATACAGACGATAGCCCTATTTGGTGAAAGAGTCCATATTATGGCAAGAACAGCTCAAATAAGCAAAGAGAAAAGACAGTCCATCATTACATTAAGACATGAAGGTCAGTCAATCCGGAAAATGTTAAGAAATTTTTAAGTTTCTTCAAGTGTAGTCAGAAAAATCATCAAGCGCTATGATGAAACTGGCTTTCATGAGGACCGCAGAGTAAAGGAAGACCCAGAGTTACCTCTGCTGAAGAGGATAAATTCATTAGAGTTAACTGCACCTCAGATTACAGCCTAAATAAGTGCTTCACAGAGTTCAAGTAACAGACACATCTCAACATCAACTGTTCAGAGGAGACTGCGTGAATCAGGCCTTCATGGTCGAATTGCTGCAAAGAAACCACTACTAAAGGACACCAATAATAAGAAGAGACTTGCTTGGGCCAAGAAACATGACCAATGGACTTTAGACCGGTGGAAATCTGTCCTTTGGTCTGATGAGTTAAAAATTAAGATTTTGTGTTCCAACCTTTGTGAGACACAGTGTAGGTGAACAGACGATCTCTGCATGTGTGGTTTCCACCGTGAAGCATGGAGGAAGTGGTGTGACGGTGTGGGGGTCCTTTGCTGGTGACACTGTCAGTGATTTCTTTAGAATTCAAAGCACACTTAACCAGCATGGCTACCACAGCATTCTGCAGCGATACGCCATCCCATCTGGTTTGGGCTTAGTGGGACTAGCATTTGTTTTTCAACAGGACAATTACCCATGACACACCTCCAGGCTGTGTAAGGGCTATTTGACCATGAAGGAGAGTGATGGAGTGCCTAATCAGATTGCCTGGCCTCCACAATCACCCGACCTCAACCCATTTGAGATGGTTAGGGATCAGTTGGACCGCAGAGTGAAGGAAAAGCAGCCAACAAGTGCTCAGCGTATGTGGGAACTTGTTGGAAAAGCATTCCTCATTAGACTGGTTGAGAGAATGCCAAGAGTGTGCAAAGCTGTCATTAAGGCAAATGGTGGCTACTTTGAAGAATCTCAAATATAAAATATATTTTGATTTGTTTAACACTTTTTTGGTTACTACATTATTCCATATGTGTTATTTTTTTTTATTCTACAATGCAGAAAATAGTAAAAATAAAGAAAAACCCTTGAATGAGTAGGTGTGTCCAAACGTTTGACTGTTCCTGTACTGTATTTATGTATATATGTATATATGTATATATGTATATATAAAAATATATACACTACCGGTCAAAAGTTTTAGAACACCTACTCAAGGGTTTTTCTTTATTTTTACTATTTGCTACATTGTAGAATAATAGTGAAGACATCGAATCTATGAAATAACACATGGAATAATGTAGTAACCAAAAAAGTGTTAAACAAATTAAAATATATTTTAACAGCTGTGCACACGCTTGGCATTCTCTCAACCAGCTTCACCTGGAATGCTTTTCCAACAGTCTTGAAGAGTTCCCACATACGCTGAGCACTTGTTGGCTGCTTTTACTTCACTTTGCGGTCCGACTCATCCCAAACCATCTCAATTGGGTTGAGGTCGGGTGATTGTAGAGGCCAAGTCATCTGATGAAGCACTCCATCACTCTCCTTCTTGGTAAAATAGCCCTAACACAGCCTGGAGGTGTGTTGGGTCATTGTCCTGTTGAAAAACAAATGATAGTGGGACTAAGCCCAAACCAGATGGGATGGCGTATCGCTGCAGAATGCTGTGGTAGCCATGCTGGTAAAGTGTGCCTTGAAATCTAAATAAATCACAGACAGTGTCACCAGCAAAGCATGCCCACACCATCACACCTCCTCCTCCATGCTTTACTGTGGGAACCATATATGCAGAGATCATCCGTTCCCTCACACCACGTCTCACAAAGACACGGCGGTTGGAACAAAATATCTCCAATTTGGACTCTAGATCAAAGGAAAAATATCCATCAGTCTAATGTCCGTTGCTCATGTTTCTTGGCCTAAGCAAGTCTCTTCTTATTATTGGTGTCCTTAAATAGTGGTATCTTTGCAGCAATTTGACAATGAATGCCTGATTCACAGTCTCCTCTGAACAGTTGATGCTGAGATTGTTCTGTTACTTGAACTCTGTGAAGCATTTATTTGGGCTGCAATTTCTGAGGCTGGTAACTCCAATGAACTTATCCTCTGCAGCAGAGGTAACTCTGGGTCTTACATTCCTGTGGCGGTCCTCATGAGAGACAGTTTCATCATAGCGCTTGATGGTTTTTGCGACTGCACTTGAAGAAACGTTCAAAGTTCTTTTAAATTTTCTGGATTGACTGACCTTCATGTCTTAAAGTAATGATGGACTGTCATTTCTCTTTGCTTATTTGAGTTGTTCTTGCCTTAATATGGACTTGGTCTTTTACCAAATAGGGATATCTTCTATATTACCCCCATACGTTGTCACAACACAACTGATTGGCTCAAACTCATTAAGAAGGAAAGAAATTCCACAAATTAACTTTGAAGAAGGCACGCCTCTTAATTAAAATGCATTCCAGGTGACTACCTCATGAAGCTGGTTTAGAGAATGCCAAGAGTGTGCAAAGCTGTCATCAAGGCGAAGGGCGGCTATTTGAATGATCTGAAATATAAAATATATTTTGATTTGTTTAACACTTTTTTGGTTACTACATTATTCCATATGTGTTATTTCGCAGTTTTGATGTCTTCACAAAAAAATCTAGAAAAACCCTTGAATGAGTAGGTATTGTAAAACTTTGACCAGTAGTGTATAGATACATATACATACACACATATTTGGAAAGTATTCAGACCAATTGACTTGTTCCACATTTTGTTAAGTTACAGCCTTATTCTAAAATGTATTAAATAGTTGTTTTTCCTCATCAATCTACACACAATACCCCATAACGACAAAGCGAAAACAGGTTTAGACATTTTTGCAAATGTATTAAAAATAAAAAACAGAAATACCTATATTTACATAAGTATTCAGACCGTTTGCTATGAGACTTGAAATTGAGCTCAGGTGCATCCTGATTCCATAGATCATCCTTGAGATATTTCTACAATGTGATTGGAGTCCACCTGTGGTAAATTCAATTGATTGGACATGATTTGGAAAACCACAAACCTGTCTATGTAAGGTCTCACAGTTGACAGTGCATGTCAGAGCAAAAACCATGCCATGAGGTCGAAGGAATTGTCCATAGAGCTCCGAGACAGGATTGTGTCGAGGCACAGATCTGGGGAAGGGTACCAAAACATTTCTGTAGCATTGAAGGTCCCCAAGAACACAGTGGCCTCCATCATTCTTAAATGGAAGAAGTTTGGAACTACCAAAACACTTCCTAGAGCTGGCCGCCCGGTCAAACTGCACAATCGGTGGAGAAGGGCCTTGGTCAGGAAGGTGACCAAGATCCCGATGGTCACACTGACAGAGCTCCAGAGTTCCTCTGTGGAGATGGGAGACCCTTGCATTTACATTTACATTTACGTCATTTAGCAGACGCTCTTATCCAGAGCGACTTACAGTAGTGAATGCATACATTTCATACAATTTCATACATTTTTTCATACATTTTTTTTTTTCTGTGCTGGCCCCCTGTGGGAATCGAACCCACAACCCTGGTGTTGCAAACACCATGCTCTACCAACTGAGCTACAGGGAAGGCCAGCAGAAGGACAAACATCTCTGCAGCACCACCAATCAGGCCTTTATGGTAGAGTGGCCAGATGGAAGCCACTCTTCAGTAAAAGGCACATGAGAGCCCGCTTGGAGTTTGCTAAAAGGCACCTAAAGGACTCTCAGACCATGAGAAACAAGATTCTCTGGTCTGATGAAACCAAGATTGAACTCTTTGGCCTGAATGCCAAGCTTCACATCTGGAGTAAATTGGCACCATCCCTACGGTGAAGCATGGTGGTGGCAGCATCATGATGTTTTTCAGTGGAAGGGACTGGGAGACTAGTCAGGATTGAGGGAAAGAGAGATCCTTGATGAAAACCTGCTCCAGAGTGCTCAGGACCTCAGACTGGGGCGAAGATTCACCTTCCAACAGGACAACGACCCTAAGCACACAGCCAAGACAACGCAAGAGTGGCTTCTGAATGTCCTTGAGTGGCCCAGCCAGAAACCGGACTTGAACCCAATCAAACATCTCTGGAGAGACCTGAAGAACCCGATCGAACATCTCTGGAGAGACCTGAAAATAGCTGTGCAGCGACGCTCCCCATCCAACCTGACAGAGCTTGAGAGGATCTGCAGAGAAGAATTGGAGAAACACCCCAAATACAGGTGTTCTAAGCTTTTAGCGTCATATACAAGAAGACTCGCTGCCAAAGGTGCTTCAACAAAGTACTGAGTAAAGGGACTGAATACTTATGTAAATGTGATATTTCAGTTTACATTTTTTAAATAAATGTCTAAAAAATCTGTTTTTGCTTTGTCATTATGGGGTATTGTGAGTAGATTGATGGGGGAAAAAACTATTGAATCCATTTTAGAATAAGGCTGTAACGTAACAAAAACTTTAAAAGTCAATGGGTCTGAATACTTTCCGAATGCACTGTGTGCATACATCCAGTGGGGTCTGAAATGATTCACACCCTTGAAAAAGCTTACTTTTTTTCAAAGGTAGGGGTCAAAATTATTGACACCCTTTTTCAATACCTCACGAGGATAACGGTACTGAGACATTTTTTTAATGTTTTATGAATTGGAGAACCTTGGGAGGGATTTTAGACCATTCCTCCATACAGAATCCTTCCAGATCCTTGATATCCTTCTTCTACGCTTATGGACTGCCCTCTTCAATTCAAACCGCAGGTTTATTATATACAGTATATATACAGCTCTTCGACATGTCTTTACATTGTCCTCTCTAATGACGATTAGATAAAACAAACTTGATTGAATGCTCAGTCTCCACTGCTAGAAATGGCCATGTAATTATGTCTAGTATTTGTAATGAATAGTCATTGAATTTAATAGAACCCTGGGTAGCTTTTTTCAACAGTATTGTAGCCTAATATCATTCCCTTGGTATCTAAAATTCACCTCCATTCCCGATCGGATGTTGCTTGCCTAACTCGCAAAAATCGAAAATATGTTCTTACCAATGTGTTTGCATTCTAGTTTATTGGATAACATTGTTGTAAGTGTATTTACCTGGGTGTTTCAAACAGCGTTGTTACAGAGCGAGTGACCAACTACCACAGCAGCTTTACCATGAACTGGATAAGGATCAACGCTCTCACATCTAACAGTGTCTGATCTTTGTAGAAACATTTAGTAAAATAGTGTACATTATTTTTAAGAACAAAAGAAAACAGGTTTGATGATCTATGACCACTCTCCTTTTTGTGATTCGATTTTGAACATGTTCTGTAAGATTTTTATGGGGACTAAATAAATACACTTGCAACTAGCCTGGGTCTCAGTGGAAGCCATGTACTGTACCTATTCAAACTGCTCTGTGTATTGAAACAAACTGCTTTAACTGCTTTGATAAATAAATACATTCCTTCTAGTAGTCTGTAATGATTTTGTTTTTGTCATTCATCCACATTGAGATTATTAGTGGTCCCTAACCACGGATACAGGGTGTTTGCAAAGCCAGGGTTGTGGGTTCGATTCCCACGGGGGACCAGTATGAAAAAAAAATATGAAAAAAAAAAACATGTATGAAATGCATTCACTACTGTAAGTCGCTCTGGATAAGAGCGTCTGCTAAATGACTAAAATGTAAATGTAAAATGTTTGTATAGGATTGGGGGTTGGGGTAACCTGATTCTTAATCTGTGGTAAAGGTCAAGGTCTACCTTGGTGACTCGGTGCTGCATGTATCGCTCTTGATTGACACCAGGGGGCGGAAGAGAGGCATGGGACAGAAAAGGGTCAATCCCACCCAAAACAGAATACATTACCAGATAAAACAATCAATGGTTTAGGACTTTGAGGTAAACATCCTGAGAGGCTGGAGACACAGTTACCCCTGAGTGTAGGGATTCAAGTTTAGCCAAAGACGAGAGAAAGAATGAGAGTGCCCGAGGAATAGAGCAGTGTATTACGGGGAAAAATAAGCTTTAGTGTTGTGATCTATCGACTGTACCACAGAATATATACTAAGCCTGTGTTTACACTTTAAAGGGCTTGTTTTATACTGTTTTTGTCCACTTACAAAATACAACTTCAGCAAAACGGCAGAGACTGTACATTAGTCTTTCATTGTTTGCCCTAGCCAGGTGCACCCTCATCACTTCCTAAAGCTGGAGTGAAGTAGCATGAGTAGCTGCTCAACAGAGATCTTCTCCTCTTCCTCTCTCAGGAGTCGCCATTCTCTCCCAGTCTCTGGCCGTCCAGGATGTCCACCACAGGTTTTCCAACAGTTTCCAGCAGGGGACTCCACTCAGGGACTTCTATGGCGTCCAGCAGCATGGCCAGCTCAGCCTCCAGCTTTTGTACTGTGTCCTCTACATGCTGCAGGAGACAGACAGGGTCATCTATCAGCCAAACTCACATTGATTCTTAGGCCTTATCCCTTTAACCTAGACCTGAGTGTCGATCTTAAAGACTTGCTCCGGGAACTTTAGCGACTAGTAAGTATTGTTTTTTAACTCCCGCTTTGGGCTGGATGTGTCAATGTGTAGTTCATACATACATAATCTATGAACAGATTTACTGTTTTACCTTAATTACCCACATAATCCCTAGTATGAAAACAACTGTTTTCTGGAGCTGTGCGGTGCCATTTTCCCTACATTTCCCCCACGTGGGCCAGCCCCCAAGCAATCGAGTGACAGCTAGCAAGATGCGCACACAGAACGATTGAGAGAGAAATGACATGGTGCACATATCTGCACATATGTGACGTAGTAAGCAATTTTCGGGGACCACTTTTGGGTCGTGAGCCTACTTTCAGAACTAATGACTAAAAGGTACCGGAGAATCTCTTTAAAGAATTGGATAGTAAGTAAGTAAGCATATCAATGTACAAGCTGAAGCTAGTACCATTGTTTTTAACTGTCCTATACCCACCGCTGTTGTGAGGGTTTAAGTGCCTTGCTCAAGGGCATAACAGCATCTAGGATTTGATACCAGCAACCCTCCAGTTATCAGCTCACTTCCTAACATATTTTTCCTGTCAGACCCGGGATTCAAACTGGCAACCCTCCGGTTGCTGGCTCGCCTCTCTAAACACTAGGCTACCCGCCAGGGATAGATTCTCCTCAGATGCACTCAATACTCACTCAACATCAATACTCTCTGGGTGGCGTGAATTTAAAGAGGAAGAAATGTTAGTAACTGAGTGAATTCCACTGCTCAAGTGAATTCCACTGCTCAAGTCGTTTGGATGGGCACTTTAGCTAAAAAATCATATCCTTAAAAGGAAATAGTGCAGATAGTTTGGCCGTCGATCAAACGAAAAACAAGTTGATATACAGTATTAATGTTACAAACCACTGGGAAATCTTCCAAATTCCTTCAAAGATCGAATGTCTGATTGAACCCTTTAAGTCCTACTACATAAATCATTTAGAAGAATACTACTATGTCATACTAAAGAGTGCCATAAAGGTTACGCCAAATTTTAAAAAGCAGCATTTGCAAGGACCTGTTATATCACCTTTTAATATGCTATGATGTTTGGTTATGAGTGGTTTGTGAAGCAGCAACATATGCCTTATAAAGTGTTTATGAAGGATTTATTAGATATGTTTTGTTTAACGTGTGACCAAACAAGACCGTGAAAAGCATTGTGATTACTACTCCACCTTCTCCACTACATCCATTCTGTCATGAAGAGTACTGTGGTCCTGACAGGCACTCGACCGGACATCTCTGGGTTGGAGCTCAGACTCGGGTCCTGATGGAAAACATAGGCCAGCAGACATCATTTTTGATTACAAGACAAATATGTGTTATCTTGAAGAACAGATCATGTTTTAAACTTTATTTCTGACTTTACCAACAAGGGTTCTTTTATCATTTCAATAGCTTAGTCTTACTGTACATTCTTCAAACGGGCTAGACTAGAGGACATACTTATGGACTTCAATACACACCAGAGCAGAATTCTCAAATCCTCCCTGAGAAAACCCAGTGTATTTTTTTTTTGTATACTATCTATCCACAGCCTAATTTCTTCTCAGCAGAAATGGAAAAAACTCAGTTCTGTTCCATTATAAATCCAGCAAATCGGTAAAGGTCACCAAAACAAGCCTTCCTTGTCTCCTCTCCTTGTTCTCCCTCCCTCTCCCGTCTGTCTGGTTCACAGCCCGTTCAACGTGTTTTCTATTACCTCTACATCTCCGCTCTGCAGGCAGCCTGCAGCCCAGCCAATCAGTTCACCACAACCCCTGGCCACATGCCATTCTGCTGACATGGCGCTCCAGCAAACTGAACTGGGATCAGTACACCCTTACTTTCACCAGGACGTGACACAGTTTATTCAGAAGAGATGCCGATGATCCAGAGTCAGTGCAGTATGGGACAGAGTTAGTGCAGCATTGCATACTTGCATAACCTTAGGTCAAGTAGACTACACCTTTTGCTTAGCTTTGATACACAACTCAACACTTTGTCTGGCAGTGAACTGCGAGGTGCTCTCAGTTGGAGTCAACCTTGAACCTTTATGGGTTGGGTGTGGTGGAGAAACCTCCATACATTGTTCGACCACCTTTTTCCATTCGCCATGCAGGTTTTATGGTTCCAATTAACCACCTACCCCTTTTTAAGAGCCCTTATTTTTCTCTGTGAGCTTAAGAGCTGGTCGCTGGTGGCTATGGCAGTGAGGAATGTGGCTGGGATGTGTGGTCCGTATGTCTGTGAAGACAGGTGTCTTCTTAATGACGCATGGAGCATAGAACATGTACAGTATAATCTATGGCATGGAGCCCTGTCTATTCTCTTCAGCCACACTTCCTGTTGTACCTGGTTTCCATGACGTCACAGAACGTTTTAACATAAATCATTCAAGCTGGAAATGTCTTTGTTACTATATATCGTCCTAGGACCTTAGGAACGTTTTTTATGTAGCATTATATGCACACTAAAAGGCATTACAAACACAGAACAAAGACCGTTGCATACAACATATATATAGCAGTCTAAGGTTTGAATTTGGCCTCTCTCACATGTATAGTAGTCTGTCCCCTGCCTGTCATAAAAGTAACACAACATAAGGACCATTTACTTTTCCAACATCATGACTGTCCTCCAGTGCCCTGTGAACAGCAGCCATGAATTACCAGTTGTGCTGTTTTTATGGCGCTATCCCACGGTACAATTTTATAAGCTCCATTACACCACCACAGAGCATGCCAAGTGGACCCAGGACAAAAGCCAAGGAAACCCAAAGGATGAATGTAAGATAGAGCTCCTCTTTGGATTTCATTCAATAGAAAAACGCACCACATGTCTCTGCGTCAGTACTACAGACGGACCCATAACATCCAGTATGTGAAATCCATCTGGGCATATTAGCCAGTCGGCAAACTTCAAGGCTTTTTCCGAGGAAGACATGTCAATTGATCACAATCTGTGAAAGATGCATGGAGGGCATCGTCTTTGAATCAAAGTTTAGCACGTGATACAAACAAACACACAGGCACACCGATGCAGGCAGGATGCTGTCTCAGTTCTATAGCTATCCAGTGTATGTAATCTGAGCATAGTTGAATGCCAGAATTCCCTGCTCTGGTAGTTAAAACAGCCTGTGCTTCTCTGGTTTGGCTATCAACATGTCGGGACACCAAAAGGCCTTAAGACTGCAGCTAAAGCTTGTCTGGGGGGGAGCGTGTGTTGGACAAAGGCAAATGAGGCAGATGATGACATGCCTGATGAAGTGCACACTCCTTTTGTGTATTCTATCACAGTTGCACCAGGAGGTTGAGAAATACTGACCCACACACTCAGAGGAAACCGGCCAATAGGAAAGGAAAAAACAGCAGCCCACAGGAGCCTGATCTAACACACTTCGCCCTGGGAGACAGGGTTCGGAAGTTGGCGTGCGTGTTTGCGGTGGAGTGAATAATGAAGAACACAGCCTGAGCCAGAGCATTAGATCAGTTAGTACACAACACCAGTGGTCCCACAAACCAGCTCTTGCCTAATACAGACCCGCCAATGGAAATAAGACAAACAGGTCGTTAGTCAGATCTCCAGGGTACTTCCTGGATCGATAGTGTGTTGGCAGAGAGAGCGAGAAATGCGTGGTTCTATGTGTTGTTGCAATAGTTGGCCATTCCTGGTGTATGAAGTCACACTCAAGCCTATATAGAGTCGGATATGGAGGAGTGACCAAAGTGTTTGTGATTTTCTCTGGAAGTCAGTTTGAGCAGTGAACAAGGTTGGAATGATAGGTTTGGAGACAGACACGGGACATATGGACACAATTGAAGATGTTTGTAGTCAAACACTGTACTGATGGAGTACTACATGGAGAATGGTCGATGCCGCTTTAAAAATAAGAAACAGATGTTCTAACCCAATGAGTCCCTGCTCTCTCTCTCTCTCTCTCTCTCTCTCTAGCCGTGTCTGAATACCCAGACTAGCGTACTACATAAACTGTATACCCATTTCGGCATTTTAATTCAATTGTCTGATCCGACTTTTCGACAACAGCTGATAATCAGATAAATTGACGCGCTGCACCAAAATTAAAGCATGGTGGGAGTCAACGCATTTGCGCATTTAATGATGCATTCAGAAAACTACTTTCTAAATTTCACATACTGTAAAACATATTTTTTTCTCATGCTACTTACTACTCTAGTCTGGGTATTCAGACACGGCCTTTCTCTCTCTCTCTCTCACACACACACACATGTTCATCCAACCATCACCTCCGCACACACACATCCTGTAACCTATATGCTGAATGCCCAAGATTGATATTCCTTAAAGAGAAGGTCCATTTTACAGTGGAAAGATCCCCAATTCATGTAAGTTTTGACATCACATTATGCTTCTACATCTGCATTGCTTGCTGTTTGGGGTTTTAGGCTGGGTTTCTGTACAGCACTTTGTGACATCGGCTGATGTAAAAAGGGCTTTATAAATACATTTTAAGATTGATTTAAAAAATGATTTCCAGCTGTTCACGAAGCACAAATAACTATTCAACTCCATTGCATGGTGAGTACTCTGCGTCGCTACACTCTTAGAAAACAAGGTACCAAAAGTGTTCTTCGGCTGTCCCCATAGGAAAATCATTTTTGGTTCCAGATAGAACAGAATCTGACAGAGTAAACAACACACCTATTGATGGTTTGTTTACACATCTCCTGTGCCCCCTGCCCTTTCCCCTATGACCTCTAACCCCAGCAATACCCAATCATGGCTCTTACCTGCCGCTGCGTAGCCAATGAGGAGGAGCAGGAGTCCAAGTGAGATGGTGTAGGGGCGGGTCATGGCGTAGGAGAGGAAACCTGGAGTCCAGCTGGAGGGTAAGAGTAGAGTCTTTAACTGTCTCTTGCAATGAGAGAAATATGGAGGAAGTAAAAAAGAAAGAGGAATAAAGGGAGAAAGAAATACTCACAGTGTATTCAGTGCCCAAAAGCGTATTGAAAGTCTCTCTCTCTGTCTCTCTTCCCTCGGCTGCACCCAGTTTCCCAGTGAAAACATTAGATGCAGAACAAAAGCCCTTTATCTGAGGAGGGGGCTAAGGAAGGGGAGGGGTGGGGGGTTGTTTCTAGGGTGGAACTCCTCAGCAGAGCTGGAGCCTATCCCAACACGGATATCATTTAGCAGGAAGGGCATGAAGGTGGGGTTGTAATCATTGTGGAACGGTATGATATGTAATGACACACTGGGTGAATTCAGAGTGAAGAAAAAATAAATCCTTTAAAATCTGTATTTTTTTTTATTTCACCTTTATTTATCCAGGTAGGCCAGTTGAGAACAAGTTCTCATTTACAACTGCGACCTGGCTACGATAAAGCAAAGCAGTGCGACAATAAACAATAACACAGAGTTACGCGTGGGATAAACAAAAGTACAGTCAATAACACAATAGAAAAATCTATGTACAATGTGTGCAAATGGAGTAAGGAGGTAAGGCAATAAATAGGCCATAGTAGCGAAGTAATTACAATTTAGAAAATTAACACTGGAGTGATAGATGTCCAGATGATGATGTGCAAGTAGAGATACTGATGTGTAAAATAATTTTAAAAAAGTAAATAAAAACAATATGGGGATGAGGTTGGTAGTTGGATGGGCTATTTACAAATGGGCTGCAGCGATCGGTAAGCTGCTCAGATAGCTGATGCTTAAAGTTAGTGAGGGAGATATAAGTGTCCAACTTAAGCAATTTTTGCAATTCGTTCCAGTCATTGGCAGCAGAGAACTGGAAGGAAAGGTGGCCAAAGGAGGTGTTGGCTTTGGGGATGACCAGTGAGATATACCTGCTGGAGCGCGTGCTACGAGTGGGTGTTGTGTCACGCCCTGACCTGAGAGAGACGGTTTATTTCTCTATTTTGTTAGGTCAGGGTGTGGGGTGGGCATTCTATGTTTTATATTTCTATGTTTTGGCTAGGTATGGTTTCCAATCAGAGGCAGCTGCCTATCGTTGGTTCTGATTGGGAACCATACTTAGGCAGCCCTTTTTCCCTCCTTGAGTTGTGGGATCTTATTTTTGTACTGCTCGGTAAGCCAGCAAGACGTGACGGTCGTTTACCATTGTTTATTATTTTGTTTAAGTGTTCTGAGTAAAAATAAATATCAAGATGAACACTTACCACGCTGCACCTTGGTCTACTCCTTTGGACAACCGTTACAGGAGATTCCACCACCAAAGGACCAAGCAGCGTGGTCAGGAGGACTGGACCTGGGAGGAAATCCTGGATGGGGCAGGACCCTGGACAAGGCCTGGGGAGTATCGCCATCCGCAAGAGGAGATAGAGGCAGCGGAAGCGGAACAGCGATACTGGGAGGAACAAGCACGGCAACAACGGAAGCCCGAGAGGCAGCGGCAAAAACATTTTTTGGGGGGGGCACACGGGGAGATTGCCGAAGTCGGGGCCGAGACCTGAGCCAACTCCCCATGCTTACCGTGGGGAGCGAGTGACCCAGCAAGCACCGTGTTATGCGGTGATGCGCACTGTGTCGCCAGTGCGCACTCACAGCCCGGTGCGCTCAGTGCAAGCTCCTCACAGTTGCCATGCTAGAGTTGGCAGTCAGCCAGGAAGAAGTGTGCCGGCTCAACGTTCCTGGTCTCCAGTGCGTCTCTTCGGCCCAGGTTATCCTGCGCCAGCACAAACCAGTTTGTCCTGTGCCAGCGCTCCGCCCTTGCTGGGCTAAAATAAACATCCAGCCAGGACGGGGTGTGCCAGCCCTAAGCTCCAGACCTCCAGTGCGCCTCCACAGCCCAGTATACCCTGTGCCTGCTCTGTGCACCCAGTCTCCTGTGCGTCTCCCCAGTCCGGTGAGACCGGTTCCAGCTCCACGTAGGAAGCCTCCAAGGATGATCTATGGTCCGAAGCCTCCAGTGATGATCCATGGCACGAAGCCTCCAGTGATGATCCATGGCCCGGAGCCTGTAGGGATGATCCATGGCACGAAGCCTCCAGTGATGATCCATGGCCCGGAGCCTGTAGGGATGATCCATGGCACGAAGCCTCCAGTGATGATCCATGGCCCGGAGCCTGTAGGGATGATCCATGGAACGAAGCCTCCAGTGATAATCCATGGCCCGGAGCCTGTAGGGATAATCCATGGCAAGAAGCCTGTAGGGATGATCCATGGCCCGGAGCCTGTAGAGATGATCCATGGCACAAAGCCTCCAGTGATAATCCATGGCCCGGAGCCTCCAGTGATGATCCATGGCACAAAGCCTCAAGTGATGATCCATGGTGTGGAACCTGTAGTGATGATCCATGGCACGGAGCCTGCAGCGACGCTCCCCAGTCCGGAGCCTCCAGCGACGCTCCCCAGCCCGGAGTCTTCAGCGGCGGCCTGCAGCACAGAGTCTTCAGCGGCGGCCTGCAGCACAGTCTTCAGCGGCGGCCTGCAGCCCAGAGTCTTCAGCGGCGGCCTGCAGCCCAGAGTCTTCAGCGGCGGCCTGCAGCCCAGAGTCTTCAGCGGCGGCCTGCAGCCCAGAGTCTTCAGCGGCGGCCTGCAGCCCAGAGTCTTCAGCGGCGGCCTGCAGCCCAGAGTCTTCAGCGGAGGCCTGCAGCCCAGAGTCTTCAGCGGCGGCCTGCAGCCCAGAGTCTTCAGCGACGGCCTGCAGCCCAGAGTCTTCAGCGGCGGCCTGCAGTCCAGAGTCTTCAGCGGCGGCCTGCAGTCCAGAGTCTTCAGCGGCGGTTGGCAGTGCAGAGCCTCCGGCGATGATCCACGGTCTGGTTCCTCCGGCGACACAGAAGCGGGAGGATCAGCGGGCGGAGTGGGGGCTACGCCCCAAACCAGAGCCGCCGCCAAGAATAGATGCCCACCTGGACCCTCCCCTATAGGTTCAGGTTTGCGGCCGGGAGTCCGCACCTTTAGGGGGGTACTGTCACGCCCTGACCAGAGAGAGACGGTTTATTTCTCTATTTTGTTAGGTCAGAGTGTGGGGTGGGCATTCTATGTTTTATATTTCTATGTTTTGGCCAGGTATGGTTTCCAATCAGAGGCAGCTGCCTATCGTTGTCTCTGATTGGGAACCATACTTAGGCAGCCCTTTTTCCCTCCTTGAGTTGTGGGATCTTATTTTTGTACTGCTCGGTAAGCCAGCAAGACGTGACGGTCGTTTACCATTGTTTATTATTTTGTTTAATTGTTCTGAGTAAAAATAAATATTAAGATGAACACTTACCATGCTGCACCTTGGTCTACTCCTTTGGACAACCGTTACATGTTGTTATGGTTACCAGTGAGCTGAGATAAGGCAGAGCTTTACCTAGCAAAGACTTATAGATGACCTGGAGCCAGTGGGTCTGGTGACGAATATGTAGCGAGGGCCAGCCAACGAGAGCATACAGGTCGCAGTGGTGGGTGGTATATGGGGCTTTGGTGACAAAACAGATGGCACTGTGATAGACTGCATCCAGTTTGCTGAGTAGAGTGTTGGAGGCTATTTTGTAAATTACATCGCCGAAGTTGAGGGCCGGTAGGATAGTCAGTTTTACGAGGGTATGTTTGGCAGCGTGAGTGAAAGAGGCTTTGTTGCAAAATAGGAAGCTGATTCTAGATTTAATTTGGGATTGGAGATGCTTAATATGAGTCTGGAAGGAGAGTTTACAGTCTAGCCAGACATGTAGGTATTTGTAGTTGTCCACATATTCTAAGTCAGAACTGTCCAGAGTAGTGATGCTAGTCAGGCGGGTGGGTGCGGGCAGCGATTGGTTGAAGAGCATATATTTAGTTTAACTTGCATTTAAGAGCAGTGTCCAAAGAATGGCCAGATGTATACAGAATGGTGTCGTCTGCATAGAGGTGGATCAAAGAATCACCCGCAGCAAGAGCAACATCATTGATATATACAGAGAAAAGAGTCAGCCCAAGAATTGAACCCTGTGGTACCCCCATAGAGACTGCCAGAGGTCCGGACAACAGGCCCTCCGATTTGACACACTGAACTCCATCTGAGAAGTAGTTGGTGAACCAGGCGAGGCAGTCATTTGAGAAACCAAGGCTGTTGAGTCTGCCGATAAAAATGTGGGGATTGACAGAGTCGAAAGCCTTGGCCAGGTCGATGAAGACGGCTGCACAGTACTGTCTTTTATCGATGGCGGTTATGATATCGCTTGGTACCTTGAGTGTGGCTGAGGTGCACCCGTGACCAACTCGGAAACCGGATTGCACAGCGGAGAAGGTACGGGGGGATTCGAAATGGTCAGTGATCTGTTTGTTAACTTGGCTTTCGAAGACTTTAGAAAGACAGGGCAGGATGGATATAGGTCTGTAACAGTTTGGGTCTAGAGTGTCACCCCCTTTTGAAGAGGGGGATGACCGCGGCAGCTTTCTAATCTTTAGGAATCTTGGACGATACGAAAGAGAGGTTGAACAGACTAGCAATAGGGGTTGCAACAATGGCGGCGGATAATTTTAGAAAGTGAGGGTCCAGATAGTCTAGCCCAGCTGATTTGTACGGGTCCAGGTTTTGCAGCTCTTTCAGAACATCTGCTATCTGGATTTGGGTGAAGGAGAAGCTGGGGAGGCTTGGGGAAGTAGCTGCAGGGGGTACGGAGCTGTTGGCCGGGGTTGGGGTAGCCATGAGGAAAGCATGGCCAGCCGTAGATAAATGCTTATTGAAATTCTCGATTATCATGGATTTATCAGTGGTGACAGTGTTTCCTAGCCTCAGCGCAGTGGGCAGCTGGGAGGAGGTGCTCTTATTCTCCATGGACTTTACAGTGTCCCAAAACTTTTTGGAGTTAGAGCTACAGGATGCAAATTCTGTTTGAAAAAGCTAGCCTTTGCTTTCTTAACTGACTGTGTGTATTGGTTCCTGACTTCCCTGAAAAGTTGCATATCGTGGGGACTATTCGATGCTAGTGCAGTACGCCACAGGATGTTTTTGTGCTGGCTGAGGGCAGTCAGGTCTGGAGTGAACCAAGGGCTATATCTGTTCTTAGTTCTACATTTTTTGAAAGGGTCATGCTTATTTAAGATGGTGAGGAAATTACTTTTAAAGAACAACCTGGCATCCTCTATTGATGGGATGAGGTCAATATCCTTCCAGGATACCCGGGCCAGGTTAATTAGAAAGGACTGCTCACAGAAGTGTTTTAGGGAGCGTTTGACAGTGATGAGGGGTGGTCGTTTGACGGCAAACCCATAACGGATGCAGGCAATGAGGCAGTGATCGCTGAGATCCTGATTGAAAACAGCAGAGGAGTATTTGGAGGGCAAGTTGGTCAGGATAATATATATGAGGGTGAACATGTTTACGGATTTAGGGTTGTACCTGATGGGTTCCTTGATAATTTGTGTGAGATGGAGGGCATCTAGCTTAGATTGTAGGACGGCCGGGGTGTTAAGCATATCCCAGTTTAGGTCACCTAACAGAACAAACTCTGAAGATAGATGGGGGGCAATCAATTCAAATATGGTGTCCAGGGCACAGCTGGGAGCTGAGGGGGGTCTATAACAGGCGGCAACAGTGAGAGACTTATTTCTGGAGAGATTCATTTTTAAAATTAGAAGCTCTAACTGTTTGGGCATAGACCTGGAAAGTATGACAGAACTTTGCAGGCTATCTCTGCAGTAGATTGCAACTCCTCCCACTTTGGCAGTTCTATCTTGATGGAAAATGTTGTAGTTGGGGATAGAAATGTACACATTTTTGGTGGCCTTCCTAAGCCTGGATTCAGACAGGCAAGGACATCAGGGTTGGCGGAGTGTGCTAAAGCAGTGACTAAAACAAACTTAGGGAAGAGGCTTCTGATGTTAATATGCATGAAACCAAGGCTTTTACGGTTACAGAAGTCAACAAATGACAGAGCTTGGGGACACACAGGGACTGGGTTAGCCTCTACATCACCTGAGGAACAGAGCAGCAGTAGGATGAGGGTACGGCTAAAGGCTATCAAAACTGGTCGTCTAGTGCGTTGGAGACAGAGAATAAAAGGAGAAGATTTCTGGGCGTGGTAGGATAGAGTCAGGGCATAATGTACAGACAGGGGCATGGTAGGGTCTAGGTACAGTGTAGGGAAACCTAGGCAGGAGGCACTAGTTATGCTAGGTGAGGTCACCGCATGTGTGGGAGGTGGGACAAAAGAGCTATCTGAGGCATGTTGAGTGGGACTAGGGGCTCCGCAGTAAAATAAAACAATGATAACTACCCTAAACAACAGTATACAAGGCATATTGACATTAGAGAGAGACATAATGCGAGGCATAAAGCAATCACATGTGTTGATTGGGAGAGCTAGCTAAGACAACAACGGGTAAGACAACAACAGCTATTCAGCTAAGACAACAACAACAGGTAAAATGGCGATGAATGGGCAGAGAGGGTCAGTTAACTATACACAGGGCCTGAATTCGAGGCTGGGACCAACAGATAAACAAAATGGAGTACCGTGATTAATGAACAGTCCAGCAGGCATCAGCTATGTAGCCAAGTGATCATAGGGTCCAGTGAACAGCAATAGATGAAACAGGGAAGCTGTTAGGTAGTCGTTACTATGCTAGCAAGCGGGAGACACAGCGTTCATAAAGTTAGCAGGCCGGGGCTAGCAGAAGCGTCTTCACCAACATCTGGCAAAGGGCGGTTGAGGGCACATCGGACGGAATCACGTCGGCGGACGAGTCGTGATGGGTCGGCGGGGTTCTGTGTTGACAAAGGGTCCAGGCCAATTGGCAAAAGAGGTATTGTAGCTGGAGTAATTTCGTTTGCTAGCCAGGAGATGCGCCTGGCTTGAGACTAACTGGTGCTAGCTTCGGGACAAGGGCATTAGCCACTATAGCCAATCGGTAGCAGCTAGCTAGCTGCGATGATTCAATGCAAAGGTCCAGAGCTTACGGCAGGAATCCTATGATGTAGTGGCTTCATAGGGTACACTTAGCAGGCTGGGAGATGGGCCTGGCTCAAGGCTAGCTTCGGGGCTGGGCCACTCAGTAGCAGCTAGCTAGCTGCGATGATCCGGATGGTCCAGAGCTTACGGCAGGAATCCGGTGATGTAGTGGAGAATGTAGTGGAGAAAAGCAGTCCGATATGCTCAGGGTTGATATCGCGCTGTGCAGACTGGCAGGTATTATCCAGGCTAAAAGCGGCTGGTGTCTGAGCTAAAGGTAAAGGCTGCTAGCAGTGGCTAACAATGACTAAATAGCTAGTAGCTAATTAGCTGGTTAGCTTCTGATGGCTAGCTACTGATGGAGGTTCTAGCTATAAGGTCTAAAAATAGCAGATCCGAATCACATTGGGTGAGGCGGGTTGCAGGAAGGTATATTTAATAAAAAAATTGTAAAAGAGATTGAAATGTATTGAAATATACACAAAAAAATGACAAAAAAAAACATAATCTACACGGGACAATGACAAACACGTCTGCACTGCTATGTCGCCTTAATGCCAGGCGACAAGCTAGTTACCTAGCTAGCTACATGTCTAAACAAAAGACTCTACTTCGGCCGGATTATTACATGATCCATCAAATAAACCAGGTGTGTCTGGGAGGGATTACGGCCATCTATTGTATTTCATGAACATGTGTCTAGATAATAGTGACCCATCCACCTCGATAGATGTGTCTGGGTGGTGGTTATAGCATTTCCTTCACATGACCCATCAATTTAGACAAGTGCGTCTAATAATGATAAAATATTGATAAAATTTTTTTATCTGGACACTTTCTGTTTTTGATATTACTACTATGCAAGTAAACACTTCCCTGTACCGTGTACACCTTCTGTATTCTGTGCATGTGACAAATAAACTTAGATTTGATTTGATATAGTGTGTGTTTACCACATGGCCTCACATGGGAATCCTTAAAGAGATGGGTGGGGCTAAGGCTTAAAAACCTCTTGGGGCTATGTGGGACGCAAGCGTGCCACCCGTGGTGCACCCTATCAACAACAGGTGAAATATCAAGAGCGGCAAATTTGAAACCAATTAAATGTCAAAATTCAAATTTTTCAAACATACAACTATCTTACACCCTTTGAAAGATAAACATCTCCTTAATCTAACCACGTTGTCCGATTTCAAAAAGGCTTTACGGCGAAAGCATAAAGTTAGATTATGTTAGGAGAGTACATTGACAATAGCTGTGTGTAATGTTTTGTCAATTCAAAGACAGGCGTCACCAAAACCAGAAAATCAACTAAAATTATGCACTAACCTTTGACAATCTCCATCAGATGACACTCCTAGGACATTATGTTAGACAATACATGCATTTTTAGTTCTATCAAGTTGTTATTTATATCCAAAAACAGCGTTTTACTATGGCGTTGATGTTCAGGAAATCGTTTCCCTCCAATAACCGGCAGTCAAGTCAGCACAACAAATTAAATAATTACTATTTGAAAACATTGGTAAAATATTATATTGTCATTCAAAGAATTATAGATTTACATCTCTTGAACGCAACCGGCTTGCCAGATTTAAAAATAACCTTACTGGGAAATCACACTTTGCAATAATCTGAGCACTGCGCCCAGAAAAATACGCTTTGCGATACAGACTAACCGCCATGTTGGAGAGATCTAAAATCGAAAATACTATGTAAATAATCCATTACCTTTGATTCTCTTCATCAGATGTCACTTCCAGGAATCCCAGATCCATAACGAATGTAGTTTTGTTCGAAAAAGCTCATCATTTATGTCCAAAAAGCTCTGTGTTGTTAGCACATGATCTATGCCCGCCGGACTTCACTTCATGAACGAGGGGGAAAAAAATATTTACGTTCGTTCAAACATGTCAAACGTTGTATAGCATAAATCATTAGTGCCTTTTTTAACCAGAACATGAATAATATTCAAGGCGGACGATTGCGTTCTCTTTTAAAACGTATTGGAACGAGAGTACCCAACATGAACTCGCTCGCCAGAGTCTAATCGGCCATCACCGTTCCATGGCTCTTGTTCGGTCAGATCTCACAGTGGAAGACTCAAAACACTTTGTAAAGACTGGTGACATCTAGTGGAAGCAATAGGAAGTGCTCAAAGATTAATAAGCCCCTGTGTGTTTCAATGGCATAGGCTTAAAGCTAATTCAACACATCAGGTATCCACTTCCTGTCAGAATTTGTCTCAGGGTTTTGACTGCCATATGAGTTCTGTTATACTTACAGACACTATTCAAACAGTTTTAGAAAATTCAGAGTGTTTTCTATCCAAACGTGAACAATAATATGCATATTCTAGCTTCTGAGTTGGTGTAGGAGGCAGTTAAAAATGGGCACATATTTTTTTCAAAATTCTCAATACTGCCCCCTTGCCCTAATTAAGAGGGTGAGAACAATGCTGAATGGGTGGAGACAAAGAAGAGCTCTCCAGTAGGTGTACCAAAACATTCAATGGCCATTTTCTCAAAAGTGGTGTTACAAGTTTATCAACTTTCAAAGCAGAATTACTTTCCCATTGTTCCTCAACTGCAATGTATGATATACCTTTTTCTAGCTCTGAGTCTACTTTTATCCTATGTAAAAAACACAATTTCCAAATTTGCTACATAAAACCGAATCGAGGCAGTCGGTCACATAGGGTAGGTATTAATTTGTGGATGTCCATCATCCATTTTGTATGATATATTACAGAATGCAATTCGTACAGTATATTACAAATTTGCAAAATGTATGATATTTTACGAATTCCAATTTCTTGTGGCTAACGCTTGCTGGGTGATTAACATTAGCTAGGCTAGAGGTTAGAGTTAAGGTTAGGATTAGGGTTAGGGTTTAGGTTAAAGGGTTAAAATTAGGGTTAGGGTAAGGGTTAGCTAACATGCTAAGTAGTTGCAAAGTACCTAAAAAGTAGTAAGTAGTTGCAAAGTTGCTAATAGTTCGAGATGAGATTCGAACACGCGATCTTTGGGTTGCTAGACGTTCGCGTTATTCATTTTTGCCTTAAGTAACCTTCTGTCTTATGTAGCCATACCAAACATGACATGTCATACTAATTCAAAATCAAATTTTATTGGTCACATACATAGATGTTAATGCGAGTGTAGTGAAATACTTGTGGTTCTAGTTCCGACAGTGCAGCAATATCTAACAAGTAATATCTAACAATTCCACAACAAATACCTAATTCACACAAATCTAAGTAAAGGAATAAGAATATATAAATATATGGATGAGCAATGTCAGAGCGGCATAGGCTAAGATGCAATAGATAGTATAGAATACAGTATATACATATGAGATGAGTAGTGCAAGATATATAAACATTATTAAAGTGGCATTATTAAAGTGACTAGTGTTCTATTTATTAAAGGGGCCAATGATTTCAAGTCTGTCTGTAGGCAGCAGCCTTCCTGTGCTAGTGATGGCTGTTTAACAATCTGATGGCCTTGGAATAGAAGCTGTTTTTCAGTCTCTCTGTCCCAGCTTTGATGTACCTGTACTGACCTCGCCTTCTGGATGGTAGCTCGGTGAACAGGCAGTGGCTCGGGTGGTTGTTGTCCTAGATTATCTTGTTGGCCTTCCTGTGACATTGTGTGCTGTAGGTGTCTTGGAGGGCAGGTAGTTTGCCCTCGGTGATGCGTTGTGCACACCGCACCACCCTGGAGAGCCCTGCGGTTGAGGGCAGTTCAGTTGCCGTACAGCCCGACAGGATGCTCTCAGTTGTGCATCTGTAAAAGTTTGTGAGGGTAAAAGTTTGTGCTTCCTGCCATCCAGGACCTCTATACCTTGCGGCATCAGAGGAAGGCCCTAAAAATTGACAAAGACTCCAGCCACACAAGTCCTAGACTGTTCTCTCTGCTACCGCACAGCAAGTGGTACCTATGCACCAAGTCTGGAACCAACAAGTCCCTGAATAGCTTCTACCCCCAAGCCATAAGACTGTAAATAGTTAGTTAAATAATTAACCAAATAGCTACCCGGACTATCTGCATTGACCCTTTTAGCACTAACTATTTTGACTCATCACATACTTTGCTGCTACTATTTATTATCTATCTTGTTGCCTAGTCACTTTAGTCCTAGTTATATGTACATACAGTATCTACCTCAATTACCTCGTACCCCTGCACATCGACTCGGTACTGGTAACCCGTGTATATATCCAAGTTAGCGTTACTCATTCTGTAGTTTGATACCGGAGCTTCGGGGGAGGCGTCGAAATCGCAAAGCTGATTGCGGGCTACTAAAGCCAACGACTAACCGCTGCGCCACAGTTGTGATGAAAACAGTTTAAAAAACGACCAGCAGATGCCACTAATGTGCATTGTGAACCGATAATAAAGCTCAGAGTAATTAACCATTTTTCAAAACTTGAAAATAGGACCATGCCTCAGGACTACTTGGCCTGATGACTCCTGACTGTCCCCTCTGTTTTTGTGCTGCTGATCCAGTCTCTCTCCCTCTCTCTCTCTCTCTCTCTCTCTCTCTCTCTGTGTAAAAAGGGCTTTATAAAATTGAGGTGTTCTCTCATCTTTGTGTTATCTCATCGAAGTTAGTTAGACGTTGGCCCCCGACAAACTTCTTAAATACCAGTATCCTTGAGTGTCCATGCATAGAGGGACCTTTGAAATGTTTGGATCCTTTTGAATGTACATTTGATTGGTGGATTCAAATAAAGTATTTATAATGTGCGAGCGAGGTAGTGTGTACCGAAAAGATGGGAATCTTCTGTCCTCATAAACAAAAATCAATGGTGACCTTTGCCTCTGTTTTATCTCTTCTCTCACTGTTCCTCCCCCTTCATGCTGACAGAGTATAGTCAGTCCCACTGACTCCCAGATTCACATATTGAAAACATAGCAACATACACTATCTAGTAAAGAATGCAATATTTTATGTTTTATCTAAATCACAATGAGAAAATACAGTATTAGTCAAGTGAGTGTAATAGCACACAAATATGCTAATCAGTGAGCATTTACACAGCTATACTATCTGAAGTGAGTCTAAGGTCAAAGGTTGTGTTGATCAACCTTTGACTGTGGGGTAAGTTGTAGGGGACCTAGTTTTAGAGATAAGTACCAAACGAATGGGCAGGTCAATAGGCATCGTTTGGTGTACTGTTTGTCCGTGTCCAACAGTGGGGGCAAACGCTACATTGAAATTCATGGAACTAGTACCACAGAATATGACGTATTTTTTTTCTTCTTTTTTTTTACATTGCTCATAAATTCATAATACATTTCAACAGTATAAGACAAATAATCCTTTATGTAATGTAATTTGAGAAAATGTTTGAAACAATATTCCGAAAGGATTGAAAGGGTGAATAGATAAGTTCTTTAACATAAAATGAAATACCTTTTCAATTTAGACTTAAAGGGATTCTCGGGTACTTTTGTATACTTTTTAGCCAGTAGTTTTGAAAGTAGCTTTCACGAGAGAAAAGGGGTCCCCGACAATTGCGTACTGCGTCACGTGTAAATATGTGCACCACATCATTTCTCTCTCTCTCTCTCTATCTCTCTCTCTCTGCTGTGGTTGCATCTTGCTAGCTGTCACTTGTATGGCGAGGGACTGAAGCTCATTGGTTGAACACGAATTGCTAGGGGGCTGGCCAACGTGGGGAAAATGAAGGGAAAATCGACAGAGAGAAAGAGAGGGGGAGGGTGGATGCAGGGATCATATCTCTCTCTCTTTCTCTCTTTGTTTCTCTCCCTTTCTCTCGGAAGGAGTGTTGCATGGGAAGCACAACCAGGTTCCCCAATAGCCTTTCCAGGAACAACAGGGGTTAGCCTGCCAAGAGCGTCATCATCAGATAGACAGGGAGCTGTACTGAATGGAACAGAGCCTCCCAGCCATCTAAACCCCAAAGCTCCAGAGTAGTGGTTGGCTGTGTGGTACACAGACCATCATCAAAGACAATTTAGTGGGGGAAGAGGGACAGCTTGCCCATGCTCAGTGTCTTAGTTCATGCCCAGTCTCCTAGTTAAAAGCACTCTGCAGATCCTAGAAAACCCCATTGTCCTGCCAAGAGCTTAGGCCAGCTTTGGATACCGGTTAACTATTTGGCAGAGACATGCCTCCTTTTCACTAACAAAGGGATTAGGGGTTAAATCTGGTGTGTGTGTGTGTGTGTGTTTGGTTTTCTGTCCTTGTGGGGACAAGAAGTACTCACAAGGAGATTAAAATAAGGACAATTCTGACAAGTGGCGACATTTAGCTATTTTAGGCTTAGGGGTTATATTTAGGGTTACAATTAAGGTTAGGGGTTAAAGTTATGGTTAAGGTTAGGTTAAGAGTTAGGTTTATTAAGGTTAGGGTTAGAGGTTAAGGTTGGGGCTAGCTTAAGGAAAATAAGAGTTTGTAATGGCTGTCTTCAGAAATGGACCAAGGCGCAGCAGGTATGTGAATACTCATATTTAATTTTTTAAAAAAGAGTAAAGCATCCACTTGACAAAACGATAAAGGTAGCAACAGTTCTGCAGGCTATTAAACGCTGTGCAAAATCAACCACCCACAACCCCAAAGAAAAACACACACACCTATATAGGACTTCCAATCAAAGGCAACTCAACACACTTGCCTTCAATTGGAAGTCCCAATCAACAACACAATCATTCACATACACAAAAACTGCCACGTCCTGACCCCAAAACTAATACAATAGCTCCATCGGCTGGTCAGGACGTGACAGTACCCCCCCCTCAAGGTGCAGACCCCGGAATGCACCTACCAACAGAAAACACCCATAAACAATAACCCCTAAACAATAAGGGAGGGAAGGGAGGGTGGCGGCCGTCACCGACGGCACTGTGCTACACCCTCCCTCCCCAACCCACCTATCCTGGAGGTGGCTCAGGTGCAGGACGTGGACCTCGCTCCACCTTCGGCGTCGCCCACTTTGGTGGCGCCGATAGCTGCGCCGGGCAGGAGGGCCACTCGGGCTGGGCCGGAGGGCAGGAGGACCACTCGGGCTGGGCCGGAGGGCAGGAGGGCCACTCGGGCTGGGCCGGAGGACAGGAGGGCCACTCGGGCTGATCCTGACTGACGGGCCACTCTGGCAGCTCCTGACAGGCAGGGCACTCTGGCAGCCCCGAACAGGCGGGCCACTCTGGCAGCCCCGAACAGGCGGGCCACTCTGGCAGCCCCGAACAGGCGGGCCACTCTGGCAGACCCGGAAGACAGGCGGGCCACTCTGGCAGACCCGGAAGACAGGCGGGCCACTCTGGCAGACCCGGAAGACAGGCGGGCCACTCTGGCAGACCCGGAAGACAGTCGGGCCACTCTGGCAGACCCGGAAGACAGTCGGGCCACTCTGACAGACCCGGAAGGCAGTCGGGCCACTCTGGCAGACCCGGAGGGCAGTCGGGCCACTCTGGCAGACCCGGGCAGTCGGGCCACTCTGGCAGAACCGGGCAGTCGGGCCACTCTGGCAGAACCGGGCAGTCGGGCCACTCTGGCAGTTCCGGGCAGTCGGGCCACTCTGGCAGAACCGGGCAGTCGGGCCACTCTGGCAGTTCCGGGCAGTCGGGCCACTCTGGCAGTTCCGGGCAGTCGGGCCACTCTGGCAGTTCCGGGCAGTCGGGCCACTCTGGCAGTTCCGGGCAGTCGGGCCACTCTGGCAGTTCCGGGCAGTCGGGCCACTCTGGCAGTTCCGGGCAGTCGGGCCACTCTGGCAGTTCCGGGCAGTCGGGCCGCTCTGGCGGCTTCTGACTAGCGGGCGGCTCTGGCGGCTCCTGACTAGCGGGCGGCTCTGGCGACTCCTGACTAGCGGGCGGCTCTGGTGACTCCTGACTGGCGGGCAGCTCTGGCAACGTACGACTGGCGGGCAGCTCTGGCGATGTACGACTGGCGGGCAGCTCTGGCGACGTACGACTGGCGGGCAGCTCTGGCGACGTACGACTGGCGGGCAGCTCTGGCGACGTACGACTGGCGGGCAGCTCTGGCGACGTACGACTGGCGGGCAGCTCTGGCGACGTACGACTGGCGGGCAGCTCTGGTGACTGTTGACTGGCGGGCAGCTCTGGTGACTGTTGACTGGCGGGCAGCTCTGGTGACTGTTGACTGGCGGGCAGCTCTGGCGACTGTTGACTGGCGGGCAGCTCCGGCGACTGTTGACTGGCGGGCAGCTCTGGCGACTGTTGACTGGCGGGCAGCTCTGGTGACTGTTGACTGGCGAGGCTGGGCTGACGCACTAGACTCCTGATGCGTGGGGCTGGTACTGGACGTGCCAGCCTGGAGACACGCACCTCCATGCTAGTGCGTCTAGCGGGAAACACCGGACCGAAAGGGCGCACTGGCGGTCTTGAGTGCAGGGTTGGCTTCACCCCTTCTGGCTCGATGCTCACCTTGCCCTGGCACCTGCGGGGCGCTGGTACCGGGCGGACTGGGCTGTGCGTCCGTATAGGCGAGATGGTGCGTACCTCAGCGTAACATGGCGCCCTCCACCTCATACGCACCTCCCTGTAGTCACGGGTAGCTGGCTTGCGGCTCTTCCCTGGCCTGGCCAAGCTACCCGTGTGCCCCCCCAAAAAAATGTCTTGGGGGTGCCTCTCGGGTTTCCTACCCAACCGTGTTCCAGCATAACGTTCCCGTTGGTTCCTCTGTCCAGCTGCCTCCACTCTCCTGAGTGCCTCCACCTGTTCCCATGGGAGGCGATCCCTTCCGGCCAGGATCTCTTCCCAGGTGTAGGCTCCCTTGCCATCCAGGACGTCCTCCCATGTCCATTCCTCCATTTTTTTATCCTGTGGCTTCCTCCTCTTCTGCTGCTTGGTCCTTTGGTGGTGGGTGGTTCTGTAACGGCTGTCTTCAGAAATGGACCAAGCCGCAGCAGGTATGTGAATACTCATATTTAATTTTTAAAAAAGAGTAAAGCATCCACTTGACAAAACGATAAAGGTAGCAACAGTTCTGCAGGCTATTAAACGCTGTGCAAAATCAACCACCCACAACCCCAAAGAAAAACACACACACCTATATAGGACTTCCAATCAAAGGCAACTCAACACACCTGCCTTCAATTGGAAGTCCCAATCAACAACACAATCATTCACATACACAAAAACTGCCACGTCCTGACCCCAAAACTAATACAATAGCTCCATCTGCTGGTCATGACGTGACAGAGTTTGAATGGGAATCAATTGTTAGGTCCCCACAAGGATAGTAAAACAGACTTGTGTGTGTTTATTTGTGTAGATGGGAGTGGATATACTGTCTGAGAGATACAGAGATCTACTGTGCTCATGTTTTATCTCTTCTCTCAGTGTTCCTCCCCCTTTCCCACTGATTCCCAGATTCACATATTGAGGACATCAAATATTACAGTATTTACTAGATAGTATGTTGCTGACTTAATCACACTGAATGTAATAGTGTCATGAAATGACGAAGATAAAGTGATAAAAAGGTCTTATTGTTGTACATTCCACCATGAGATGGCTTCCTCACACCTTTTTTGCACCTGTGTATCGTGTATTTTTAAGCATTTCACTTACCCTTGTTTGGAGTTTCACGGTTTACTCATAGGAGCATCGCTGTCAACATTGGAGTGTTACGATGGAGGGAATACGGGAGCACACCACTTCCCGGAATTCTCAACCCCTCATGAGAATGCAAGTATCAATAACTCAATGACATTTCCATTGGCATTTGACCAGATTGAGGTGTGTATTAAAAGGCCATGGAAGCAACGTGTGCCAGAATGGTTCGGGATGGAAGACAAGGAAGAAATTTGTGGAGTAGTTGAAAAATGACTCCAACCTAAGTGTATGTAAACTTCCGACTTCAACTGTACTTGCTATTGAGGGCTCACTGCTTAGTACTGACAATTGAAGTTGAAGATTTAAACATTACTGTATCTATTGATTTGAAGACTGGACTATTACTGTTAAGAGGCTCATTCAGATGAGCGGACAGAACATGAGTAAAACGAGGAGCGGCGATGAGAGGAGCAGGCAGGCTACCAGAGTTCCCCTATCCCCTAAAACATTTTCTTTCCTTTTGTGGAATCGATTCCACCCTAACCCCTTTAGTGGGTGGCCTACATCATTTTTGATACAATTCCAATCTACCTACTAAAGAAATCTTGACTCATGGTGTTTCATGGTTACTGCGGTTCCAAACTGGTCACAAGAACTCAACCATTCTACCGTTAAGCGTTCTGGTGCTCCAAACCTCCACCAGGTGGTGTAGTCCGGTTTTTATGACAATAGTACAGAAATATGCAAATGAGTGAGCTATACAGCTATACTATCTGAAGTAAGTCAAAGGATGTGTTGATCCTCCATTGACTGTGGGGGAAGTTGTAGGGGACATCTTCATACTAGTTTAGAGATCAGTGGTGGAGGAACCTTCTACCTTCTTATCGCGACCAACTAGGATCTGCCTGTTTAGAAAGCCAGTGCTCTCTCGCTCTGAAACACACACACACACACACACACACACACACACACACACACACACTCTTTCCCATCTCTATCCAGGCCTGACCGGCCAGTCTCATCTCTGATCCTCCTAGTGTCTTTATTGACTGACTGCCCAAGCCCCCAGATCATTGTTCCCTAGATAAACTGTAAGTCCAAATCTATCCCCTTAGAGCATCTGATTAGCAACACGTCACAGACCTGGAGGTTTAATCCAGATCTTGGACTAGAATAGAGCCAAGGGGAGGGAGGGGCCAGGGCTGGAGGCAGGTTGGATTTGAAGACTGAGTGCCACTAGGCATGTACCCCAGGCTAATCCCACCTTAAATAGCCCCAGGAAGGGATCTAGGGCAGCGCAGTTAACACCATGGGAGCGCTCTGAGCTGGCACACTGTCCAACACACTCCTGGACGTGCCACACACACAGGAGGAGCAGGGAGAGGACTTTTCGGAACTTATCTAGAGTGGATCCTTGGACTATAGCTGAAAAGTTTTTGGTCCAGGATGAACTTTGCCGCCCAGTTCATCTACGCCAACTACGCCGGTGATGGATCGCCCAGCAGAGTGGGATTCAACGACAGTGAGAATGACCCCTTCTGGCAGAGGTGGGACACTACAGATTCATCAACCACCCAGAGTACCCTACTAGACAGAGAGGGATTCCCTACCTCAGCACCCCCCCCCCACCCACCCAGAGGAGCCCCCAAAGCCTCCAGCTATATTGACTCCTGTAGTGATTCCTGCTGTGACTCCTGTAGCACCTCATTCCCCTTCATTCTTCCCCTGCACCGCCTCTTCTCTCTACCCAAAGTCAACCAAGCCCGCCAGTCACAACCTTAACCCTCCACCATCTTCCTCCTCCTTCTCCTTGTGCCAAAAGAATCTACCAAGTCCTCTACATCCACCAGTAAACCACTGTCTCATCATCCAGCATCTCCTGTCCCCAAATCTTAAGCCTCTAAAGCCCTCTCTGATCCCCATCCTCCTCCACCTGAACCAGCCCCTCCACCCCATCGAGCCTCCCCTGCTCCTGCTCTCCCCTGGTCCACAGTAGCTGGCACCACAATGGAAACTTAAAGTGAAGTTAAAGTCTACCAGCTGGTTTGAATTATACCGTGAAGTCTATCCATTTCAGCAGTGAATATTGTGAGCAAAATGTAGGAGCCTGTTGAGGGATACAAAATAGTCTACTGCTTAATGGTTAATGTCAGTCTCTCCTCAACATTATAAAGTCAATTATAGTGTCAATTTTCTATGATTGCATGCATTAGGTGTTAAAAGTTATTCCCAGAGTTCTGTCAAATTGGCTGGATGTCCTTTGGGTGGTGGACCAATCTTGATACACACAGGAAACTTATTAGTGTGAAAAACCCAGCAGTGTTGCAGTTCTTGACACAAACCGGTGCGCCTGGCACCTACTAGCATACCCCGTTCAAAGGCACTTAAATATTTTGTCTTGCCCATTTATCCTCTGAATGGCACACATACACAATCCATGTCTCAAGTGTTTCAATGCTTAAAAATCCTTCTTTAACCTGTCTCCTTCCCCTTCATCTACACTGACTGAAGTGGATTTAACAAGTGACATCAATAAGGCATCATAGCTTTCACCTGGAGTCGCCTGGTTAGTCTATGTCATGGAAAGAGCAGGTGTTCTTGATGTTTTGTATATAGTGGATAATATCTTGTAACTATCTATCATAAACACAAAAACATGGTTAGATTGGTTCTCTTTGGAGGTTTAGGCTGGGTTTCTGTATATGCGCTTTGTCACATGTGCTGATGTAAAAAGGGCTTCATAAATAAATGTGATGTTTGAAATATATTATCGATCTAATTAACTATTATCAGAACAATTCGACAATGTTTTGACATGAAGAAAAAGTAATTACATGATTTTAGTACTATTATATTAAGTATTGGTATTAATAACAATCCAATTAAATCAACAATAAGTGTCTGTCTGATTCTACATTACTCATCACATGCTATATTTGGTAACACTTTACATGACACCCAGCATTATAACACGGTCATAACCATGACATATTATGTCACAACAGCTGACAGTTGTCATAACTTGTCATAATGTGGTGATAGCACTGTCATATATTTACACCTGTTGTGACATCTATTGCGTTATTTTAAGGCTGTTATGACACCTACACAAGAGTGTAAAATCCCACAAAATCTACCACCATAGTTATTTTATGGCTGATTATGACACCTACATAAGAGTGTAAAAACCCACAAAATCTACCACACAAGGCAAAACATTCCAAAACACCATAGCCTAAAGTACATGTCAACAGTATGTTTGTTATCTATATATATTTTTTTGTAATATTTTTTATTGATCATATTAAATGAACATTTTAATTGTGCACACGTTAATGTCAGACATGCACCTACCCTAATGCTCTGTTGATGATGACTGGAATGAATGCAGGATAAGATTTCAGGAGCAGGACAAGACACCATCCTTGTACGTGATAGGCCTATCTGGCTTGTATGATTATGATGGTCATAATGCTTCTTGACAGCGTCATAAAGTGTATTTTCTTATTCCAAGTAAAGTGACACAGGATGGTCATAATGCTTCTTGACAGTGTCGCAAAGTGTATTTTCTTAGTCCAAGTAAAGTGACTCAGGGTGGTCATAATGCTTCATGAGAGTGTCATAAAGTGTGTTTTCTACAAGTCATTTAAAATAGGATGAAAAAAACATGACTGTAAAGAATTGATTACAACAACAACAACAAAGGATTTAAGAAACAAACTTTCAAACGAAAATATACTTCTTGGCAGGGAAAAAGTAATTGGAATAAATGTGAGTTTTGACACTTATGTAGGTGTCATAACCAGCCATAAAATAACACAATATATGTCACAACAGGTGTAAATATATGGGTCATGACAGTGCTATGACCATATTATGACAGGTTATGTCAAGTGTTACCCTATAGGTAATTATTGTGTGTACCAAAGACTGATTTGAAAGACTATTCAATAATTATAAATCATGTGCAGACATTCTTTAACCAGAGATTAAATATATCAAGCAGAAGTGAAACTCTGAGAACAAGAAAGGTGAATCAATTCCTTCCAACCATTCCCTAACCTTAGAGCCATGTGTGTGTGTGTGTGTGTGTGTGTGTGTGAGCAGGTGTGCGTGCATGCTTGAATATGTGTGTGGTTAATAGGCCAAAACTCTGGTAATCATAAGGGACACCCTGGTGTACCTGGACATGGAAAGATCTGTGTAGATTATCTTATATTGTACAAAGAACAAGGTCACTGCCATCACTCCCAGATAATGTAAAGCAGTGGCTTATTCCCACGTGTTCACACACACGTACAAACCTTACTCCCAAAACCTCCACCCAGTCTTTCAGAAGGCAAGGTGAACTGATTACCATATTATTTCCTATTAAATTCTTTCGGAAACAGAAATGATAAGGGTTAGGGGTCAATTTGGAATTTAGAAATGCTCTCCTCCTGCTCACTCTCGTCACTCTACACTATTAGAAAAAATGGTGCTATCTAGAACCTAAAAGGGTTCTTTGGCTGACCCCATAGAAGAATCCTTTGAAGAACCCATTTTGGTTCCAGGTAGAACACTTTTGGTTCCAGGTAGAACCCTTTTGGGTTCCATGTGGAGCCTTTTCCACAGAGGGTTCTAGATGGAACCAAAAAATGGTCCTACCTGGAACCAAAAAGGGTTCTCCTATGGTGACAGCTGAAGAACCCTTTTGGAACCCTTTTTTCTGAGAGAGTGCAGCCCATTGCTGAGACTGTTGACCTGAAATGCATGTGTATAACGGTAAGAGCTATATCCAACACTACAGAAACCCAACCACTACTCTTCAAGCCCTGTTTCTCTCCCTCTCTCCACCAGCGAGGAGCAGCGTCTTGGGCCAACTAAACAGGGCTGCTCCACCTCCTCCAAGAGTACCTGCAACAAGGACGCCCCCATCTGTAACGGGGTTGCGGGCTGGCGGCCCACGCTCATCCACCCAGAGCGCCTGAAGGACTTTGGTATTGAGGAGGAGTGCCTCAATGGGGAAGTCAAAACGTTTGAGACCAAGGTGGTGGGCGCCCCTGAGATCCAGCTAATGGACCCACCCAAGACTAACAAGAAGAGAGGCAGCGAGCGCAAAGCAGTCCCACCACCCAAGCCTGAGTACCTCCGCTTCGAGGACATCAGTGCTGCAGCCTTCAAAATCCAGTCAGTGATGCAGAAGACCCCTTGTACGGTATGCCAGCTCCAGTTCAGAGCCTTCTGTACACCCTTGGAAAAAAGGTTCTACCTATAACCATAAAGGGTTATTTGGAAGTCCCCAGCCTGTAGGAGTCTAGGAGAACCATTTTGTATCCAGGTAAAACCTTTTTACCAAAGGGTTCTTAAAAATGGTTATTTTGTGGAGGGACGGTCAAAGAACCTTTTTATTCTAGGTAGTAGTTTGTTTTCTAAAAGTAAATACTTTAGACGATGGCTCCTGCTTCATGCAGAAGCTTATTGGCATTCTGCTTCTTTGTGTTCCCAGTACTCCAGACTGTCCAAACAGTATGGCATGGAGATCTTCCTAAAGAAGGAGCACCTCCACTACACAGGCTCCGTAAAGGAGAGAGGTGTTTTATACCTACTCAGCTCCCTCAACCAGGTATGAATCCCAATGCATTTCCCAAATCATCCCAGCTGGGGAACAGCTAATTTATCAAAACAAGTAACCAACAAGCTAACAAGTAGCTAACACATAGGTTGCAACATTTCTGGAACTTTCAATAAATTACCTGTTTTTCCCAAAATCCCAGTTGGAGGAGTCCCGGAATCGGGAGGGAATAAGCAGGAAATCCGGAATCTTCCAACTTCCAATTTCTGAAAAACCAGGGAATTTATTGAAGGTTCCAGGAATTTTGCAACCCTGCTAACAAGAAGTTAACAAGAAGCTAACAAGCAAAATAAATAATAATCCCTTTATCAGTTAGCTAACGCCTATCCCTCTCTACAGGAGCAGCAGAAGAAGGGGGTGATCGTAGCTAAAGACTGTAGCTTCTCCATGGCCGTGGCTCACCATGCGGTGGAGTTGAGGATCCCAGTATTTGTCATCATGCCAGCCAGCTGTGCCCAGCCCCACCTCAGGATATACCGAGACTACGGCGCAATGGTCATCTCCTACGGTAGTACCGCCAGGGACTCACTGAACCACGCCCGTCACCTGGCCAAGGAGAACGGATACCTCTGCCTGGAAGAGTAAGTCACCTAGGCGATAGACTGCTTTGGTGGTTACCCCACATAGATGGGTGCCTGTCCCATAGCTCTCCTTTGTCTCAAAACATGTACTGTACAGTGGGGACAATGTGACCCTGGTACATGGACACATGGTTATATTGTATCTCTCTTTCTATTTTCTCTCTTCCTCTTCTGTCTCTCTCAGGGATGATAGTGCTGTGTACGTAGCAGGGCTGGGCACTGTAGGCATGGAGATCTATGAGCAGGTGCCCAAACTAGATGCAGTCATTGTGCCCACAGGTGGGCAGTGTAGTCTACTGGTCAGCACAGCAGCAGCCATCAAACACCTCAACTCACGCATCACTGTCATAGTAAGTGTTTCCTCACTCTCAATATTTGTTTAGTGTACTATTGTCACCGTGAGTAAGTTGTAACCATGCTCTCCAAAATCTCCAAAATAATATTGGGATTCATGTACCATGTTCTCTTTGACAGGGAGTTGAACCAGAAGGATTCCCACTGCTACTACAGTCCCTCAAAACAGGCAGACCAGTAACTAGTGAACTTTACAGCATCCCCAACAGGAAGCTTTATGGAGGTACTGTTCCCTTGTACCCCTGTAGGCTATCTGAACCCAAATCTACTCCCTGTGATATGGTCTTTCTTTTTCTTAAATAGATATCAATTGTCATGGCACTACTCACTGAACCTAATGCATATATCCCACTCTCTATCCCCAGATCTATTTGAGCACTCACTGGGGACCCACACCTTCCAGCTGGCTAAGAAATTTGTGGACAAAGTCATTACTGTCAGGTACTACATCTCTATGGAAGGGGCTGGTATCTCTCACCACACATTTGCCATAGTCATAGTTTTCTACATATATGGACATATACGTCCCTCAGTTCCCCAGTGCCCTGAGTGTTTCCAGGACTCTAAATTGGTAGCACTAATGCTCCCAACTTTAAAAAGGTTAGAAGCACCAAAGTATTTAGGAGCACCAGAAAAGTGATTAGGCCCATATGAATCCTATCTCGGAGGAGCTATCCAAGATCCCCTTTCCTTTCTTCCAGGGCCATCTTACTGGGCAAGTTACCAGGTTGTTAGCCAGCTAGGTAACATGAGTTAGCAGCCCGCTTGACAGGGTTTATGAAATTATCAAATGTGACCTGAAAATCTGCAGTAGACAGGGAAAAAAATGTAGCTCCTGTCATATGAGTTATACATTTTGAATGGTTTGGGCTAGAGACTAGCAGTTCTATGCGTTGTAAAGGTGCAACCATGGTTCTCACAGGTGGGGTGCAAAGGGAAGTGAACACTGCCGCTACCTCGCTCTCCAATCAAGGTGCATGAACTGAGGAGCAAACAGAGTGTTAAAAGCAAAAATATGTCTCTGCCTTAGCCTTTTACAGATAGAAAAGAAGGAAGCATTTGTATATTTCTACATGGTCTCTTATGGGTTCAGGGACTAATCCCAACGGGAATACAACCCAAAACATGTGATTAGTTGCAATAATCCAACCAATAGCCGGTTATTTTTAAATATTTAAAAGTCTCCTTTATTTTTGTCTGTAAGACCTAGATAAAATCTAAGGGCCGAAGTTGGTTAAACTTCTAGTAATAAACAAGCACTTAAGAGTAGCTGAATTTCCTCTCACTCTCACAGATGAGGTGAAATTATACAATCTATTGACTTTGCTCACTGCAATATGATACAAATGTAACAACAGCCAGAGCGCAGCGGACAAGAAACACAAATGTAAGAACTTTTTTTTTAAAGAAATATATATATATATATATATATATATATATATATATATATTTAACCTTTATTTAACTAGGCAAGTCAGTTAAGAACAAATTCTTATTTACAATGATGGCTTGTTGCTTAGCTTGTTGCGCCTAACGACACAAATATAATTTTGCCATTCAATGTATTATCTGGGTGAATATGTTTCCAGACCCACTTCCAGCTCGTACAGCTAAATATTTAGGAGCATATGAGAGGAAGATGGTCTCTTATTTGAGCCCAGAGTGCAGTAGAGTGTTTTGATAATATTATTATATTATATAATATTTTTCTCTCTCTCTCTGAGACTCCCTGACCTCTATCTCTTCTCCTCAGAGAGGAGGACTCTCTGGTAGCCATGCTGAGGTTCCAGGAGTTTGAACGCTCCACAGTGGACACAGAGGGAGCCATGGGACTAGCGGCCATCTTGGCTGGGCAACTACCAGAGCTAAAGGGCAAAAGGTGGGTTTGCACACTGTCATGGTGTTTTTACTGTACCAAAACATAGGAGTGAATCCTAAGACTTTGCCTCCCATTGACATATTGTACATGCATGACTAAATGAAAATTGGACTTAAGTGGAAACTAGGATTCACACCATAGTGTCCAAAATGTAACCTGTTGATATTCCGATGAACTGATTCTGCATCTATCTCCTTGTCTGCCCGCTGCAGGGTAGCTGTGGTGGTTAGCAGTGCTAACATGGAGTTGGACCTGATCAGACAGTGTGTTGACCGCGCCCTGGTTCTGGATGACCGCGTCAGCAAGTTTACAGTGCAGCTGGGGGACTTTCCGGGGGACATGGCCAAGCTACTGGACATGCTGGCAAGAGAGGACATCAAGTGAGCTAAACTCTAACAGAAGAACAGATAGTTATGACCTATACTGTACATTTGAATATAAATACCCCAGTGTATAAGAGGTCGATTACTCTCTATTTATCTGAAACACACACACGTCACACACACATATCAGTGTGTGGTCATACAGACTCACAATAACCCAGTACTGCCAGAGCTTATTAATCAACAAATTCCTGATATCTGTGCTACATATGGATGGAGATGAGTGTGTATAGTTAGATTACGGTGCGCATATTTAGACAACTCTCTCTTAGTGACAGTAATGCCACTGTGACCAATCTGTCCCTGTGACCCTGTTCTCCCACATCCAATCATGTCAGAATAAGCCACAGGACAGGAGGAGGCTTTAACTGGCAGGATGATCATACAAATCCTCTAACACAAAGAACAATGTGAATTTAGTCTGCTCCTCTCTTCCTTCTCATCCACTGTTTCTTTCTTTTGTTCTTTTCATCCTCCATCTCACTATCTCTCTTTTTCTCACTATCTCTCTCAGGTTGTTGAATATTTGCCACCGGAGACACAGTGACAGAGGTGATCTCTTCAAGGCCCAGGTACGACAGCCTTAGCCTTCTCTCCCCCCCCCCCCCCCCCCCCCCCCCCAATTGGGACTTCAGGTGCGTTGAGTGTGTTGGGAGAGTGTTGGGTCGCAGGTTGACATAAAGTCCAGTCAACTTTGTTCTAAGGGCAGAACGAATCTGATAGATTTATGGCAGAACAAATCTGTTTCTTGAACTACATTGTTGGTTAAGGGCTTGTAAATAAGCACGTCTTCACCTGTTTTATTCGGCGCATGTGACAAATAGAATTTGATTTGATTTATGTCATCAAAAAAAGCATAACCTTCCTAATTTATAAAGGTCATGTTAACTGGCTGATATTATCTCATAGAACTTATAAGATCTCCTAAGCCTGTTACCTCAGACCTTGTTTTTGGCATTTATCCCAAAACCCTATTCTTTCCCCATTTATTTTCCCCATAGGAATGGTTGAAAGAACCAGAAGTAACTCATTTCCGTTTTTTAGGACTACAAGCTGGCGGGCTCTATTAACATTTGATGGGGAATATTTAAACAATGCTATGTAACCTAATGTTTAGAAGTAAAACAATATTCAAAATTCTAAAGGTTGACCTAACTCTAAAGATACGGCTCTGGGTGGAGTTTAACAGACGCACAACTTTTGAAAACATGGCACAGGTTAGAACTCAGAATCTTGTAAATAAAACGTTCATTTACATGTTGTAACGTTTTGAAATCATTATTGTGCTACAGTAGTCAGACAAATGTGACAATATCTCTACAGTACAACTGGTCTCCTGACTTGAAGCAAACAATAAAATGTAGCAAACTAGCAACAACATGCTAAGCTAATCAGAGCAAGCTGGCTAGCTAAGCATTTAGAAACCTCTTAGCTATTCATGTTGAATTAATAAATAGAGCTAGCTAGGTGTCAAATATACAAGAAAGTCAGCTAGCATTTGCTTCATTGAAATGTTAAAGGTGCAATATGTAACTTTTTTGGCAATCCGACCAAATTCAGATAGAAATGTGAGTTATAGATCTGTCATTCTCATTGAAAGCAAGTCCAAGAAGCGGTAGCTCTGTTCTATGTGCACTATTTCTATGCTTACAGTTCTTAAGTTTAGTTTTTGCGTCTTTTACTTTTGGTTTTGTACACTAGCTTCAAACAGCGGAAAATACTATTTTTGGTTATGGAAAAGATATTTCACAGCGGTTTACAATGATTCTCTACACTATACTTGCTTGTTTTGCCACAAACTAAAATTAGGCTGTTACGTTCGTTGATTGAAGGATCGGACCAAGGTGCAGCGTGGTAAGCGTACATCATTCTTTATTAGATGAACACCGAAACAAAACCAAAATGAATACAAAACAAAAACGTAACGTTCAGTAGGGCATACAGCAGTGCCAAAAATAAGATCCCACAATCTAAGGTGGGAAAAAGGGCTGCCTAAGTATGATCCCCAATCAGAGACAACGACAAACAGCTGCCTCTGATTGGGAACCATACTAGGCCAACAAAGAAATAGAAACATAGATTTCCCACCCTAGTCACACCCTGACCTAACCAAATAGAGAATAAAAGGGATCTCTAAGGTCAGGGCGTGAAATAGGTGAACTAATTACATTTTTGCAACCAGGAAATGGCGGAGCGATTTCTGCATCGGACATCTTTACATTGAAGCAGCTATATGAACAAAAATGTGGATGGACAGTTAAGCTGCCCAAGAGGCAGCAACGTAAAATGCTAAGCTTAACAGAGGTGGTTGGCTAGCAGATAGCTATCTCTTACTAACGTTGAGTCATAGAATAGAGCTAGATAGCTAGGTCTCAAATATACCAGTAAGTCAACTCCCACTTAAAATATTTACTTGAGTAAGCTAATTATATAAACTTAAAAATTGGAATGAACTGTTATGCTTATCTGGAGGAAGAAATGTAAAATGCTACGCTAAACTGAACTAACGGGCTAAGCAAATGTTAAATCATAAGTTAGAGCTTGCTAGCTAGGTCTCAAATATGCCAGTAAATTAGAAGATTATATGGAGCAAAAATAATTGGTAAGATTAAGCCTAATAAATTAGAAATTTTAATACCCTGTTTAAATGCTGCTCCAGGGGAAGTAATATTAGTTTGGGTGAAGATAACCATAGGATATAACTTAGATAAGTCATGGCTGCCTCTAGGGCAGTAAATACTACTTTTTGAGCTTGAAGTCTCCCCTTAGGACACCAAAGTGATCTTAGCCCTAACTAACATTACTGCCCCTGGGAAAGCATTTAAACAGTGCATTCAAATGGCTGCCCCAAGGGCAGTTAAGACTTTTTAAAATGACCTTTTGTGCTTGAAGTCTGTCCTTATGGCCTCAAGCCATAAGTAGTTTGACCCAAACTAACATTTCTGCCCCAATGGCAGCATAAACTGTAACTTGCTAGCTATTTCTATTTTCTGATTCAACATTAGTAGGAGATAGCTTAGCATTTTATGTTTCTGCCCCCGGGGAAGCATAACAGTCCATTCAAATGTTTCAGTTTAAATGGCTTATTCAATTAAATATTTTGATAAAGTGCGATGTGATTAACTAGTATATTTGAGACCTAGCTAGCTAGCTAGTTCTATTCTATGACTCAACATTAGTAAGAGATAGCTTTCTGCTAGCCAACTAGCTCTGTTTAGCTTGGCTAAAATTTATATAGCTTATTCAATAAAGCAAATGTTAGCTGACTTACTATATATTAGCTAGCTAGCGCTATCTATTTAATCAACATGAGTAGCTAAGAGGTTGCTAAATGCTTAGCTAGCAAGCGTGCTCTGATTAGTTTAGCATGTTGCTGCTAGCTTGCTACATTTTACTATTTGCCTCAAGTCAGGAGACCAGTTGCATTTTAGAGATATTGTCACATTTGTCTGACTACTGTAACACAATAAGGATTTCAAAATGTTACAATATGTAAATTAAAGTTTCATTAACAAGATTCTGAGTTCTAATCTATGCTATAAGGGCACAAGGCAAGACCCAAATGCAGATACAGGAGGCAGATGGTAGAGCTTCGATATTTATTATAACAAAGGGAGTAGGCAAAGGCAGGTGGGGGACAGGCGAGAGTTCATAAACCAGGTCAGAGTCCAAACAGTACCAGACGATAGGCAGTCTCGAGGTCGGGCCAGGCAGGGGTAAGAAACCAGATATGAGTACAAAAACAGTACAAGGGGAAAGGCAGGCTGGTATTCAGAACAGAGAGAGTAGTCAGGCAGGTGGGTTCGGAGTCAGGACAGGCAAAGGTCGAAACCAGGAGGACGAGAAACAAACAGAGACTGGGGAAAAATAGGAGCAAGGAAAAACGCTGGTTGACTTGGCAAACAAAACGAACTCGCGAGAGTTCAGGAAACACAGAGATATATAATAAGCGACACCTGGAGGGGGTGGAGACAATCACAAGGACAGGTGAACCAGATCAGGGTGTGACACTACGCAATGCTTTCAAAAATTGTGCATCTCTTCACTCTGCCCATTGACCTTTTAGAAACTAATCGGATTTGTTCTGCCCTTAACCAATCAGATTATTTCTGCCCTTTGAAATAAATTGACTACACTTTATGTCAATCTGCTGTTGGCAGGACAGATGCTACAACCACATAGCAATGGTACGTTCTAAACGTGTATGAGTGGTTCAATGTATAATTAGTTTAGACACTCCAATGTTTGTATACAGTTGACAGACAGTCTGTGTATGTAGCACTATCAGTGAGAGATTATTAGGATTAAATCTGTGTTGTGTGCCCACAGGTGGAGTGTGTAGTGGAGACCAGGGATAAGACACAGAGCACTCAGATCCGCAGGATACTGTCTGAGCGCTACCCCACACTACACTGGCTGGACCGGTGATCAACACTTGTCATGGCTCGCAATCTGACCATCCACACACACATGGACAAAGCATGTACACGCATGTGCAGTACCAGTCAAATTTGGACACACCTACTCTTTCAAGGGTTTTTATTTATTTGTACTATTTTCTACATTGTAGAATAATAGCGAAGACATCAAAACTATGAAATAACACATATGGAATCATGTAGTAACCAAAAAGTTTTGAGTGTTGAATGCCAAGAGTGTACAAAGCTGTCATCAAGGCAAAGGGTGTTTACTTTGAAGAATCTAAAATCTAAAATATATTTTGATTTGTTTAACACTTTTTTTGGTTACTACATGATTCCATATGTGTTATTTCATAGTTTTGATGTCTTCACTATTTTTCTACAATGAAGAAAATAGTAAAAATAAAGAAAACCCTTGAATGAGTAGGTGTGTCCAAACTTTTGACTGGTACTGTATGTACGCACATACACATCACACCCACACTGAAACAGAAACATTGAATATGTATGAATATGTATCCAAACTAACACATAATACATGCATTGAAATCTTTGCTGCTGAGAGGAGATACAATTAAATACGGGAATACATGGCATTTACTGCATATTTTGCACTGATGAGAAAACAATACTTTCACCGAACACTTCTGTAATTAGGGAGCTCATGGGGTACTTTTAGGCCAGTATCACGGACACAGATTAAGCTCAGCTAGTCCTGGACTAAAAATCTATTTCAATGGAGGTTCTCCATTGAGCATACTTTTTAGTCTAGAACTAGGCTTAATCTGTGCCTCAGAAACAGGCCCGTTGAGTGTGATAATGATTAACATTAACATTCCAGTGCATAAGCTACTGTCCGACATAGTCTACTCATGGTTAGCCCCTAGTTAGGAGCTAGCGTTTTGATGTGGTTTCTCCTTAAAAATCACTACTGTTCCATTGAGAGAAATAATAACACATTAAGTATAAAGTATTTTCAATACACATTGTTTTTGAATTGTTGTACATATCTATATTTATAACAACAGGGGTAGTGTCAATCATCACAAATATGTTCTGGAAATAAAAGATGATAATAATGATGTATTCAACAATTTGTCTTCGTAATTTGTATATCCAGTTCAGATGAGATAGGATCAGGTAAGGTCAGCCAATAGGATCAACTGCACAACACGTTATTCATAGCTGTGTTAGAGCATCTGCTTACCATCTACCCATCAATTAATTAGATTGTGGGAACTAAAGAAAGTGGGCCAAAGGTTCCTTGTATAGAATCAGACCTGATCCTCTTACACCCACTCCCTGTTGAGAGAGGATGAGAGAGAGAGAGATCTTGAAATTAAAGTTACCTCATAGTTCAGAAGATGATATCTCGTTGATTTAATGATTGGAGACAGCGCCAGAGGAGAGATGGGACGATTAAGACAGGTTAATTCCTAAATTCGTTAGCAGAGGACATTCTGACCCCGCTGTGCTACATTGGCCTGGTCAGTACTAAGCAACTTTGGCCTGGTCAGTACTAAGAAACTATTTTTCACACACGACAGTGTCTAGAGTTTACCTAGAAAGGTGCAACAAACAAAAAACATCCAGTCAGCAGCAGTCCTGTGGGCGAAAACAGCTCGTTGATGAGAGGTCGAAGCAGAATGGCAAGAATCGTGCTAGCTAACAGGCGGGCCACAAATAGGCAAATAACGGCGCATTACAACAGTGGTGTGCAGAACAACATTTCGGAACGCAGAACTCGTCGGTCCTTGTCACAGATGGGCTATTGCAGCAGAAGAACACACCGGGTTCCACTCCTATCAGCGAAAAACAATAAGAAGCCGTCAGGGATTTTAGAACTACTTCAGATAAGGTGTGTGTTTCGTGAAGGCTTACCCTGGCGTGACCGCGCAAATCTCTCTTGGACAAGGTAACTTTTATCAATATATTGACCTGTAATTATCCCCCCAAAATGAAATGCCAATTAGCTACTAATGTGGCTATCATACAGAACTACACATCCTGTTGCAAGCTCTAATGTCATCCCTCAAGGTACATTTCTCCATGCAAACTCTTATTGGCAAGTAGCAAGTAACCTAGCAAGTAGATATTATAGCCCTTTTAGTTTCTCGTGTAAATAATTTATATAGTGTATTTCTCATGTGTATTCATGTTTAGCATTTTTCAAATTACCTAGCTAGCTACTTTGGCATTTTTTTATTACTATAATTGTTTTAATTACCCTCTGGCCTTTGTAGCGAACTAGCTAACCTTAGGTATCTCCGTCGATCAGAAGCAAGTATGGTTCTGTGCTATGTACTGGATTGTAACCACTACTCCGATAAGCACACGTGCATTTTATTGTTTTCCGACCTCTGTAATCGAGAGGTGTCGCTGGAGCTTTGTGATAAGGTAAGCCCTGTTTGCTAGCTGCTAACAAGCTATTATGGTTAGGTACTTATGAAAATTAGCTAGATAACCCCCGACTGGATGAGCCTCGGTGGTTCGAGGTGCAGGCTTCAAACCTGTAGCTGCTTAGCGGCAGAGTGGTTCAATTAGGGAGGCGCTGAAGATGGCGGCGAGTGCAGACGAGATTTCAGCTTGCTCCGAGTAACCTTAACTTTTATCCCTCTCAAACTTACTTAAATGTAACGGAACTTGGCTTATAGTAAACGTAATAGAGAACAACGCTTAGTTGACCGCTAATTTGATCTGAAACTTTGAGAAATGGAAGAAAAAAATGTGCGAAAGAGCAAAGGGAGGAGAAGGCAGTTGTTAGCTGAGCACTCATACATTGGAGAAAAACCGCCACCTGACTCCTCGGGAGAAGAAATGGAGGATGCTGGACATTCGGTTGATTCTGAAAATGCAGTCAATAGTCCTGCACCCAAAAAGACACAGAAAGAATTGTCTTTGCGCGAACTACAGGTCAACATAATCGACGCTGTCTCTGCAAAGATAAACGAAAGAGCCGATGGTCTGGAGAAAATGATACGCGAAAACACATCAAAAATAGTTGACCTCGAGACCTCTCTGAATCATCCATACAAAAGTATCGAAGAGCTTAAACTGGCAAACAGTGCTACGTCAGAGAAATGTACTGCTCAGGAGAAGACCATCGCAGACATGCAAGAGCGCTTATCGGAAGCAGAGCGATACCGGAGAAGGTGGGGGCTACGGCTTTACGGTGTCCCCGAGGACCAGGATGAGAATGTGAAGCACTTAGTAAGAGACATCTGTAACCGTGTGGCACCGGACTTCCCCGATAGATATATGGATATGGCTGTGGATGTCGCTCATCGTATTGGGAAGAAACAAGATGCCTTCGTCAGCCGCTCGATCATCATCCAGTTTGCTTTTCGCACAGTTTGGAAGAAAGCAAAGGAAAGTGCCTTTCTGAAAGAGAGAGAACTTAGATTCGGTGAGGACTTGACTGCAGCAGACTAGGCAGCAAAGGCAAAATTGTGGCCTCTTGTACAACAGGCCCAAAATCGAGGAAAGGGTGGATACTACAGGGGAATCAGAGCCTTTTTCGCCAATGGAAAAGAAATACGACCGGGGTGATTTGTTCGGTCGGTAGGTTTACAAGGTAGCTCCTTCCCCACTGCAAACTGAACGTTCTAGTTTTGAAATATGGTGTTACTGTTTTACAGGTTAATACTTCTGTTAAAACATATATGAAGCAACTTTTTATAGAGAGGGTAAAGTTGAGATTGCATAGGATTTTTCTTTCTATTTTATAGATATGGACTTGAAGTTTATGTCAATCAATGCCAGGGGGATACGAAACCAGTTGAAGAGAAAAGCTTTTTTTTGTTTTGTAAGGACTGCAACGCAGATCTTGTATTCGTTCAAGAAACACATTCATGCAAAGAGGACTATAATTATTGGAAAAATGAGTGGGGCAATGTCATTTATTTTTGGCCCACGGGACTAATCATTCAGCTGGGGTTGCAATATTAGCACACAATTTCAAAGGGAAATTTTTGTGTACTCAAATGGACTCCAATGGACATTGGCTAGTAGCTGTCATCAACCACATGGACAGATTATTTGTGTTGTGTAATGTATATGGATACTGTTCTAGTCCTCCAAATAACTTACTTCTAGAGGAAATTGAAGAAATTCTTAAAAGTCTTCTGAAAAACTATCCATCCAGTCAGATTATAGTTGGTGGAGATTTTAATATGGTTTATTCTAATGTGACTGATAGATTGCCCCATAGGCCTAACATTGGTGTGAACAAGTTGTTGAATTTCTGCCAAAGCTTTGACATAATTGACATATGGAGAGTAAAAAACCCTGGAGAGATGCAATACACATGGAGTAATAGAGATCGTTCTTTACAATCAAGAATTGATTTGTGGGTGATAACCTCTAGTCTTGAGCCCAACACTGTAGAGGTAAAAATACTGCCTGCAGTCGTGACGGATCATAAAGTCATATGGTTGACTGTAAGAATGTGCAGCAATGATGGTAAGAAATACTCTGGTGGTTATTGGAAATTAAATAACTCATTGTTATTGCATGATTTAAAAAATGTGATTAAGAATCTATTCTCTGTTTACTGGAGTTTAGCTACATCTAATGCAGAATATGGGAAATATTGGGAACTGCTGAAATGTAAAATCCGCTCAGCCTGTATTACTTATGGAAAACGGCTTGCTTTAAGAAGGAGATGTGAGGTAGCTGAACTCTCTAAGACAATTACTGATATCACAGAGATTGAGCATCTTGCTCTTAATGAGAAAGCTAAATTGAATGATTTACAGAATCAACTAGATATATTGTATGAGGAAAAGGCTAGAGGAGCTTTCATAAGATCCAGAAAACAATGGCTTGAAAAAGGCGAAAAGAACAGTAGATACTTTTTTAATTTGGAAAAGAGGAGAGGGGAACTCAACACACTTCGGAAACTTAAGATTAATGGGGTTACCACTGAGGATAGAGAGTTGTTATCAGACTTTACCACTAAGTATTATGAGAATCTTTACTCCTTAGATAACAATTTGAGTGACTCTAAGGATCTCCTTGATTCTATAGAGAATGTTAATTCGGTTAGTGAAGAATTCAATCAGTCTTGTTGCCAAGATTTATCCATTATGGACATCCAGTACGGGGTTGTTTAGTTAAAAAAGAACAAATCTCCAGGTTGTGATGGATTAACTTCTGAATTTTACAAAACCTTCTCTGAAGAAATAGCACCTTTTTTACTTGAAACCTTTAGGGAGGCTATAAAGAAGGGAGAACTACCTGCCTCTCTGAAGCAAGGGGTTATTACTCTTATATCTAAACCACACAAGGATCTTTTAAATATTGATAATTGGCGTCCAATCACACTCCTAAATAACGACTACAAAATTATAGCCTTAATCTTTGCAAAAAGGTTAAAGTCTTGCTTAAATGATCTGATTGATGAATGTTAATCAGGGTTTATGAAAGGGCGCCATATATCTAATAATCTGAGGCTGGTGTTAGACTTGGTTGAGTATTGTGATCTATTAGATGACTTCCCTGTTATCCTATTTTTGGATTTTCAGAAAGCATTTGATACAGTAAGTCACAATTGTATCTTTGATTGTCTTAAGCATTTGAAATTTGGTTGTTTTTTTGTTGATGCTATTAGAACTCTGTATAATGGTGACAATAGCTGTATCAAACTCTGTCATGGAACATCCTCAAGGTTTAACATTTACAAAGGAATACGACAAGGTTGTCCAATTTCACCTTTTTTATTTTTGTTAGTATCTCAAATGTTATGCTCATTAGTTCATAAAAGTCAATTTGAAGGCATTACATTCCAGGCCAGAGAGATCAAGATATCCCAACTGGCGGATGACACCTCACTTTTTTTGAAAAATGTGTCTCAAGCTAGATTAGCATTGGATATCGTGAAGCAGTTCTCCAAAATCTCAGGTTTGGCATTAAATCTTTCCAAATGTGAGATGTTTGTTTTGAAAGGAGCTGTCAATCCAACAGATTGTAACATCTCTGAAAAAGATACTGTAACCGACCTCGGTGTAAAGATCACCAAAAATCTTAAGGCTGTGAATGATCTTAATTTGAACCCGGTAACTGAATCTGTAAAAAAAAAATTATCCTCATGGTTAGGGAGGGATTTAAGTCTTCAAGGAAGGGCGCTTTTATCCAAAGCTGAGGGGCTATCTCGTGCATCCTATCTTTTTTCATCTATTGACATTCTCAAATCCACTTGCTGTACCTTAGATAGGCTTTTGTACAACTTCATATGGAAAAACAAGCCACATAAGATAAAAAGAGATGTTATCACCAACAGGGTTTGTGATGGCGGTCTAAATGTCTTAGATTTCACTCTCTTTAATCAGATATCAAAGGTTAACTGGATTAAAAGGTACATAAAAAATCCTCATAGTTTCTGGAATATTATACCTCATTGTTTTTCAGAAGTTCGGAGGGCTTAATTTTTTACTACAATGCCCATATATTGTGGGTAAACTTCCTGTGAAACTGGTGGATTTTCACAAGCAGGCTTTAATGTGCTGGGATTTGTTGTATAAACACAACTTTTCACCTCATAAATGTTTTATATGGAACAATGGGTCGATATTACATAGAAACACCAACTTGTAAGTCGCTCTGGATAAGAGCGTCTGCTAAATGATGTAAATGTAAAGATGTTATTTAACCATAAATGGTTCTCGAAAAACATTATTCTTGTCAGCCAATTAGTTGATAATAGTGGGAATCTATTTACATGGAGAGAATTTATGGAAATATACAACTTTGAGGTTTCAAGTAAGGAATATGACACTGTTATTAAAGCTACACCTAGTGGGATAAAAACTTTACTTCAGAATAATACATATTTTAGAATATCTCCGATTGTAAGCAATATTCAGGTGAATGGCATTGGTCTACTAGATACGAAATTCAACAATCGTTTATTAAGGGATATTTTCTACAGGAAGTCTATTCCCTCTGCGATATTTTGTTGGGCTTCATCGTTTGATGTAAACTGTTGCCGTGCTTGGCTCACTCCACACATTTATGGTGACCAATAAAGTAAAGGAGATCTCCTTTAAGATAATCCATAGATTCTATCCGTGTAATAGTTTGATTTCTAAATACATACTTGATGTTACCAGTGAATGCAGTTTTTGTGAACTAGAAACTGAATCTATTGAATACTTATTCTGTAATTGTTTATATAGTGAAGTGTTCTGGACTGATGTAAAACTATATCTTGGCCTCAAATTGCATACAACCATTGAAATGTCTAAGTTTGATATAATATTTTTACTACACTGATTCCACAATTGAACGTGAGTATGTCATAAATCTCTTTATTTTATTAGGAAAACGTTTCATACACAAATTAAAATTTATGAAGAAAAAGCCCCTTTTCTTAATTTTTTTTATCTGATGTGTAAAACTATTTAGAGTCTTTAAAACGTATACAAAACAAAATGTCAAAAAAATGTATTCGCTATTTAATTTTATATAATATGGAATAGTTTAATTTTTTCTCATTTCTTTGGAATCCCTCTGGCTGTTATGTTTGTTTTGCATGTTACTGTTAATAAAAAATAATTTAAAAAATGTAAAAACCCGACTGTAGTTACGTGTACAACACGTTACCTTCCTTACAAGTAAAAAGAAGAGCAGCATAGGCTAGCATAATGACTGTTGTGACCTTTTTATTGACAAGTCTTTAGTGAGGTAGCCAGCTAGTTAACATTAGCTCCCGATTAGTGTAGTCATACTTTTTCACGTGGTGACAAGCTAGCTAGTGTTGGCCCACCAGGGAAGGGATATTTTGCAAATGTTAGCTAGTTAACGTTAACTCACCTTTTGTGTAGACAGACTTGCTAGCTAACGTTAGGCCGGCACCATGGCAAGGATAGCTGTTAGATAGCATGTCACCACACACAAATTCTGACAACACGAACCGTGAGCTAATGTTAACTAGCTAACTAGTTAAATACTGCCTGGTAGTCTAGCTAGTTAGCCACCTTGGTTCGCTAGTTAGCTACATTAGCTAAAGTTGGCTAGCCATCTCACAAAGGACTTATGGGCTAAACGTTTTCCCCACACAACACACAGTGCATCTGTTGTACATGACTAATCAAATTACTTGTGAAGTCAGTTATAAATGTCAGCAGGGATGCAATGAAGCTAGCCCGAGACTAGTAATTTTCAGACTGGGCTAGTAGACAATGTGACAAACTAGCCTAACAGAGCAGTAAAAATAACCTGCATAGGCTATCATTATGACTGCTGTGACCTTTTAATTTTGACAAGCCCTTTGTGAACAAGCCATCTAGCTAACGTTAGCTCACGGTTTGTGTAGTCATACTTTCTCACGTGGTGACATGCTAACTAACGTTAGCCCACCAGGGCAGGGATTTAGCTAGTTAAATATTGCCTGGTGGGCTAGCTCGTTACATTAGCTAACATTAGCTAGCTAACGTTGCATAGTATATCACCGTGGTGTAGTCTGACTTTCCCGAAAGGCCTGGTGGGCTAACATTAGCTAGCATGTCACCACATGGAAAAGTGACTACACAAACAGTGAACTAACATTAATTAGCTGGCTAGCTAGCTCAGGACTTGTGGGCTCAATGTTTTCCCATAGAAAAAACAAATGGTTTTATTCCACAAGTGCATCTGTACATGACTAATCAGATGACCTGTGAAGTCAGTTATACAGTGCATTCGGAAAGTATTCAGACTTTTTCCATTTTGTTACATTACAACCTTATTCTAAAATTGATTTAAATTGTTTTTTTCCCCCCCTCATCAATCTACACATAATACCCCATAATGGCAAAGCAAAAACAGGTTTGTTTAAATTTTTCAGACGATCCCCCTTATCACTGTCGGACCTTCTCAGTGAACTCACGGCTGAGGGTTTTAACTTTCCTCTTGAGAATTAAAATCAGAAGTCCAGTAGTATAGCTGATCGCAATACATCACCTCTTCTTGCAAATAATATCCTAGACTGTCCTAATAATCCAGTTGAGCATTCCAGATAATTCCTCCATCCCAGCCGAAATGTCCCATCCACATAGTAGGATTTTAGATGTGCAGATAGACCAAAGCCCAGTCTATTTTACCATTACAGTCAAGCCTTTTTATTAATATTTAACCTTTATTTAACTATGGGTTATGGTATTTTAATATACATTTTACCATTTTAGTAATCAATTTAACTAGCTAGTAAAAAAAAAATGTTTGTCTTTCAGATGGGTGGAATGGAAAACCAGTGACATCTTTCGGCTCTGCAGCTACCATTTTCCGGTGGGAAAGAGAAATTGACCTGTATTTACAAGAAAATGTATCTATCTCATCCACCATGGCAGAAGAGGAAGATCCAGACTGTTGATTGGGAAACAAGAACAAATAATGAGGCATGAGGATTGGGTGTTGAGGGACCACTTGTCACATTGTCCAAGGTGGATGGACATGGACATCCTGTGCCAGTGTGATCTGAGCGCAAGCGTCCTGGTATCCCTTTTATTTTATTTATTTAACCTTTATTTAACTAGTCAAGTCAGTTAAGAACAAATTCTTATTTACAATGTGGGCCTACCAAAAGACAAAAGGCCTTCTGTGGGGACTGGGGCCTGGGATTAAAATGTAATAATCTGTCATTTCCACATGAGGACAAGTGCAGTTTTTCCATAAACTTTAAATTGATAACTTGGGATTTTATCACTTGACATATCAATCATATAGTGATAAGGATACTACAAATCAGAACTGTGTGAATGCACGTACCACTCCGAATAAATACTGTGCCTCTGAAGATCCACCCCTGGTCATGAAACTACAGCACAGGCTGGATGTCTAAACAAAGTCAACTCTGAATGTCAATAGATTTTAGATTCATTCTCATCAATGACAACGTTCTAGAACTGAGTTATCACTCATCTAAGTCTGGTATCCTGGGTAATCTGGTTAATGATTATATAATTGATTAAGTGGCTCTTTCCTTGTAGAATGTTGACAGCAGTATAGAACATATTGTATTGCTAAGATGCTCAAATTTAACTTAATAGCTACACTCACCGACACAGTATAAACTTTATCCCTTATACTGACCCTGACCAAACCAGTAAGTTGGCCCTCACTATAGCTGCACTTTCCCACATGGCCAGACGTATAGTTGTCGTCTCCCCCTTTTAATGCTCATCCTTGAAAAATGACATAAGGTCTGAAATAGACACCAAAGTTGACATATTGTACAAACAATTATCAACATTAATGATTTTTTGATCTACTGTTCTAACTAGATAGCTGAAGTGTAGTCAGTGGCTAGCTAAGACAGAGAAATGGGACGGAAGAAGTTCAACACTATTCAATTCATTTCAATACAGCATATGGATTCATCTTGGATTGGGCACAGGTCTCTGACCACGCTGGTGAACAGTAGCTGAAAGTGTCGGATAGAGACGATGTGCAGGAGCTTCCTGCAGGAATTTGTAGTCTTGCTGAGGTCTTCTCTGTTGCTAATTACCATTTCAACATTTTTGGAGTACATTTTAATAAATATATTGATAAAACTCACCTTGTCAGAGAGAATTACACGGTTATCAAAAACGTCAGGCCAAGGTAAGCCAACACCAAACAAATACTTAGTTTGATGTGTTTATAAAATTAATGATGTGAAAAATGAATGGTGAAAAAACGACTGGAACCATTACTGTGTTTGACCGCTAGGTTTTATGGATATAATGACACGTCCACTGTGCCAGAGGGAAAGTGTACAGACACACGCCACAGTTCTAGCTGGGCTACTAAAATGTTGCAGTGTGGGTTTGGTTTTTAAAGCTTGACAATGAATAACCATAAAACAAAACCTGCAACAAAACATCACGCAAAGGAGAAACATGTAGGTCTATTACAGCAACATTTGAGCAGTAGCCTAGGCTGGCTTCTCAACTAGGCCTACAAGATATTTTATGTGCACCATACAGCGAAGCTGCATTCAACCGCACAGGTTACCCATGTAATGCAAAAAAATGTAAAAAACATGTTTTAAGTTTAGGCTAAATGTTACAACAGCCTAGCTTCATTTTTGTTATTTGGAGTTATTAAATACTGATTAAATACTGATTGATTTGGGTCACAGCTTATTATGCACATCTGCAAGCACAGCAGCAAAGGCTGGACAAATATAATTTCTCTCTTTTGTTTTAATATGTAAAAAATGCTATATACAGCATCCTATGTATATAAGTGGACATTATAAGGTACCATCTTTTTTTCTAATAAAACAATGGCCAGTTTGGGTTACAGTTGTATGCATGTTTTTGTTTTAAACAAACATAATAAGCTATGTCTGGCCCTTGCGCTGATTGAGTTTGACACCCGTTATAGGGCATGCAATTTAAATGCATTGACCTTTGCTTACAGTAAAACTAATGTTTTTCATCAAATTGGATGATATTTAGATGAAACCAGTTGATAATAATTATGTATTTAACTAGGCAAGTCAGTTAAGAACAAATTCTTATTTACAATTACGGCCTACCCCGGCCAAACCCTAACCCGGACGACGCTGGGCCAATTGTGCGCGGCCTATGGGACTCCCAATCACGGCCGGTTGTGATACAGACTGGAATTTTGCCATAGTCTGTAGTGACGCCTCTAGCACCGAGATGCAGTGCATTAGACCGCTGCGCCACTCACTATAGAATACTAGGTTGACCCAAGTATGAAAAATGACTGCAGCTGGTAAATTGAGAAAGTTGATCATAAAGTTACTGGTCCCCTCTCCCATGTCAAACGCCTGGATTCAGGAGACAGGCATTACGTCCGGCTTTTCAACGTCACGTAAAAGCCGGAAATGTTATAAACCAATGGTAGCATCATATAATCGTAACTAATATAACTATGGAACGCATTAAAACCGTCATCACATGTGCGCATCATACGGTTTTATTTACAACCCATAAGCTAGCACAAGCCTCCCGAGTGGCGCAGTGGTCTAAGGCACTGCATTGCTGTGACACTAGAGATTCTGGGTTCGAGTCCTAACTGACGCAGCCGGCCGCCGCTCGGCGGCGCACAATTGGCACAGCTTTGTCCGGGTTAGTGGAGGGCTTGGCCGGCAGGGATATCCTTGTCCCATCGCGCACTAGCGACTCCTGTGGCGGACCGGGCGCAGTGCACGCTGACAAGTTCGCCAGGTGTACGGCGTTTCCTCCTCCGGCTGGCTTCCGGGTTAAGTGGGCATCGTGTCAAGAAGAAGCAGCGCGGTTGCTGGCTTCCGGGTTAAGTGGGCATCGTGTCAAGAAGAAGCAGCGCGGTTGTGTTTTGGAGGACGCACGGCTCTCGACCGTCGCCTCTCCCGAGTTGCATCGATGAGACAGGACTGTAACTACCAATTGTATACCACGATTTTTTTTTTTTTTTAAGATAGTTACCAGCATCTTTCTGCTTGAGCTAACGCCTTTTCATTCGCGTTGTGACTTTTAGCTAGCAAGCTAATTTACTTACCAGCATGCCGGAAAAAGCACACTGTGTTTTGACTGGATGCCATAGTGTTAATTTAACGGTACACTATTTTAGAAGAATGAACACATCCGACATTAGTGGCTGTTTTTTCACTTCGGGTGGACAGGCTACACCAAAAATTAGGATTGTGTATGTGGGTGCTGTGCGCATTTCGAGCGAAGTTCCTTTATCAATTGGGGAGAAGATCCGATGGGTCTTGCCAGGAAGCTAACCTTGAAGACGGATGCAGTACCATCATTGACACTTCCCGCCAGGATATGTGAAACAGTGCAAAGTACGATTGACTTAATATTGGTGTCTGATAAATCTAAAATATCGCAGAGTGGAGTAATAGTATATGGAATCAGTGATAATTTAATTACATTTTGCACACGGAGGATTTTTAAAGATATATGTAAGTGTCACAAAACCGTTAGAATCAGAGGACTCAACAAATACTGTGTTGAAATGTTTAGGGAGGAAGTGGGTAAAATTGACTGGTCACCTGTGCTAGATAGTGTAGCGGTAGACAGTGCCTGAGAAGTCTTTAAATGTAGATTCCTTGATGTGGTGAATGTGATGGCTCCCATTAGATGGGTCAGGATAAAGCAGCGATCAAGCCCTTGGTTTAATCATGAGATTCTAAAATATATCCAAGCAAGGAATAAGGCCTTTAAAAAATTAAAGAACTCTCAAGAGCAGCATGATTTTTGTCCTGTATAAACGTCACAGAAATGAAGCACAGAGCAGGATGGATGAAGCTAAGGGGGGTTTCTTTGCTGAGAAAATAATTGAGAACATAAATGACCCTAAAAAGCTTTGGAAATCATTTAAGGAACTAGGCTGTAGTAGTACTACCAAAAACAAACAAAACAGTATTGGACTGAACATCAAGGGGGAGATGTATAAGGGGGAGGTATATGAAAAAGCAGAGGATGCCAATGAATTCAACTATTTTTTTATTTTTATTTTTAATTTTTATTTTTTTACTTCTGTTGCCAGCAAGCTGGTTAGCAAGCTGCTCACCAGTTCTGGTTTGTATGGAAGCAACCAAGTCAAGAAGTATTATGTAGAGTTAAGGGTTCAGCCAAACTCTTTTTTTTTTTGCAACGGTAGCAACAGCCAAAATAGTCAGTATGCTGGCAGAGCTTAAATGCTCCAAAGCCACAGGCCTGGATAGTGTTCCTGCAAGGTTTCTTATAGATTCTGCTGAGCAAATTGGCCCTCGTATTACGCATATCGTTAATCTCTCTCTTGAACAAGGCACCTTTCCCAAGGACATGAAACAAGCTAAAGTTATACCTCTGTGTAAGTCTGACCCTGGGAATTATAGGCCTGTATCTATCCTCTGTGTAACATCAAAGATCCTGGAGAGAATTGTACATGAGGAAATGTATGAATATGTTAACAAACAGGGTCTAATGTATGATTTTCAGTCAGATTTTAGAAAAACATACTTCACTAATTCATGTCTACTTTACTTGAATAATTTCATCAGGAAAGAGATTGATGGAAATCTGTGTGGAATGGTACTGCTTGACCTACAGAAGGCCTTTGATACAGTTAACCACTGTCTCCTAATCTCCAAACTGGAGGCACTGGGGTTAAGCAGTATCCCTCTAGGCTGGGTAAAGTCCTATTTATCAGGAAGGGAGCAAGTAGTAGCGGTTAATGGTTCACTGTCTCAGGCAAAACCAATGAGTTGTGGTGTTCCGCAGGGGAGCGTGCTTGGGCCTCTGCTGTTTTTATTGTATACTAATGATATGAAAGATGCTTGTTCTTGCCGTCTTTTTCTTTATGCGGATGACCCTAAACTTCTGGTGTCTCACAAAAGTAAAACTATGTTGGAGAGCATACATAGCACAGAGCTTACTATCATTAGCAAATGGCTTGGAGATAATAAGCTATCTCTGCACTTAGAGAAAACTGAAGCAATTATTTTTGGATCCAGACCTAAATTGTGTAGTTTGTCTGAAATCAGAGTGGAGTTAGGGGGTGAGGTGCTGACTACTAAAACCTCTGTTAACTACTTGGGATGTATCCTTGATGGAAGCTTGGGAGGTGTGAGCATTGCCAATAAGGTGCTAGGGATGGTTAATGCCAGGACTAAGTTTTTGGCTAGAAAGTCCAAGCTGCTTGATAAGGACTCCATGAAAGTGCTAGCTACTGCCCTCATTCAATGCCATTTTGACTATGCTAGTACTTCCTGGTTTGGGGGCTTATCTAAATGTATGAAGGGGAAGCTCCAGATAGCCCAGAATAAGCTGATCAGGGTAGTATTGAAGGTGAGTCCACGTGCTCACATAGGCAGGAGCTGCTTCCAGGAACTAAACTGGCTGTCTGTTGAGGCTAGGATGTCCCAGATTAGACTAGGTTTGGTTTACAGGAGTATTCATGGTCCTGCGCCCAGATATCTAAGTGATTACTTTCCTCGTGTTAGGGATGCACACAATCGCAGCACCAGATCAGGTTTTGCTGATGTGTGCTTATACAGGTTCAGGAGTAATGCTGGGAAAGGTACTTTGTATACTGGAGCCTCAGAATGGAATGAGTTGCCTCTGCCCATAAAAACAACGCCCTCTCTGGGCAGCTTTAAAAATAAAGTAAAAATATGTTAGATGTCTTCTGTGCCCATATGAATAACCCCTATGATGTAACTGGAATGATGAGATGTTCTACTCTGTTTTTGTTTTATTATTTCACTGCCATACTGTGTTCGATCTTGTCTAGCCATCTTGTCTCAAGAGGACCACAATGGAAATAAGTCCCAGACTTTATTGTGTGTTATCCTCGATTTTATTCATGTGCGTGTATGGCTTTTTCAAGTTTTATGTGTGCTTGTTTTTTTTAAATGGTCGAATTAATAAACTAAACTAAAAAAGTGGATCTTGCAGGCGCTGAACATAATAAGTAAATGCATGAAATGAAATGTATGCATTCACTACTGTTAGTCGCTCTGGATAAGAGCGTCTGCTAAATGACTAAAATGTACATGTAAGTATCAGTTTGATGAGTCTGACACTGGCTGTTTTGACTTCTGAACTCTATATTTTCTGTAACACACCAGATAGTCATGTTTTTTGTTCATCTAAAGGACTGCATGGTCAACCTGACGTCTGCATAGGCCATGCAGTATTTACGTTGATACGGAGTCTGCAGAAGTCAGGGCATTCATAGTTGTTATGCTTCGTGGAGCAGCGCAGAGCTGTTGTCAAGGAAGTGAGTAAGTTTGTACAGGACCTCCCACCCCCACCTATAGTCAACCAATCATGTCAGTGCAGAGCTATAAGGAGCCCTCCGTATTGTTACATTTGGGAGGCGCACAGCGATGCAGTCCAGAGCAAAATTCTGCCTTTGCATGCTTCTGGAGGATCTGCAATTGCGTCACACCCTCCATACAAGGCCTTCCACCACATTTTAGAATCAAGCATAAATTGGCTTTAAGCATCATAGGTCGAACTGCCAGCACACAGCTGACAAGAAGTAATGTCATCCGCAAAAGGAGTTGCGGTGTGTATTGTATTTGTAATTTACCCCTGACAATCATATTCTGCCATTGTGTGGGTTGTTGTCTTATAGTTGATGTAGCTTGTGTCCTTGGGGCTAATCATGATGATTCATTTTGTCTTTCCACTATCATCAAGCTGTAATGATGGACAATTTAGAAAATGTAACATCTACTCTGTCTGCACAGCTTCCCAGGCAACCACCGGCAGCAGAAATGCTGTGATACAAAATCAGCTTTCCCTGGGGGATATGCTGTGAAGCCTGTGAAGACAGACCAAAGGGGGATATGCTGTGAAGACAGACACAACATACTGTAAGTCGTAGTTGTTCATTTCAAATCAATTAAGCATTTCAGGCACACAACTTCTAAATACAAACAATGACAATTTTCACAAAAAAGTGCACAACCAAATATTGCATATTTCAAATTGAGTACTTCAAAAACACCAGAGAACTTTGCGTAGAAGGAGTAGATCACTACATCAACAAATTGATAACATCATAACTCAGAACAGTAAATAAAAGGAAATTATATTGACTACCCATTTAACAAACATTACCATTTTCAAAAATATTACAGGCAATGGGGATGACTGAAGCAAAAGTGGGTGACTGAAGCCTGCTTGATTGAAGCGGGGTACATGGGTCCCCCTCCTCTCCCACTCCCCTCCCCATCAATCTCTGTAGTTGGTTGCATTTCCTAAAGCTTAAGTAATTCACGTGATATATCACATTTTGTTACTTTGTATATATATTTTTTCATTTGGCTGGGAAATTAGTTTGACAAATTGTATGAATCAATGGAGTCCTGCACACTGTAGGCCGGGCCAGGTGCCTATATTAGGCTTACTGCTCTAATATATATTTTTTATGTCAAATGTTTCACTGTTATTTCTCAATATTTTGGCTAAGCTGGCCTATTTTTAAATGATCAAATACATGTCTGACCAGGTCGCAATTGTAAATGAGAACTTGTTCTCAACTTGCCTACCTGGTTAAATAAAGGTGAAATAAAAAATAAATAAATAAATACAATTCTGAACATAGTCATAATGCCAATGCAGAGTCACCAATCATGGGCCATGATGATATGTCCTCATCAGAGCTGTCCAAGCACACGAGAAGACAGTATAACAGACAGAGGGGGGGGGGAACTAAGTAGCTGTAAAGAGCCAAGTTTATTCATCAATCACTCTTTTATTTGTCACGTGTTATAAATGAGAACTTCACTCTTCAACTCTCATCTTATCCCATATCTATATTAAGACTCGATTTGTGGATAAATCCCAAACTTGTCCATGCTTAAAGGCAAATCGATTAATCCAATGTAATATAAGGCAAGTTAAGAAACACCTGTATGAAACATCTGTAGTCCATTTTCATAAAACAAGAGAGTAATGTAAACAGTGATTAAAATGGGTGATCTGAACTTAAAATTGGAAAATGCTCTAGCGTTATGATTAGAAAACATTTTGTAGGAAAACTTCATACTTTTCCATCATGATATAAAACAAGACAATATTTTGTCATTTTGAACATTGTGATAATCTCTGTTTAAACAGTGCATTGCATTTTGTCCTAAAATATGTTCTGGGTCAAATAAGATTATTTATTTTCTGAGGAATGTTAGGTGTGTGGTGGGAAGCTTCACAATAGTTATGTTTTAGAAGATGAAGAGTTTTGACGGCTTGGATGTTTTTTTTGTCTATGGTCCTCTCTGAGCGCTGTAAGCAAGCTGGAATCACAAATAACCATCTTGATCCCAAACATATAAAACAGTTAGCAGATAAAAGTTCACAGCATGCCATGGCCACTCATTATTTGGTGAGGAAGTGGTGGTGTAGTCTATAAAGACTATAGACTCTGTTCTGCAGCAGGGTCTTCTTGGTGGAGTCAGTGTTGTTTGGGCCTGTGGTCAGGTTTGTATTTGAGAAGCAGGCCGAGAGGCAAAGCCAAACAGCACTGTCTGAACAAAATAGAGGCAAACTAGTCCTTGTGCCGTCCACCCCCTTTGTCACTGTGAAGACACACACACACACACACACACACAAGGCAGTTCAGTCTTCAGTGTCAATGACTACAGCATAATGGCCTTTAAGGTATTGGGTAGAGTCCAAATTGGCAAATATAAAGAGAGGTGACGGAAGCCTGTAAGATCTTAAATGTAACTAGACTTGCAGTTATACAGTGCCCCCTTCTGGACAAAACAAAACATGATGAGGGATGGTGCACTAGAAGAATCACAACACTATTGCATTCGGTAAAGTCAACAGTACCTCTATTACTGCATTCCTTTTCATAGGATTTACGGTATTTAGCCTGTACATTTTTTGGGGCAATGTTTATATTACCCCCTTACAAACAGACCCATTTTTACCACATTCGAACCATCGAAATGAAATCAAGACACACCTACCCGATCACAGTCAAGACACCAATGGTGGAAAAGTACCCAATTGCCATACTTGTGTAAAATAAATGATACCTTAATAGAAAATGACTCAAAGTGAAAGTCACCCAGTAAAATACTATTTGAGTAAGTCTAAAAGCTTGATATTAAATATACTTAAGCATCATAAGTAAATGTAATTGCTAAATTAAACAATGCATTCAGAAATTATTCCAGAACCCTTCTCTTTTTCCACATTTTGTTAGGTTACAGCCTTATACTAAAATTGATTAAATAAAACTTTTCCTCATCAATCTAACCACAATACCCCATAATGACAAAGCAAAAACAGCTTTTTAGAAAATGTTAGCAAATTTATTCATTCAAAGTATAAAACATAAGTATTCAGACCATTCAGACTCAACATTGAGCTCAGGTGCAGTCTGTTTCCATTAATCATCCTTGAGATGTTTCTACAACTTGATTTGAGTCCACCTGAGGTAAATTCAATTGATTTGACATGATTTGGAAAGGCACACGCCTGTATTGTGTCGAGGCACAGATCTGGGGAAGGGTACCAAAACATTTCTCTAGCATTGAAGGTCCCCAATAACACAGTGACCTCCATCATTCTTTTCATTATATATATTTTTCCCCCCTTTTCTCCCCATTTTCATGACATCCAATTGCGATCCAATTACAATCTTGTTTCATTGCTGCAACTCCCCAACGGGCTCGGGAGAGGCGAAGGTCGAGTCATGCGTCCTCCGAAACATGACCAGCCAAACCGCTCTTCTTAACACCGCCTGCTTAACCGGGAAGCCAGCCGCACCAATGTGCCGGAGGAAACACTGTTAAACTGATGGCGAAGTCAGCCTGCAGGGACCCAGACTGCCACAAGGAGTCGCTAGAGCGCCACCCCAGCCAAATCCTCCTCTAACCCGGACGACGCTGGGCCAATTTTGCGCCGCCCTATATGACTCCTGGTCACTGCTGGTTGTGACACAGCCTGGGATCGAACCATGGTCTGTGGTGATGCCTCAAGCACTGCGATGCACTGCCTTAGACCTCTGCGCCACTCTGGAGGCCGGCCTCCATCATTCTTAAATGGAAGAAGTTTGGAACCACCAAGAATCGGGGGAGAAAGGCCTTGGTCAGGGAGGTGACCAAGAACCCGATGGTCACTCTGACAGAGCTCAATAGTTCCTCTGTGGAAATGGGAGAACCTTCCAAAGGACAACCATCTCTGCAGCACTCCACCAATAAGGAATTTATGGTAGAGTAGCCAGACAGAAGCCACTCCTAAGTAAGGCACATCACAGCCCGCTTGGAGTTTGCAAAAAGACACCTAAAGGACTCTTAGACCATGAGAAATAAAATTCTCTGGTCTGATGAAACCAAGATTGAACTCTTTCGCCTGAATGCCAAGCATCACGTCTGGAGGAAACCTGGCACCATTCCTACGGTGAAGCATGGTGGTGGCAGCATCATACAGGATTCAAGGGAAAGATGAACAGGGCAAGTACAGAGCGCTCCTTGATGAAAACCTGCTCCAGAGCTCTCCGGACCTCAGATTGGGGAGAAGGTTCACCTTCCAACAGGACAACGACCCAAAGCACACAGCCAAGACAACGCAGGAGTGGCTTCGAGACAAGTCTGAATGTCCTTGAGTGGCCCAACGGTGAAGCATGGTGGTGGCAGCATCATGCTGTGGGGATGTTTTTCAGAGGCAGGGACTGGAAGACTAGTCAGAATTGAGGGAAAGATGAAAGGTGCAAAGTACAGAGATCCTTGATGAAAACCTGCTCCAGAGAGCTCAGGACCTCAGACTGGGGTGAAGGTTCACCTTCCAACAGGACAATGACCCTAAACACACACTGTCAAGACAATGCAGGAGTGGCTTCGGGGCAAGTCTCTGTTTCCATTGATCATTTTTGGAGTGACCTGAAAATAGCTGTTCAGTGACGCTCCCCATCCAAGCTGACAGAGCTTGAGAGGATCTGCAGAAAAGAATGGGAGAAACTCCCCAAATACAGTTGTGCAAAGCTTGTAGTGTCATACCCAAGAAGACTTGAAGCTGTAATCGCTGCCAAAAGTGCTTCAACGAAGTACTGAGTAAAGGGTCTGAATATTTATGTAAATGTAAGTTTTTAAAATTTTGTATACATTTGCAAACATTTCTAAAAACCTGTTTTTGCTTTGTCATTATGGGGTATTGTGTGTAGATTGATGAGGATTCTTTTTTTTTAATCCATTTTTAGAATAAGGCTAATGTTACAAAATGTGAAGTCAATGGGTCTGAATACTTTTCAAAGGCACTGTAGGCCTATATATCAATCTTGAACAGGATGATCTATTTTGGATGCAATTTGAATGGAATTGATGGAGAGAAAAACAGAGTGGTCACTTGTGCACTGATTTAAAGCAACGATATAGTGTTTTGAAACTGCAGCTGTAATAAAATAAAAAAAATCTTTACAATTAAAAAATAAGGTGATCCCCAAAAGCCTGATGTAGATGTGTATATTAGACATGCATTCAATCTCTATAATACTGTAGCATAGGCTATGTTGCAGCAAATGTAGGTCTACCTGTCACAATAAAAAATAAAAAAAAGTTACCATGATGAGATGATAGGTCTACATACTGAGATGGGCTGTCGGTCCCCACCCTGGGCGTTGATGCTTCATCATGCAGTGACCAGAAAGATGGCCGTAAGAGAATCCAGATTTAGACATTGCATATAATTTAACAGTTCAATTTCACATCATGCTGTTCATATAAATAATTTGTTATAATGTACCAGTTTTTCGCAGTTATTTATCCTGGGAAAAGGGAGTGGTTTTGGGTGGTAAATCTTGGTAACCGGGTTCCTGCCATTCAACCCTCTACATTAAAAAAAAGCTATCTGTGACCAACAGATGCAGATCTGTATTCCCAGTCATGTGAAATCCATAATTAGGGCCTAATGATTTTTTTTTTATTGACTGATTTCCGTATGAACTTTAACTCAGTAAAATCTTTGAAATTGTTACATGTTGCATTTATATTTTTGTTCAGTATAGATGTGGAAATTAAAAGATAAAACCTACACTAGATAACCAGGCTACCAACAGCCATATTGCACCCTTATCACCCCACCCGTTCCACAGATTTTTTTTAATGGACTTTGAACAAGATACTGCATTATCTATAGGGCTATCTTTGGCTGATAAATAGGCATAGTAAGAAATGTCAATGGCTACAAGAATATCATTACCTTTCCACTATGCAGCAGAACTTGAGTTACACACTCAACCTGGACTCAGAGCATTTTGTATTATTCTGTACGTAAATCCGAGACCCTCCATTTAGTATGTTACATTTGGTATGGTTACATAAGACAGATGGTTACTTAAGGCAAAAACGAAAGTAGGATGGTTGGTCGGGGTGGATGGGTAAGCATATAATGCAACCCAAAGGTTGCGAGTTCAAATCTCATCACAGACAATTTTAGCTAATTAGCAACTTTAACTACTTACTACTTTTTAGCTACTTTGCATGTTAGCTAAACCTTCCCCTAACCTTTTTAGTTAACCATTCCCCTAACCCTTTTAAACCTAACTCCTAACCTTAACCCCTAGCCTAGCTAACGTTAGCGAGCTAGCTAACATTAGCCATCTAGCTAAAATTCATAACATATAATACATTTTGATAACTTGTAAGGTATTATACATTTTGCAAATTCATAACATATTGTACGTTTGGAAATTCGTACCATATTATACGAATTGTAATATATCATATGAAATGTTAATTTTATGAATTTATTTTACCCTTATTTTACCAGATATGTTGACTGAGAACACACTCATTTACAGCAACAACCTGGGTAATAGTTACAGGGGAGAGGGGGGATGAATGAGCCAATTGGAAGCTGGGGATGATTAGGTGGCCATAATGGTATGAGGACCAGATTATGAATTTAGCCAGGACACCGAGGTTGACACCCCTACTCTTACGATAAGTGCCATAGGATCTTTAGTGACCACAGAGAGTCAGGACACGCGTTTAATGTCCCATCCAAAAGACGGCACCCTACACTGGGCAATGTCCCCAATGACTCCCCTGGGGCATTGGATATACAGTGAATTCAGAAAGTATTCAGACCCCTTGACTTTTTCCACGTTTTGTTAAGTTACAGCCTTATTCTAAAATGTATTAAATTGTTTTTTTCCCTCATCAATCTACGCACAATACCCAATCATGACAAAGCAAATATCACCTTTACATAAGTATTCAGACCCTTTACTCAGTACTTTGTTGGCAGCGATTACAGCCTCCAATCTTCTTGGGTATGACGCTACAAGCTTGGAACACCTGTATTTGGGGAGTTTCTCCCATTCTTCTCTGCAGATCCTCTCAATCTCTGTCAGATTGGATGGGGAGCGTCGCTGCACAGCTATTTTCAGGTCTCTCCAGAGATGTTCGATCGGGTTCAAGACCTGGCTCTGACTGAGCCACTCAAGGACATTCAGAGACTTGTCCTGAAGCCACTCATACATTGTCTTGTCTGTGTGCTTAGGGTCGTTGTCCTGTTGGAAGGTGAACCTTAGGCCCAGTCAGGCCCTGAGCTCTCTGGAGCAGGTTTTCACCAAGGATCTCTCTGTACTCTGCTCCGTTCATCTTTCCCTCAATCCTGACTAATCTCTCATTCCCTGCCGCAGAAAGACATCCCCGCAGCATGATGCTGCCACCACCATGCTTCACCGTAGGAATGGTGCCAGGTTTCCTCCAGACGTGATGCTTGGCATTCAGGCGAAAGAGTTCAATCTTGGTTTCATCAGACCAGAGAATTTTATTTCTCATGGTCTGAGAGTCCTTTAGGTGTCTTTTTGCAAACTCCAAGCGGGCTGTGATGTGCCTTACTTAGGAGTGGCTTCTGTCTGGCTACTCTACCATAAATTCCTTGGAGTGCTGCAGAGATGGTTGTCCTTTGGAAGGTTCTCCCATTTCCACAGAGGAACTATTGAGCTCTGTCAGAGTGACCATCGGGTTCTTAGTCACCTCCCTGACCAAGGCCCTTCTACCCCAATTGCTCCGTTTGGCTGGGCGGCCAGCTCTAGGAAGAGTCTTGATGGTTCCAAATTCTTCCATTTAAGAATGATGGAGACCACTGGCCCTTTCCCAGATCTGTGCCTCGACACAATCCTGTCTCGGAGCTCTATGGACAATTCCATCGACATCATGGCTTGGTTTTTGCTCTAACGTGCAGTGTCAACTATGGGACTTTATATAGACAGGTGTGTGCCTTTCCAAATCATGTCCAATCAATTGAATTTACCACAGGTGGACTCCAATCAAGTTGTAAAAACATCAAGGATGATCAATGGAAACAGGATGCACCGGAGCTCAATTTCGAGTCTCATAGCAAAGGGTCTGAATACTTATGTAAATAAGGTTTATTTTTTTACATTTGCAAACATTTCTAAAAACCAGTTTCTTTGTCATTATGGGGTATTGTGTGTAGATTGATGAGGAATACAATTAATTTAATCCATTTTAGAATAAGGCTGTAACATAACAAAATGTGGAAAAAGTCAAGGGATCTGAATACTTTTCAAATGCACTGTATCTATATTTTTAGACCAGAGTAAAGAGTACATACTGCTGACCCTCCAACACCACTTCCCGCAGCATCTGGTCTCCCATCCAGGGACCAACTCTGCTTAGCTGCAGAGGCAAGCCAGCAGTGGGATACAGGGTGGTAAGCTGCTGCCTAAAATAGAAAATGGGAGATCCACAAATTAATACATCCCATATGAAACGTAACATACCATACTAAATGGAGTGTATCGGATTTAAGTATAGAATAATACGAAATGCTCTGAGACCAGCTCGATACACTCCACACTCGGTAGGCCTAACCAGTTTTCCAGTTGTCCAACCATTTTATGCAAGTAAAGTACATGTCGGTTAAAAAAAATGTCACGCCCGGCATGATGGAAACGGCACATTTGTCGGTAAACTTTCCAAATGTCGACAAAACCAAATACTCTAATCAAGGTGGGATATTTTTGTGTCGGTAAAATCAATTACGCGAGAAATGCCGGTGGTAATGTTATTAGGCCCAAATATTTCTATAATAAACATCATATCGAAGTAAACTTGGAGTCACGCGATGATGTGTTGTGTGGTCCTACGAGTCGGGAAAATATTCAGTTTATTAGGATACATATTAATTTACGATTTTACAATATTCGCATTCCAATTGGATGGAAACCTAGCTAGTGATTGCAATAATAGATACATGATTAGTCGGTAATTACAATGGCATTTATACAATATGAAATGTTTAACTTTTAAAAAAATATTCAAATTAAGGTACATTTGCAGATAATTAATATTTAACTCGCAAGGTTGACCTGGCTAAAAGTTAATTGAAAGCGCAACATCTAGGCTAACTTCAAAAGTTAAATAGCGTGCTACTACACCATGGACTTCACAGGAATTGAATAATAAAAAACAAAAACAAATGTCTGAATAAATAACAGGAAATTGTCTGAGTAAAATAGAGATCCATCCGGAGTCCATTCGTGGTGACACCTTGGCTATGTTTACGATACGGTGGCAGTGGCACAGAGTGAACTTAACAGTTTGCTTTATAAATGCTGTGGTATTTCTTTAAAACCATTCACGTTTTGTGGCACTCACTTACTGTGAAGAGTCCCATCGAAAGCAAAAAAGACTGCTTCTTCTGAAATAATCACGGCCATGGTGGCTTTCAACTGGTCCCTCTGTCAAATCAGTACGTGCGACAATAACAGTGGAAATGCTTGTGTAACGTAGTAGACTGGCCACACACATACCTACTTATTAAGGAAGTTTCATATAAAATTATTCATAAATATTATCCTGCCAACCACTATATGAATACGTTTTTAAAAACCAAATTCAAATTGTACCTTTTGTAATGACCACAGTGTTGCATCTTTTTTGGCATTGTTTTCATGTAAGGAATCTGTGGCAAGATATCAGTAGATTTATAATTGAACACATTTATGAAGATTTTACACTATTATGGAGAGATGTACTGCTTGGATTCTTTACTTATAATAAAATGGTTTCAACTTATTTCTATGTAATTCATTTCATTATTCTTTTGGCCAAAAGTCATATTCACAAATGTACATTTACAAACAAAACACATTTTATTACCTTGCAAAAATAAATTATACTATATTTTAAGACAAATACTCTGCCAACAAAAAAGCTGTTCAAATTATAACTGTGTGTATGCCTCTTTAGGTCCTTGTGTAATGTGATGTACCCCCTAACCCAAATGTCATTTGTATATTCTTTATATATACTTGTGTTCCCCATGTACTTTTTTGTATTGATTTGTCATTCATAAAAAAATAAAAATAATAACAAAAACTTTGTAGACTGCTGTCTGTTTGATGTGCAGTGCTATTTGGGATTCTAAACCCTAACCATAACCCTTTACCTAACCTTAACTTAACCATTTAAAATGTTAGCTTCAATGGGGTATAGCACGGACCCTGTCTGAATAGGGTTAGGCTATTGTGGGGTAAATCATTCTTTCAGTCATATGATATCATCCAAGGAATGATAGGAATTGCTTTGAATGTGTGCATGCATAAAAATAAAAACTTTAACATTTATAATACATAGGCAATATATTTATCTATTTTGCTGATGCTTTGTGTTTTTTTTCTATTCTATTCAAAGTTATAAGATTAAAGTTAAGTCAAAGTGGGAGATTATCCAACGTGTTCATTGACGTAGCCAAGATCTAAACTAATGGTTCTACAGTAAGCCAGTCATGGGACCATTGGCTGTTTACAATCTTGTTAATGTCTCACCATCTGAATGAAAATAATGAAACAATGAGGCCATTTCACCATTAGTCAAATGGCCCATTGGTCAAACTGTTTATCATTACTCATTTACTCTCTGATCATTGCATGGTATGTGTCAGAAGTATTTAAATCCTGACAACAACAAAAACTGTTAATGGACTCAAAGAATAGCCTACCTGAGGCCGTTATGCAACAGAAACTATGTATATGTATGTGCTATGCGTTTAACATCATATGATATATTCTGTTATGTGCAAATGTTATATATAGACTATGTATGTATTGAGGTGGACAATGCTGATTTTGCAAGGGGCTTGAAAGACAAAAAGACATGCATAATGTGTGATAGGATTAGGATAACCCCCAGAATGAATTGCTGTCAGGTACTGTTCATTGGCCTAAAGAATGGAACTCTTGTGAGCCGTCCCAAAACATGGAGACGCTGATCCTCATTGTCCAGATAAGGAATGAAAAGACACTGAATCTCACCGGCCAATATGAAAAGTGAGATAATTGTTGTTTATTGCATCTGATTATTTATTATTATTAATATATAATAGTATTACCGGTAAGAGATAAAATGCCAAAATATATTACAGTATATTGTAATACTATTTACTGAATATTATTGTTTTTTTTAACTACCTGTGTGGGGTGTCCCTACATTTCTTTCAGGGGCAATGAGTGCCATTGAGGTGAAACTGTCCTCTGGCTCAGTCTTTCCCATAGGCTATGAAGAAACCAGCAAGTCTGGACAAGTCAAACTCAGTGATGAGCTTGTTACCTACTATTAGTGGGTACAGCCCCTGACCTTTCACTGTAATGGGCCTATACATCAATGATGGATGAGGCAGCATGTTGATAATGGTCCTATTAATTACCAAACAATTAAACATCCATGTTTTTCTTATTTTGATAGCTTATATCTGTGTTGTATTTGAAAAGAAAACAGCAGTTGCGAGAAGGGTGCCATTCATGAATGGCATTGTGCATTTCACAAAGAAGTCATGTGAGTAAATATTTCTTCGTGCTAATTTTGTAAATGTTTGGTTAATTAAAATGCTCCATTGTGGTTGTTGACATAACCATTAGCAACGGACTTTCAGCGACTCGTAATCATTTTCAAAATGTGCTGTTGAAATCATGTAAATTATTGAAATAATCCAAATTGTTGTCTTGTTTTTATAAGCCCTTCTGTAATTTATGAAGCTTAATAATGGATATACTTGCACATCTATCTATTCCTGTTCACATATTGATTGGTGGTAGTGCAAAAAAAAAAAATGCACTAAACTCATACAAATTCCCTTCTCACTGCACACAAACCACTGGTTGATAAACACATACCAAAACACAAGTTATTGAATTGCTGGAAAAAAACAAATGTTAATGAATGCAAACAAACCATGAATTTGCACTGCAAAAAAACAAAGCATTTATAATAGTTTGTTTACACAATGCCAAACACTAATGTTCATAAGGCACCTTGAAAATGCAGTAAATCAACTACACGTTTGCTACACACAGGTAAGCATTTGTTAGTTATACGGCACCTTGAAACAAAATGTTCAACTCGTCATAAATGTCCGATTTCATTCAGTAATGTATTTTATGTCTGATTCTTGTGTGCCAATGACCTTGCATAAGATGCGGATGATGTCGCTGGAGGTGAATGGGAGAGGACTGTTAGTCCAAAGACCATTCAGATTATCTTAATCAAAGACGACCCCGCCCCAACACAAATTTACACCACCTCAAACTGTCACCAAAAAAAATCACACTACATTGTCAGCACTTTATTTGAGGCGGAGGGTACTACTTGAGTCCAGAGTCTTGTGATCTATATAAAAGGGGGAGTCAATACATTTGGGAGACGGAGCTCTTACAGACACCTACAGATTCTTACAGGTCTTAGTGTCAGCCAAACACCACTATGTGGAAAAGCATCAGCACTGGTAAGGAGAGGTCACTGGGTGGTACAGAATATAGGTTGGATATCAAATCTGTGTTTTTTTTAGCAAGCCAGGTGAATCATAGATGATAATTATTGTCATTTTGGGGGGGGAAATGGAACCAAGTTGCTTAATTTTTATTCTTTAAAGCTGAGCATTTGCTTTTGTGAAACATTTGATTTTTGTGGGTGAAAAATCAAAGGAACTTTACAGATTTTTGTCTTAACACCTTTTTTTCTAAGTGTATCTAGAACCTAAAAGGGTTCTGCGGCTGTCCCGTAGGAAAACCCTTTGAAGAACCCTCCAGGTAGAATGGTTTTGGTTCCACATAGAACCCTTTCTACAGAGGGTTCTACATGGAACCAAAAAGGGTTCTCCTATGGAGACAGCCGAAGAACCCTTTTAGAACTTTTTTTTCTAAGAGTGTATGGGGTTTGTTTGCCACTTGTAATGCTGCAAAGTGATAGAGAGCCACATACTGTACACATTATTGCCTATGCTGGAGACAGCCTCACTACATGATAAGACCCCCGACACACATCTCTGTCCTGCCATGGCTCCTGTCTCCCTACTATACTATCTGACCTGTTTTCTCCTCAGATGACCCTAGACAGGTGGCAGTCACCGGAGCCTTGTCCCGGAGTACCAACCGCAGAAAGAGGACCAGCTTCACCAAAGAGCACGTGGCACTTCTCCGTGTCACATTTGAGACAGACCCTTACCCTGGCATCAGCCTGAGAGAGAGCCTGTCTCAGAAGACAGGCCTACCTGAATCTCGCATCCAGGTAAGCAGCTAAACACACACACACACACACACACACACACACACACACACACACACACAAGGCTGTAGAATAAGGCTGTAACGTAACAAAATGTGGAGCTTCCTGAATGCAAACTTCTTGAATGCAAGCATGTACACACACACACACACAAGTGTAATGGAGGTCGTTTACATTACAGGGGCTCTGTTCAAATGGTAGGTGCATTGGTGCTGCTGATACTAGTATCAGGGTTTCTGTTTATCTTTTAAATCACTAAGATGTTGTAAGCGGTTTTTATCTGTGGTATTGTTTGGTCTGACTGATAGACTGTACTACACTTATAATAAACAGAGCTGTAAACAGCCAGATAAGCCGCAACACTCTCACAATATTCTACAGGTGTATTTGTGGATGGGCTTGGGAAATTATTAACATGGGCACAAAGCAGATAATAATAATAATAATAATAGTCATTGGAGTCAACTAACTGCAACACAGTATCTGTTTGCATCGGATGTACATTCTAACTGCTATGTAATAACACAATTGTCTTGTCATCTCTCTCCAGGTGTGGTTCCAGAACAGGAGGGCTCGGACTATGAAGTATAAGGGAGCTAAGGCCGTGTGGCAGTCCGACTCTGGCTTCCACTCCCCTGGTGGGTTCACCCCTGTCCAGGACACAGTTTCCCAGCACCACACCATGGGGACAGGGGCTACCCAGCCTGGCCTGGCCCCTCTGTCCAGCTCCCCCTGCCTGCCCCCTGCCTACCCCATCCAGTTGAAGGAGGAGTTAGAGGACTTTTTCTATGGACACTGCCCTCCACCCTACACTGGAGTGGAGGAGACTGACCACTACAACTCCCTGTTCGAACTGAAGGAAGCCAGGGTGCTGGGATACAGCGCCAGCCCACCACTGAATAGCCCCAGGCACCAGATGATTCCAGGAGCCTGGCCCCAGTCGGGTGATCAGATGTCCCCAGTGCAGTCCATGTGGAGCCCCTCTCCTCAGGAGGTAAGGAAATGCAGCGCAGGCTCCAGCCAGGCCTTCCTTTACCATAGCTTAGCTGAGCAGCAGCCCTTCTACAGCAACCCCCAGGAAGCCTATGGAGGCTCCATTACCCAGACCCAGGCCCCAGTCACCCCGGATTCCGGATGCTGGGAGGTTGGACAAGGTTCCCAGTTGTATGGCTCCTGGAGCACGGATATGTCTACCCCAGAATACCCAGAGCTCCCTGTCCTGTCCCTGCAGGATATCCTGAGGGAGCTGGATGAAGAGTGCTGGGAGGGAGATGGCCTGAACAGCTACCCCAATGAGGATAATCTGGTTAACTGTTGAAAACTTTTTTTGTGGAAAAACAAGAGGGTTTTACTGTATAGCCTGTGTTGCTGGAATGTGAACTATGGACTACATGTTGACAGAAATGTTCCCAGTTCTCTTTAGGAATTCTACAACAATCATATTCATTCTCCCATGAACTTCATCCCACTTCATTTTATGTTATCTATGCAAATGTGCCGGCAGGGTAGCCTAGTGGTTTGAGCGTTGGGCTAGTAACCGAAAGGTTGCAAGTTCCAATCCCCGAGCTGACAAGGTAAAAATCTGTCTTTCTGCCCCTGAACAAGGCAGTTTAACCCACTGTTCCTAGGCCGTCATTGAAAATAAGAATTTGTTCTTAACTGACTTGCCTAGTTAAATAAAGGTAAAAAAATAAATATATCTATTTATTAATCTTTTGTTCTCTGTACTGAAATTCTAAATACATTTTATTAAAACAGAGTTTACATTTGTTTGTTTTATTCTGAAGAACGTTTTCTGAAGAACTCATTGCGTTACAACAGCTTTGATCAGTGGAGAACTGAGCTGACACCTTTGATTTCAGAGGAAGTAATATAATATATTGTTCATTTATAAAGTATTATGCCATAATGAAGGGTATTTCAAACAGATCAAGATGTTTGTGAGTAAGCCTTGAATTTACATTCCTTTACACTCATTTGCATTCGTCACGCATGTGATCAGTTGTCACTCATGCACAGCGTAAAGAAACACATCCACTAAGATGGTGGTTGTGAGTCACAGATTCATAGCTGGTCATTGTAGGCCTACTGTATCAGTTATAATGTTGTTTCTGACCATAACTCTTAAGTTGTCCATACAAGCTGATTTGTGAAGTGCCACATTGTTCTTATGTCAAGAGTCCCGAGTGGCACAGTGGTCTAAGTCACTGCATCTCAGTGCAAGAGGTGTCACTGCAGTACCTCGTTCGAATCCAGGCTGCATCACATCCTGCCATGATTGGGAGTCCCATACGGCAACGCACAATTGGCCCAGCGTCGTCCGGGTTTGGCCGTCGTTGTAAATAAGAAGTTGTTCTTCACTGACTTGCCTAGTTACATTTTTAAAAAGAGTCACTGGTGGTCAGTGATACTGATCGTACTGTATTTTTACAGCAGTTATGCAATTATGCCACTTGAGGTCATTAGAGAACTGTTCATTTTGAATTTCATGGTTACCTCAACTCATCCAGATGTATTCAGAGATCTACTTTATCTACAGGTCTACTACATTAAGGTCTTGGTACATTTTACAACTAGCAACTTGAGACACAGGGAAAGTATCACTGTATGAGCTCAAGGACATGCTAGATGACCATAAATGACCAAATTGAAATGATATATCATAGGGTACATTTTATAGATTTTAGAAACTTGATTCTGATTAAATATTATGTATTTTCTCTATTTTGTTTTGTATTTATTTTATTTCTTGGAGCATGTATACTTGAAATGCTTTCCTGTCCTGAAATTTTCTCAGGTCGCTTGCTCTCAAAAATTCAACCCTCAAGAGACTTTCTTCCTACTAAAATAAAATATAAATACTTTGGAAAGAATGTATATTAGAAATGATTTTGCTAAAATCACAAACATTTTAGAATATAAATAGGACCGTCTATGCCATCCATGTTTCTGTCGCTCCTGGATATGTCTTAAGATACTGTAAGATTTGTATAGTCACCATTGAAGATCCCTCCGTTCAACCCATGACCTCCCTACACCTCTCGTAACACAGTGGCATCTGCCAGATCAGCTGAGTAGGGACGTGCAAATTTCTGTTGCTAGGACCCAACATTTTCCTGTGGCTGCTAACTCTGTAGTCACACCTAAACCCCACAAGGGAAAATGAGCTGTGAGACACAATCGAAAGAGAGACGCTCTCTCACACAGCAACACCATTCATTCACAGTAACGTCCCTCATTACACAGGTCATGGAGGAACATGAAGGAAAATGTTTGAATGCAAAGGTGAACATAACAAAAGGATTACTCACGTATAGTGATCTTTTGTAGTAGTGTAGGTAATGAGCCTTGATACCTCAGAGACCTAAAGAGGAGACAGAAATGCATGTACGTATGGACACATGCACGCACACATGCACACACACACTGTTTTCCTATCCCCTTACGATCTGCATCAATCAATGGAAGTGAAGATGTGCAAAAAGACAGGAGAGAAATACCAAAACCGTGAGATGAGATCTTATGTAAATAATAACATGTAGTACAGGACCACACTGAGGGTTTGGTGAAATTACAAGCCATATTCTTTAGTGAAGCCTGGGCTCATACTCTGGAACTAATATGCCTGTCTCCCCAAAGCTTGTTACACATTGTAAAACAGACTCTGCGCGTGTGTGTGTGTGTGTGTGTGTGTGTGTGTGTGTGTACATGCTTGCATACAGTGCATTCAGGAAGTATTCAAACCCCTTGACTTTTTCCACATTTTGTTACTTTACAGCCTTATTCTAAAATGTATTCAATTGTTTTATTCCCTCATCAATCTACAAACAATACCCCATAATGACAAAGCGAAAACAAGTTCTCTGAAATGTTTGTAAACTGAAAAATCACATTTACATAAGTATTCAGACCCTTTGCTATGAGACTCGAAATTGAGCTCAGATGCATCCTGTTTCCATTGATCCTCCTTGAGATGTTTCTACAAAAACCAAGCCATGAGATTGAAGGAATTGTCCGTAGAGTTCCGAGACAGGATTATGTCGAGGCACAGATGTCTGCAGCATTGTCTGCAGCAAATGTCTGCAGCATTGAAGGTCCCCAAGAACACAGTGGCCTCCATCATTCTTAAATGGAAGACGTTTGGAACCAACAAAACTGATCAATCGGGGGAGCAATTGGGGTAGAAGGGCCTTGGTCAGGGAGGTGACCAAGAACCCGATGGTCACTCTGACAGAGCTCTAGAGTTCCTCTGTGGAGATGGGAGAACCTTCTAGAAGGCCAACCATCTCTGCAGAACTCCATCAACCAGGCCTTTATGGTAGAGTGGCCCGACGGAAGCCACTCCTCAGTAGAAGGCACATTAGAAGTAGAAGGCCCGCTTGGAGTTTGCCAAAAGTCACCTAAAAACTCTCAGACCATGAGAAACAAGATTCTCTGGTAGGATGAAACCAAGATTAAACTCTTTGGCCGGAATGCCAAGCGTCACGTCTGGAGGAAATCTGGCACCAGCCCTACGGTGAAGCATGGTGAGACAACAACCCTAAGCACACAGCCAAGACAATGCAGGAGTGGCTTCGGGACAAGTCTCTGAATGTCTTTGAGTGGCCCAGCCAGAGCCCGGACTTGAACCCGTTCGAACATCTCTGGAGAGATCTGAAAATTGCTCTGCAGCAACACTCTCCATCAAACCTGACAGAGCTTGAGAGGATCTGCAGAGAAGAATACAGGTGTTCCAAGCTTGTAGCGTCATACACAAGAAGACTCAAGGCTGTAATCGCAGCTTCAACAAAGTACTGAGTAAAGGGTCTGAATACTTCCGTAATATTTGATATTTCAGTTACATTTTTTAAATAAATGTCTGAAACCTGTATTTGCTTTGTCATTATGGGGTATTGTTTGTAGATCGATGAGTGGAAAAAAAACTATTTAATACATTTTAGAATAAGGCTGTAATGTAGCAAAATGCTGAAAAAGTCAAAGGGTCTGAATATTTTTCCAAATGCACTGTATGTTTGTGTGTGTGCAAGTGTGTGTACCTACGTATGCCACCTTCTCCTCCCTCCTGAATCCTCCTCCCCCCCCCCTCCTCCCTCTCTGCGGATGACTTCATCAACCATTTTGAAAAGAAGGTCGACGACATCCGATCCTCGTTTGTTAAGTCAAACGAAACCGCTGGTCCTGCTCAGATTGCCCTACCCTATGCTTTGACCTCTTTCTCCCCTCTCTCTCCAGATGAAATCTTGCGTCTTGTGACGGCCGGCCGCCAAACAACCTGCCCGCTTGACCCTATCCCCTCCTCTCTTCTCCAGACCATTTCCGGAGACCTTCTCCCTTACCTCACCTCGCTCATCAACTCATCCTTGACCGCTGGCTACGTCCCTTCCGTCTTCAAGAGAGCGAGAGTTGCACCCCTTCTCAAAAAACCTACACTCGATCCCTCCGATGTCAACAACTACAGACCAGTATCCCTTCTTTCTTTTCTCTCCAAAACTCTTGAACGTGCAGTCCTTGGCCAGCTCTCCTGCTATCTCTCTCAGAATGACCTTCTCGATCCAAATCAGTCAGGTTTCAAGGCTGGTCATTCAACTGAGACTGCTCTTCTCTGTGTCACGGAGGCTCTCCGCACTGCTAAAGCTAACTCTCTCTCCTCTGCTCTCATCCTTCTAGACCTATCTGCTGCCTTTGATACTGTGAACCATCAGATCCTCCTCTCCACCCTCTCCGAGTTGGGTATCTCCGGCACGGCTCACTCTTGGATTGCGTCCTACATGACAGGTCGCTCCTACCAGGTGGCGTGGCGAGAATCCGTCTCCGCACCACGTGCTCTCACCACTGGTGTCCCCCAGGGCTCAGTTCTAGGCCCTCTCCTATTCTCGCAATACACCAAGTCACTTGGCTCTGTCATATCCTCACATGGTCTCTCCTATCATTGCTACGCCGACGACACACAATTAATCTTCTCCTCTCCCCCTTCTGATAACCAGGTGGCGAATCGCATCTCTGCATGTCTGGCAGACATATCAGTGTGGATGACGGATCACCACCTCAAGCTGAACCTCGGCAAGACGGAGCTGCTCTTCCTCCCGGGGAAGGACTGCCCTTTCCATGATCTCACCATCACGGTGGACAACTCCATTGTGTCCTCCTCCCAGAGTGCTAAGAGCCTCGCCGTGACCCTGGACAACACCCTGTCGTTCTCCGCTAACATTAAGGCGGTGACCCGATCCTGTAGGTTCATGCTATACAACATTCGCAGAGTACGACCCTGCCTTACACAGGAAGCGGCGCAGGTCCTAATCCAGGCACTTGTCATCTCCCGTCTGGATTACTGCAACTCCCTGTTGGCTGGGCTCCCTGCCTGTGCCATTAAACCCCTACAACTCATCCAGAACGCCGCAGTCCGTCTGGTGTTCAAGTTCTCTCACGTCACCCTGCTCCTCCGCACACTCCACTGACTTCCAGTTGAAGCTCGCATCTGCTACAAGACCATGGTGCTTGCCTACGAAGCTGTGAGGGGAAAGGCACCTCCGTACCTTCAGGCTCTGATCAGGCCCTAGACCCAAACAAGGGCACTGTGTTCATCCACCTCTGGTCTGCTGGCCCCCCTACCTCTGCGGAAGCACAGTTCCCGCTCAGCCCAGTCAAAACTGTTCGCTGCTCTGGCACCCCAATGGTGGAACAAGCTCCCTCACGACGCCAGGACAGCGGAGTCAATCACCACCTTCCGTAGACACCTGAAACCCCACCTCTTTAAGGAATACCTGGGATAGGATATAGTAATCCTTCTACCCCCCCCCCCCCCCAAAAAAAAGATATAGATGTACTATTGTAAAGTGGTTGTTCCACTGGATATCATAAGGTGAATGCACCAATTTGTAAGTCGCTCTGGATATGTACGTGTAAATGTACGTGCGTGCTAGCATGTGTGTGTCTGTGGATGCATTTGTGTGCACATGTCACATGAAAAAGGTCTTATCTAGAAATATGAAGAGCAAACCAATCCAATGATAAATCCGCAAAGAAAGTGCCGCAGACTTATCTGTTACCGAAGATACTGAGACACTGGGTTTAGATTTATTATCATGGACTTTACATTTCATTTCAGTTTTCTCAACAAGAGTGGTCAATCGAAACAGTCAAACTTTTGACTGTCAAAGAGGAGCTACTGGGACAGCAGCCCTGTCTTTTATAGATACCTTGACCTTTAAACCTAGTCCGGTTACAAATAGACAGTTGATATTAAAGTCATCCACTGGGAAATAAGGTCAGCAGCTCACTAATGAACTCATGTAGCTTACCAACATCACACTTACACCAGTAGCCTAGTTTAGGCCTACTAGTCATGCTCTGTAAAATGATGCAAGGTTTTATATACAGTACATATACAGCAAGTTAATATATTGTAACGACCCTGGGTCGTTACTATATGCATTATATGTGTATTCATTAGATTACATAAAAACAACGCAGATAGTCTCATTTGGAATTTGACTAAATGCTGTTACTTATCTTCTCTGATTGGTTCATAACACTTACTATGCTACATGTTTTGAACAGCAAGTATGAGGTAATTGTTTGTCACGTGAAAGCTGCGCAACTGGGTGGATTCATTTTGCATGGGCTGGTGCCCCGGGTGGACGGAGTTTACACATTTTAGACCATTCCATTGGTTTAAACAGAATTCTCCACTCACCCGGGGCACCGGGCCATCCAAAACGAAACAGGCCCCTTGTCGACCGTTATGATAGCGCTACACCGGAGGTTGAAAGCTACAGCTTCGCAGCTCAGGGTAGCCACGCCCCTTGATGCTGATTTTGTACAATCTGGCTAGGGACTATCAACAAAGTGGATATGAAGTATAGGGATGTTGTGTGGGAGAATGCATGCATTCGTGCACATGTGGCATATGATATCAAATGGAAATAGGGTAGGAGAGAGAAGTCCAGGACATCATATGTTTTCTGGGACAAACATGTGTAACAATACAGCTGTTCCCACCACTATCAGACAGATGTCTGCGTGTGCGCGCTTGCGTGCAGGTGTGTTTGTTTGCTTGTTCTTCCTCCTTCTTGAAGATCATGGGTCTGGGTGCGCTAATTCAAGGAGACAGCCCACACCTGTCCAAGTGCAACACAAGAGGCAAGTCTTCTCTTCCTGTATACTGTATTTGCACAGCATCCACTCCCTGTGGCGTTTCCATCTGCAAGATCCTCACACTACTCTCTCCACTTCCTCTTCGGGTCATCATGACATTGTCATACTTTTGCTTAGGCTAATGATTTTGGGCAATTATGCCATCATTTGGGATTAATTAGGACTAAAACCTTAGAGACAGTCTCTGGATTTAACACCATTATGCGTAGGGTATAGGCTATGACTAAAATGTTGTGTCTGAAGATGCAAATCAAGTGTAATAACGATGAAACAAAGGCTATTTGGAGACACTTCAACAATATAGCAAAGTAGTTGCCTAAAGCTTAATATCAATAAACTATCCACAATCTATGGATTTTTACCAAAATCCATCGGTATCAGATATATAGCCCCGCCTCTACAACAAGCGAACTCACCTTTTCCATAGTGCCAATGCAAACTAGGCGAGGGACCGAGAGTCAAGGGGCGAACTGGGGAACAGGCTAAACAGCGGGCTTCCAAGCGCGTGTCTCGCAAACACATCAACGATAGGGCGGGGGACTGGGGACTAGGGCGAACCCGTTTCGACTGCTGGGACTTTCTAGACTTTGCTGAACCGGTAAATAGCCACTCTGCACAGTGCCTGTGCTTTTTGTGTATGCAGTGTGGAAATAAAACCCCTTTAAGGCCACATTTGCAAACTGGACGGCAGCAAGGAGGAAGGAGAAATGGAGTTTCCATTGGTCTCGGTGAGTCGCGCATTTGGTCTCCGTCTCTGGTAATGCCAGTGGTGTGGGGATCTCCGTGCAGCTCAGGAAAACAGGGCGTCGGAGGATGGTGGTAATGATAGGATCATCATGGCAAACGGAACTGGTACTCTTATGTTGAAATGCGTTGTGGTTGGAGACGGTGCTGTGGGCAAAACGTGTCTGTTGATGAGCTATGCCAACGACGCCTTTCCAGAGGAGTATGTGCCCACTGTGTTTGACCATTATGCAGGTAAGATGATTTTGGAACATGTCATGATCTTACATGAACATTTAGGCTGTGTGTGTGTGTGTGTGTGTGTGTGTGTGTGTGTGTGAGTGAGTGAGTGAGATCTCGAATTTAATCATTTCCAGTTACCTGATCCTTCCTAATAAAATCTGACACTGGTAATCTAGTTACTGTTGCATGAGTTTAATCTCTATGTCAATTTGTTTGAATAGACCCTACATTCCAATATTCAGGGGAAGGTGAAGTGTGTGTGATTGAATGTAGTGCAACGCTTACCTTTTCTACTCTCTTTGTCTCAGATTGCATGGGAATACATCTGTTTCTATAATCAAAACCACTTGGGATAAGAGCTCTCGCTGTCTCTCTCTCTCTAACCGAGCCCTTTTCATTGCTTTGCAGTGAGTGTCAACGTTGGCGGAAAGCAGTACTTATTGGGACTGTATGACACAGCTGGTCAGGTACAGTGAGTTTATTTTTTTTTTACTCTGGCTGGTTGCCAAGCATGCCACGTCCAAGGACACAACCTCTCCCGATGTGCTCCCCCCCTCTCTCCCGATGTGCTCCCCCCCTCTCCCAATGTGCTCCCCCCCACTGTTAACCAATGGTGCTCTAGACACACCCACAAGCCTGAAAGTCTGATCACTCTAAACTGCAACAGGTAACAGTTTTCTCCACATTGCTCTAGTTTCCAGTCAGTCTGGCGTGTGATAGACCGTGGTTGTAGGCCTAGTTAAGCATTTCAATAGGTCTATTGTGTAGAGAACAGGGGTCCTATGTCCAGTAGGGAGGTCACTGTCTTGTTTATGGGTTGGTTCTTTACAATGTAGCATTCACATCTGCAAGAGTATCACTCAACTCCCACTGTACACAGCAGCACACAGTCAAATGTGCACAGCCATAACATTTTCACTCACCGTCAGCGAGCTCTCACGTAAACACACACTCACTTTCTCCTCTGAGACCTTTTGCTCTGTTTTTCCAAGCTGGGTCTGAAGTTAAGGCATGTCACATGCAGCGACGAGTTGCTAACACTCTTCCCCCCCCCGAACCCGGGGGGGGAAGAGTGTATAAAGTCCAAGTGTATAAAGTCCAAATAGGTCCTGAACTGAAACATTATTCACCTGGTGAAAAGGTGAATAGGTTTTGAGGTTGAGAAATAATACTATAAGGCCCATTTGTTTGTTCATTAATAAAGTATAAGTACATGAATAGTTTAGCTATTGTCTCCACCAAATCCAAATAATTATTCCCACTCGAATCTGTGGCTACCATAACTAATTCTTTGGAGAAACAATATGATCTTAAAACTACATTTCAGTAGTTTTTGTTACTCTTTGGGGTTTGATTGCAATTCCATGTCTGGAGCCTTTTTTTTGTTTTCTGATTCAGACCGTCTGGGAAATTGAGAAGTTTCCCAGATGTCGACTGTGGGCTCAGAGGCCACCGAGAGTAGTTACTTCTCTTCAAACGCAGCCCCTCCACTCCTCCACCTCGGCTGATCTCTTTATGCTTGAGCAAAAGGCCAGCTGGTAATGTTTATAGCTTCAGCATCTGATCAAAGAAGGGAGTGCTAGAGGGAGGGGAAACCGGAAGAGGAATAGAGAGAGACCGAGGGGCTGGCTGAGACAGAGGGGGGAAAAAACAGAGTGAGGGAGGGAGCGAAAAATTGCAAATCTGATCTGGAATCCTGTAATACAGCCCTATAGGAGGCTCGGGCCAGGGGTGTGGAAGAATGCAATGCTAAATACTACACCCCTCTCTGTTGAGGAACCTCATCCAACCCAGCCACCCACCCGCTAATTCACACTCCTGCTACAGTCCCCACCTTCTGCTCTGCATCAGACATGTTTTATTGGCTCCAAAGACCTTTTTAATACTTATGTCCCTGGCAGAGCTGAAGCTCCCAGAATCGTCAGCTGTTTCATAGGGGAAGACGATTAACCATTTGCTCAAAGAGAAGAGAAATGAGCCTCTCATTTTGTGCTGTGTATCACTTATTCCACCACCCGTGTTTTTCATACATCTATACGTAACACGTTCAGTCACATCTCTTAGCTCTTGAACATGTGGGCCAAGAACAGAATGGAATATACTTTATTGATTTGTTCATTCATCCCCTCCCTGGCTGATGCACTAATCATAGAAAGCTAGCATTGCTGCTGTGGATAGGAGGAGGAAGCAGGAAGTGGATGTTAAGTGCTGTTGTACCCATGGCAACACTGGGCTCTCTCTACTCACTCTTCACTCTTTCCCTTTTTTTTGCTGCTCAGTTTCTCATTTGCTCACTCCCTCCTGCACTCGCACTCCTCACACTCAGTTGCACATGCCTCCGTCACTGTTCTGTGATGCCCCCCCACCCACCCCACCCCCCCCTTTTGTTTTGTATAGTGCCTCATTAGGTTTTGTGCCCTCCCTGAGATGTGACCCCTAGACATCCCAGCAGGGGGTAGAATAAAGTGGGCTCTGCTTTGCTGCTGCCACAGGGCCTTGTTCCTCTCCACTCAGCTGAACACCAATGGGAGCACTAGACATGTCATTCACATTTGAACACTACAGCTAGATAGAGGTTGCTGATGGATGTTTTAAACTGTTACACCATTGACCACCATAGGTCTAAAGCTCCATTATTTGGCATGTGATGTAATCACCTTGAATGGGATACCTCCGTCTGAACTATCACTTTAGTCGCCGTGTTGGGAAATGCTCAGACAGTTTTGGGGATGAACCGTGAAGTACTGTAATATGAAATGCAATTACTAGCTGGCAACTAACTATCAGTAAGTTACTGTACAATTCACAGTAACCCTTTTACAGACAGTTTTGAGGATGGGCCATGAAGCGTAGTGCCTGCGCTTGTTATTCTCCTTGTGGCTATGTTGGACAGGCGTCCCTGACACAGCCGCCAGGCACGAGGAGGAGGGACTCGCTGATAACATAGACTGTCATGTCAGTGACACGACACACTCACAGCTGAGATCACATACCCAGCCAAGTAGAAATGTCATAGAAAGCCTCGCCCTGATCGAAATGTAAGAACACGTATGGGGAGAGGGGTTGGAATATGCCCTGCCGTGAGTACCTTTTTATTAGCTTCTTAACCCTTAGCCTACAATTTCTGAACTCCCCTGTGGAAATCTAATTAACATAATAAAAAAATCCCCAGCAAAATCTGTCGGTTTAAACTAGAGATCTGTTTTTTTTTTGCATGGACTGCGTCTAGGGTTGCACATTTTGGGGAATATTCAGAGGTGGGTTATTATGCTAATTAATATTAATACCATTTAAATGTAATATTTTTTGCATTGGATATTTACCATATCATATGGAGACAAACAAACCTTTTACCTTATTTTAAGTAGACATAATTGCAAATGATAACATCCTTCCAATAGAAAAAAAACAACATTTGTTACGAATTGAACTTTAATTAAATGTGTTGACTCTTCACATGGGATGATATCACTGAACAAATGGGAATATTGAATGATCCCCAATGATCCATCGCGTCTCCCAAAAACGTTTTCAACATACATCTGTAAAATGATAATCTAGAAACTAAAGCTTGGGTTGTCTTCCTCTCAGGCTTCCATGTCTTCTCCCTGGACCTCCTCAATGTCCACCTCTTGAACATCAGATTCTGAGGCCTCATCTTCACTGTCACTTTCCAACCTTGTTGAGGATGGCTCGTTGTCAGGCTCAAAAAAACTCAAATTTCCCAGATGGCCACCAATTTTTCAACCCTTATATTGGTCAGCCTGTTGCACGCTTTGGTGTGTGTGTGTTCCCAAACAAGGACCAGTTGCGCTCTGAGGTGGGATTTGGAGGATGATGGAGGGAACAGGGGAAAGAGCCTCAGATCCACAAAGTCCCTTCCACCAGGTGGCTGATGAGATATGTTGGCACGACTGCTATATTGCATCTCCATCCCAAAGCCCTTGCTTGGAAGTGTACTTCGCCAGACTGCCAAGAACCTTGCCCTCATCCAGGCCAAGGTCATGAGACACGGTAGTGATGACACCATAGGCCTTGTTGATCTCTGCACCAGACAGGATGCTCTTGCCAGCATACTTTGGGTCCAACATGTACGCGGGGGCGTGTATGGGCTTCAGACAGAAGTCTTCACGCTTTTTGATGTATTTCAGAACTGCAGTTTCATCTGCTTGGAGCAACAATGAACTGGGCAGGGCAGTACGGATTTCTTCTCTTACATCTGCAAGCAGAGTCTGAACATCAGACAGGATGGCATTGTCTCACTCAATCCGTGCAATGGCTACTGCTATAGGTTTCAGGCTCCTTACCACTCTCTCCCAAAATACGTCATCCAGGTGGATCCTCTTGATAGGGCTGTCCATATCGGCAGACTGTGATAAGGCCATTTCTTGGAGAAACATGATAACACCACCACAATGGGGGTTGCTGGGCAGCTTGAATGTGGTGCTCTTATTCTTCTCACTGTGTTTGGAGAGGTAGATTGCTGCTATGACTTGATGACCCTTCACATACCTAACCATTTCCTTGGCTCTCTTGTAGAGTGTATCCATTGTTGTTAGTGCCATGATGTCCTTGAGGAGCAGATTCAATGCATGAGCAGCACAGCCAATGGGTGTGATGTGAGGGTTGGACTCTTCCACTTTAGACCAAGCAGCCTTCATGTTCGCAGCATTGTCTGTCACCAGTGCAAATACCTTCTGTGGTCTAAGGTCATTGATGACTGCCTTCAGCTCATCTGCAATGTAGAGACCGGTGTGTCTGTTGTCCCTTGTGTCTGTGCTCTTGTAGAATACTGGTTGAGGGGTGGAGATGATGTAGTTAATTATTCCATGCCCACGAACAATCGACCACCCATCAGAGATGATTGCAATACAGTCTGCTTTCTCTATGATTTTCTTGACCTTCACTTGAACTCTGTTGAACTCTGCACCCAGCAAATGACTAGATAAAGCATGTCTGGTTGGAGGGGTGTATGCTGGGCGAAGAACATTCAGAAATCTCTTCCAATACACATTGCCTGTGATCATCAGAGGTGAACCAGTTGCATACACAGCTCGAGCAAGACATTCATCAGCATTTCTCTGACTACGTTCCTCCAGAGTAAAAAAAACCTTGTAATTCCAGGAGGACTGTGAGCTGTTGCTATCAATAAGGTGTCTGATTCACATTTGTCAGAGGTTGCTTGTTGTGAGCACTGAGGGAACTTTATGCACTTGGCCAGATGATTCTGCATCTTTGTTGCATTCTTCACATATGATTTGGCACAGTATTTGCAATTTTACACAGCTTTTCCTTCTACATTAGCTGCAGTGAAATGTCTCCACATATCAGATAGTGCCCTTGGCATTTCCTGTAAAGATTAGAATAAAAATGAGTTAAAAACAAATACAATTCCATGTACAGATAAATAGTTAAGCAGTTAGATTAAACAACTCCTTTGTAAGATAAATGCTTTAAAATGAAACATGTATGGAAACAGGTGAATTGACACTCCTCGGTTAGCAGGCTCAAGCATATCTAAAACCCACATGGTAGCAAAAACTAACTAGCAGAAATTGTTAACAAGTTAGACATTATTTAAACACACTTTGCTCTAGGCTACTATTTACTAGTTAACAAAAATCATGAACAGTATGTCGTATAAAATATATTCACCCCACCCAGTATTGTAATCAAAACTTACCAGAAAGCTCAGACAATGTAGTAGTGTGGGCTCAATAGCATCTCATTAGTGTGCAAGATCTTGAGACTCAACTGTACATGTGATGGAAGAGTGCACTGCACATGTGATGAAAGAATGCACTGTGCATGCAGAGGGTTGCATTTCCATTGAATTGGGGATAGTTTAACCAAAATATGCCACAAGACCTAGAATTACTTCATGTGTATCCCACAAAAAAGGTTCACTGTTATAAGCTAACTTTTTGTGATGAATTTAAGCAAAATTCCCCAATTTCTGGAAAAATTCCATAAATTTACCGGAAAGTGTCCGACCCATTGCAACCCTGACTGCGTCTCAATCCACCGCATCCTTCCGCATATGCGGTGAAAGGTGGCAGAGCTAGAGCTGTGTTTGTCAGATCATGAGACATCCCGAAGAATCAGTCTTCTCAAGAAAATGTCTGTAGCATCCAAACATTTTGGCCTACAAAGTATTATGACCACTCAATTGAAAGACGAGACCCTCACGAACATGATGCTCTCCATTTTTCTCTAGGACACTCACAAGACTCATCTGAAGGTCCCTGGTACCAGTTTAAAAAATCAAATGGAAGTATAAATGGAGATAGTTTAGTACATGATCTTTCTTATGTCTCTCAGATATAGGACAGACTCTTCAAACAAACTTCATTATGATTTCTCTGTTGTTCCATGTAGTGGATCTGTTGTTCAATGCGTTTATATTGGCTAATAGCAATGCCAAATTCAGTGTTTCATCCAACAATTTGTTTACACTTTTTATACCTCATTTTATACCTTTACTCTAAACTGCTGAGTGTATTACTGTGTATTACTGTGTTCTAGTACTGGGATGGGGTTCACCTGCTCCATAAGGGGAACCAAGGAAACACACAAGGTGTTTCTCAATATGCATACTACAGTACTCCACACGGTCATGCTCCAAGTGCATTCTCCGAGGACGTTCTCCTGAGTACGTTCTTGTGAGGACGAGAGTGTGGAGAACGCATAAAACATTACATTTGAGAAGCACTCCTACTACTGTATTACCTCACGCTGCACCTCATTCACTGAACCTTCTTCCAGCCAGGACAATGGCTAGCTAGCGATTTAAACAGCCACATGACCTTAAACTAATGTTATGCAAGGTAGATGTAAATTCTTCGTGGGTAGCTAGCTACCAATTCTTAGTGGTTAGCCAATTAGCCCGTTAGCCCTATTGACTTAATATGGACTGAACCTTCTTCTAGCCAGGACACTGGCAATAGAGACAAAACAGGATTTACACAAAGCAAACGCTTCACTTCATAGCTATCAGCTAGCTATATGTGAATCATAATAATCTAGCTAACCAGACCGTTTAACAGGCAAAAATGACCTAAAACTACCATACTATGTATGGTCAATTCTTCATGGGTACCTAGCTACCACTTCTTCGTTGCTGGCTGGCTAGCTAGCTAACCAACAGTAGCAGTTAGCCAGTTCACTCTATTGCCTTACTAAGGGCTTGCAATCTACACACAGTGGATATTGAGGCAGGTAAACATACCAAAATGTACACCGAATGTAATTAACATTTTCAAGATACAATATTGTAGCCAGGCAACATATGAGATGTGAATGGGCAGCATTTCATTCTGAAGTCGGAGTAATATTTTCTCTTGCTTCAGCTCAAATAATGGAGGGTCTATCATGGTCCACACAGACCAACACAGTTGTGAAGAGGGCACAACAAAGCTTTTCCCCCTCAGGAGTCTGAAACGATTTGGCACTGGCCCTCGGATCCTCAAAGTTCTACAGCTCCACCATTACGAGCAACTTGACTGGCTGCATCATGTCTTGGTATGGCAACTGCTTAGCATCCGACCGCAAGCTGATCCATAGGGTACTGCGTATGACCCAGTACATCACTGGGGCCGAGCTCCCTGCCATCCAGGACCTCTATATCAGGCGTTGTCAGAAAGTCCTTAAATATGGTCAGATTCCAGCTACTCAAGTCATAGACTCTCTGCTACCAAGTCTGGAACCAACAGGACTCTGGACACCTTCTACCCCCCCAAGCCATAAGACTGCTAAACTGTTAGTTAAATACAGTAGTTTACCAAATAGTCTGGGTAGCTATATGCATTGAACCTTTTTTGCACAAACCTTTTTTTGATTCACACACACCGCTGCTACTGTTTTATCTATCCAGTTGCCTAGTCACTTTATTCCTAGTTATATGTACATGTCTACCTCAATTACACCTGCACATTGACTGAATGCACATACAGTGCATTCAGAAAGTATTCAGACCCCTTCCCTTTTTCCACATTTTGCTACGTTACAGCCTTATTCTAAAAATGATTAAATACACGCTTCCTCAATCTACACACAATACCCTGTTATGACAAAGCAAAAACAGGTTGGTAAACACTTCTGCAAATGTATATATAAAAAAAAAAGTATTCACACCCTTTACTATGAGACTCGAAATTGAGCTCAGGTGCATCCTGTATCCATTGATCATCCTTGATGTTTCTACAACTTGATTGTAGTCCACCTGTGGTAAATACAATTGATTGGACATGATTTGGAAAGGCACACACCTGTCTATATAAGGTCCCACAGTTGACAGTGCATGTCAGAGCCATGAGGTAGAAGGAATTGTCCATAGAGATCAGACAGGATTGTGTGAAGGCACAGATCTGGGGAAGGGTACCAAAAACGTTCTGCAGCATTGAAGGTCCCCAAGAACACAGTGGCCTCCATCATTCTGAAATGGAAGAAGTTTAGAACCACCAAGACCCTTCCTAGAGCAGGCTGCCCAGCCAAACTGAGCAATCGGGGGAGAAGGGCCTTGGTCAGGGAGGTGACCAAGAACCCTATGGTCACTCTGACTGAGCTCCAGAGTTCCTCTGTGGAGATGGGAGAACCTTCCAGAAGGACAACCATCTCTGCAGCACTCCAGTAATCCGGCCTTTATGGTAGAGTGGACAGAGGGAAGCCACTCCTCAGTAAGGCACATGACAGCCTGCTTGGTGTTTGCCAAAATGCACTCAGACCATGAGAAGCAAACAAGATTCTCTGGTCTGATGAAACCAAGATTGAACACTTTGGCCTGAATGCCAAGCGTCACGTCTGGAGGAAACCTGGCACCATCCCTACGGTGAAGCACGGTGGTGGCAGCATCATACAGGATTTGAGGGAAAGATGAACGGGGCAAGTACAGAGAGCTCCTTGATGAAAACCTGCTCCAGAGCTCTCCGGACCTCTGATTGGGGCGAAGGTTCACCTTCCAACAGGGCAACAACCCTAAGCACACAGCCAAGACAACGCAGGAGTGGCTTTGGGACAAGTCTCTGAATGTCCTTGAGTGGCCCAACCAGAACCCGGACTTGAACCAGATCGAACATCTCTGGAGAAACCTGAAAATAGCTGTGCAGCGACGCTCCCCATCCAACCTGACAGAGCTTGAAAGGATCTGCAGAGAAGAATGGGAGAAACTCCCTAAATACAGGTGTTCCAAGCTTGTAGCGTCATACCCAAGAAGACTCGAGGCTGTAATCGCTGCCAAAGGTGCTTCAACAAAATACTGAGTAAAGGGTTTGAATACTTCTGTAAATATCAGTTAGTTTTTTTTCAAAATGTGTAAAAAATTCTAAACCTGTTTTTGCTTTGTCATTATGGGGCATTGTGTGTAGATTGGGGGGGGGGTGTAACGTAACAAAATGTGGAAAAAGTCAAGGCGTCTGAATACTTTGAGTTCTCGTTTCTCATTGTGTATTTATTATTACATGTTAATACTTTTCTATTTCTCTTTTTTCTCTCGGGCATTGTTGCGAGGGGCCTCTAAGTAAGCATTTCACTGTTAGTCTACACCTGTTGTTTACGAAGCATGTGACTAATGCAATTTTATTTTGACATGCATTCTCAAACAGTTTGAAATGGACTAGAAAGCAGAATCAGCATATTTTCTGTAAGACATCAGTTACGCTTCATGAAGGCTTTCTATTTCCATCAGTTCTTGAAACCACTGCGCTCACAATAACCTTTTATTTATTTAACTAGGCAAGTCAGTTAAGAACAAATTCTTATTTATAATGATGGCCTACCGGGGAACAGTGTGTTAACTGCCTTGTTCAGGGGCAGAACGACAGATTTTTACCTTGTCAGCTCGGGGATTCGATCCAGCAAACTTTCGGTTACTGGCCCAACGCTCTAACCACTAAGTTACCTGCCGCCCCCAAGTGGTAATAACAGATACTATAGTGGAATCGCAACAAGGTCGTCCAAGACTTCTTAATTATCCAGTGCACAGAATTTAATTCACTTAGATTTTTCTGTTTTTTACCTGAGCAATGTTAAGTTAGTTTGTTGAGCTAATCAGACAGTCATATTAATGATTTTAAGACCTATTGATTTACTTCCTTCAAGCTCGCCACCTTGTCCATCACCATAACTAGTCTTAATGTGTGCACTCTGCATGTATAAACTCGGGTCATTCAGAGTGTGCCGGTGATGTAGAAAGACATCCTCTCAGAATTGGGTATCAGGGAGCAATGGGGGAAATGCTTGATCTCATTTACACAGACCGGACAATGTTGGATTTGTGAATTAGCTATTGGCGCCACACAATAAACTGAGGCCTATCGGAGATGGCAGTTTGTCTGATGCCTTCCGCACTGCTTCCTGTAAAGTACTGCTAATGTGAAATAATGCCCAATAGCCACAGTCAGAGACAGAGAGAAAATATGCTGTCTGATGAAGGTCATCTGTAGAAATCGGCACATCCCTCCATTTCAAAACTAAATTCTAACGGCTGAATGTTTATCACTCCCTTCATATAAAAGTGTTCATTGTTCTCATAAAACAGCCTGGTAGCTTGGCAGTGTGTTGTGTTGTGCATGGTGAAGTCCAGTAGATAAGCACAGAATAAGTTTGCTCTCCTCTCTGCCTCAGTGAGGAGGAGTAAAAAGATCGCTGCATTTGGAGCTCATTTTTCATACGGTTGAATAATTAATGAATATTAATTCTGCGGATGTGGTAGTCTTTTGGTGGATATTATGTAAGGAAGGCTGTTGCTCTCTTTCTCCCCAGTGTCTTTGTTCCCCTCCCCTAACTTCTCTCTCTCTCTCTCTCTCTCTCTCTCTCTCTCTCTCTCTCCTGCGTCTCCTATTACCCACCCTTACATTTTTCCAGGAGGACTATGACCGCTTGAGGCCTTTGTCGTACCCCATGACCGACGTCTTCCTCATCTGCTTTTCCGTGGTCAACCCGGCTAGTTTCCAGAATGTGAGGGAGGAGTGGGTCACTGAGCTGCAGGAGTATGCCCCAAGTGTCCCCTACCTCCTCATAGGCACTCAGGTGAGCCACAGCCACCCATAGCCTGTCTCTATACTTTGTCCCGGCCATTTCACATGCTGAGTTTCCACAGAGTGTACTGTGTTCACCTGGAATGTGCTATCCTCATCCGCTCTACTCATTCTCACGACCTAGTTCACATTGACATGGGAGGAAGATTATAAAACTGAGCTTCCACTTAAATGTACTGTACTCTCTGGTTTATTTAATTCTTAAGACCATTCACGAACATGCATAAAGAAATATAGGTGTATTGTTCTGAATCATTAAAAAGTAGATGGAACTTAATAGTAAGACTGAATTGAACTTCATTTAGTAACTCTCAAATACCTTCCCGAAAGATCAAACCACACTTATGAGTGTTCCTCCGCCAGCAGTTCCCTGGCCACCAGAAATAGAAAATGTCCATATTGGTGGTGGTAGTGAGTTTAGTGGAGTGGGCCTGTGATTTATCGTTCTGTCAGCTGATATTTACTTCTCTTATCAGTCCCACCGTAACTCACATTCTCACACTGCATACTGATGTGGACCCAATCAATTCACAGATGACCAGAGCCACAAATCAAACACTACCACAGATGTGTTAATGAATGTTTGTCTCAATAAAGAGTTTGTTACAGGTATCAGTTGGGCATGTGTGGGGTAAAGTAGGGTCATTTTTCTTCTCCCTTAATCGTATAACAATTCACTTTTACCAGTTGAATGTAGACAAAAATAATACTTTTGTATTACCGTTTTTACGAAATAATTGATTAAAATGTGCAAATGAGGCAATATCTCATTAAAGGTGTTTAAATCACCATTTTATTTCAGCGGGCTCTCTCTTTGAAAGCACTTCTAAGACTATTCACAATGATATTGGGCTGGGTGCTGATAGGGGACACTTTGAGTTGAAGCTTTCATTTTAGGCTAATTACAGAAAAAGAAGTCCTGGATGCTTTGCTAGCAATAGATAAGAAATCCAATTGGATCCTGGTCTGCTTAAGTGTGCAGCGCCCATTGTTGTTGGCTCAATAACCAATATATGTTTTATTTTTATTTAACATTGTTATCAGGAAATATTCCAAAAGTATGGAAATCCGCTCTTGTGCTGCCACTCCATAAGGAAGGAGAAAGTAGAGATCTTAACAATTAAGGCCCCATTTTGAAGGCTTTCGTGTCGAGCTAAGCTTCTTGAATCCTTGGTAAATGTGCAACTTTGCTCTTTTTATTTGAGAAATGTGTTTTGAATGTAAATCAATCAGGGTTTAGGCCTGGGCATAGTGCTATTACAGCAACCACTTTAGTTGTTGATGATCTTGTCAATGTTTTAGACACTGACAAACAAAGCAGCACATTTTCATATTAAAGGCTTTCGATACTGTTGATCATGCTATTTTCTTGAATAAGTTGTCCACGATAGGCCTGAGCTATGACGCCTGTTCTTGGTTTCACGATTATCTTAGTGACAGAACTCTGATTTTTTTTTACACTTGTGCTTAATATGAGCAAAACAAAATACATGTTTTTAAACTCTCGTAAGAATGTTTCAGATGAACTACATGTTCACTCATTAGATGGTTCTCCAATCGAACGTGTCCCGCATATAACTACCTAGGCATTTGGATTGATGTGGATTTGCCGATTTTAAAAAATAAATAAAAAAAAACATTAAAAAAAAAATTAAAAAAAAACATATACCGTAAATTCCGGACTATAAGCCAACTTTTTTCCCACGCTTTGAACCCGGCGGCTTAAACAATGATGCGGCTAATATATGAATTTTTCCCGCTTTCAATTTTTTTTTCTCCAAAAAAACACATTCTGTGATGTGCTCAGTTTTTTTTGCGGCATGAAGCTTTCATTAGACCAATGAAATTGCCGAATGGGTTAAGGTCAAACAACTCTTTGGTTTACTGTTTAGATTAAATCGAGCGCTCTCAAACTTCCCATCATTCTGATTACGGTAGTCATTTTGTCACCCTCATCATGGCAAAGACACAGAGAAATGCATATGATGCAGCTTTCAAGTTGAAGGCGATTGATCTGGCTGTTGGAAAAGGAAATAGAGCTGCTGCACGGGAGCTTGGCCTTAATGAGTCGATGATAAGACGTTGGAAACAGCAGCGTGAGGAATTGACTCAGTGCAAAAAGACAACTAAAGCTTACTGCTAATTTTTACTTTTTTGTTACAAGCCGTGTTTCGTTAAAGCCTGTGTAAAGTTAATTTGTTTCAATGTACTGGTAGGCACTTGCGGCTTAGACATGTGCGGCTTATTTATGTTCAAAATTATTTACAAAAATTAAATTCAGTGGGTGCGGCTTATATTCAGGTGCACTTAATAGTCCAGAAATTACGGTTGATGAGCTGGTTAAGAAGCTAAGATTTAAAGTTGGCTTTTTCTACAGAAACAGATCGTGCCTTTCTCTAAGCAGTAGGAAGCAGATTATTCAGTCAACCTTTTAATATATTCTTGATTGTTTATCAAAGTGCAGCTGCTGCTACTCTTAAAAGTTTGGATGCCATCTACCATAGTGCCCTTTGTTTTGTTACAGGCGACAGTTTTGATACACATCACTGAATCCTGTATCAAAAGGTTGGCTGGACTAAAGGTTGGCTGGATCTAACTCGGCTAACCAAGTATAGACGCCTGAGCTGCCTAACCTGTTCACAGGATTGGTTAACCCTTAAGGTTCGTAGGGTCTCCACTGAGCTAGGTAAATCAGATTTTTAGTTTAAATGTTTTTCAAATTGATAAAATAAGAAACAGATGCCTTATTTACATAAAAATTCAGACCCTTTGCTATGAGACTCGTAATTGAGCTCAGGTGCATCCTGTTTCTATTGATCATCCTTGATGTTTCTACAACTTGATTGGAGTCCACCTGTGGTAAATTCAGATTGGACTTGATTTGGAAAGGCACACACCTGTCTATATAAGGTCCCACAGTTGACAGTGCATGTCCAAAAATAAAGCCATGAAGTCGAAGGAATTGTCCGTAGAGCTCCGAGACAGGATTGTGTCAAGGCACGGATCTGGGGAAGGGTGCCAAAAACTTCCTGCAGCATTGAAGGTCCCCAAGAACACAGTGGCCTCCATTATTCTTAAATGGAAGAAGTTTGGAACCCCAAGACTCTTCCTAGAACTGGCCGCCCGGCCAAACTGAGCAATCGGGGGAGAAGGGCCTTGGTCAGGGAGATGACCAAACACTCGATGGTCACTCTGACAGAGCTCCAGAGTTCCTCTGTGGAGATTGGAGAAGCTTTCAGAAGTACAACCATCTCTGCAGCACTCCACCAATAAGGAATTTATGGTAGAGTGGCCAGACGGAAGCCACTCCTCAGTAAAAGGCACATGACAGCCCACTTGGAGATTGCCAAAAAGCACTCTTTCTACAGTGAAGAGGCAACTCCGGGATGCTGGCTTTCTAGGCAGAGTTGCAAAGAGAGCCATATCTCAGACTGGCCAATAAAAAGATTAAGATGGGCAAAAGAACACTGGACAGAGGGAACTCTGCCTTGAAGGCCAGCATCCTGGAGTCGCCACTACACTGTTGACGTTGAGACTGGTGTTTTGCGGTTACTATTTAATGAAGCTGCCAGTTGAGGACTTGTGAGGTGTCTGTTTCTCAAACGAGTCACTAATGTACTTGTCCTCTTGCTCAGTTGTGCACCGGGGCCTCCCACTCTTTCTATTCTGGTTAGAGCCAGTTTGCGATGTTCTGTGAAGGGAGTAGTACACAACGTTGTATGAGATCTTAAGTTTCTTGGCAATTTCTCGCATGGAAATAGCCTTCATTTCTCAGAACAAGAATAGACTGACGGGTTTCAGAAGAAAGTTCTTTGTTTCTGGCCATTTTGAGCCTGTAATCAAACCCACAAATGCTGATGCTCCAGATACTCAACTAGTCTAAAGAAGGCCAGTTGTATTGCTTCTTTAAATCAGGACAACAGTTTTCAGCTGTGTTAACATAATTGCAAAAGGGTTTTCTAATGATCAATTAGCCTTTTAAAATAATACTTGGATTAGCTAACAATGTGCCTTTGGGACACCGGAGTGATGGTTGCTGATAATGGGTCTCTGTACGCCTATGTAGATATACCATTAAAAATCAGCTGTTTCCAGCTACGATAGTCATTTACAACATTAACAATGTCTACATTGTATTTCTGACCAATTTTGATATTTTAAAATGGGCAAAAAAATTGTTTTTCTTTCCCAAGCAAGGAAATTTCTAAGTGACCAAAAACTTTTGAACGGTAGTATATTATTTTCAACATATAAAAAAAATTCTCTCTTGGCAAGTCTGGAGAATATATCTAAAGATAACCACACAAGTTGCTGAATGCAGATGCTTCTGAGGCTGAGAAATTAGTTGGCGTGTCGGAAAAGTTAGACTTTCGGTAAATGGGAGTTCAGGACAAGTACACTGAATTCAGACTACCAAACACCATCTCTTGAAAGTAAATTACCAAATATAGTCCAGTTTGTAACATTCTCTATGAAATGGGCTTTTAAAATTCTGTAATTTAATATAGTGAGCTTTGAAATTGTTGATGTATGTCCATTTTAAAGTGGTTAAAATGTAGTGGGCAGTGGTATGACAAACTAAAGAAATACACATTTAAAAACTTGATAAATGTATATGTTTACTTTTTAAAATACTTATATTAATGGACCAAAATGCCAACAAATCAAAAAAATGTAAAAGACCACAGGCCTGTGGTGCCTGGCCTCATATTGGGTGTTGGTAAGAGAGGAACAGCGTGACTGAGCGTGCATTTTGTGTGTGTTCTGCACTCAATAGAAAATAAAGGGGCGAATGCCTCATGGTTGAATTCAATCACAAAAACAAATGAAGGAATAATATAATAGAGGAGCAGCAGGTAGCCTAGTGGTTAGAGCGTTGGACTAGTAACCGAAAGGTTGCAAGATCGAATCCCCGAGTTGACAAGGTAAAAATCTGTCATTCTGCCCCTGAACAAGGCAGTTAAACCACTGTTCCTAGGCTGTCATTGAAAATAAGAATTTGTTCTTAACTGACTTGCCTAGTTAAATAAAGATAAAATGAAAACAAGGTTTGGATTGTGTTTGGAAATAGTGCAAAGGACTAATATGGCACATTTCTCAAGATGAACATTGTCTGTTTGAATACTACAGTGAAACTCCATAGAAGAATCGTGAAACAGAGGGAGAGCACCTCTGGTAATTGAAGTCAAATGTGGGGTGCTCTTTGAAAATGGGGAAGAAGATTCATTTGGTCTCCCATCAAGTCCAGCTCTGCTTAGGTTTGATATTTGCCACTGACTGTTACCAATCATGAGAGGGATTTGAGAAATCTCCACTTACTAGATTCATTGTTGCTATCAAATTCATTCCAATGGGTAGGTTTAAATTCAACTGAAAATAGACAAGCTTTGGTTAATTTCAAATGGAATATAAAAGTTAATAAAAATCCAATCAAACAGCATTTTAAGTTTGTTCTGATTTATTTATTAAATTTTGTACATGCATTTTTGGTTGAAATATAGATGTGAATTCAGCACATCAATTATTCATTTGTAGACAAACTGGAATTAAAGCCAGACTCAGTGGCACAAATGGAACTATCTAAGCAGTAAATGCATCTCCATTAAATGTTTGCTTGTGTTGTTATCCAAACAAAATGTAACATTTTTGTAATCCAGTAAATAGCCTTCAATTTAAGGCTATTTAACAAACTAATGTAACAGTATTTTTTTTTTTTTTACTTTTTAAATGAGTAAAACACTATGGACACATTGAGGTTACTGCAACAAAGATATTCTTATGTAATCATAGAAATCGTGCATGTTCAAGATAGCAGGCAAAAGTAGCAGGTCTGTGGAGATGTTCACAATTGCGATCTAATAATCTGTGCAGAGTCTCGAATGGCATTGATCAGTTGCTTGACGTACTTGAATGAACTCAATTGCAGTCGAGGTCATTTGTTGTGCTAGATGGAGCACAGTGATAACGTTGTATAAATACACTAAATATCTGACATTGTATTCCCTTTTGAACTTTTGGTTTTTAAATGGTTGAAAGGGCAGCAATAACAATTTATGTGAGAATTTAACCAAAAATCTGACATTGAGAATTTGGTTGTGGTTTTTTGATGGTTGAAAGGATGGTCATAACACATTTGTTAAATTCCCAAACTTTTGGCTGTCTTTTTGAGTGGGTGAAAATAGTTTGTAAGCTCATTGATCAACGTATTAACTAAATATTACCGAATTATTCGCGTTGAAATGATGTGGTGTGCCCAGTGGGTAGTTGAATGAACAAGTTGTTCACTCAAGTGAAGAAGTTGCTTAAGAAGCAACCTATCTGCTGCCTTTCTGATTGGCTGTGCTGATTTGGAAACCTTGTCTCTCCCTGTTTCAGATTGACCTGCGTGATGACCCCAAGACCATTGCCAAGCTGAACGACATGAAGGAAAAACCCATCACCACAGAGCAGGGCCAGAAGCTAGCCAAGGAGGTATGTACCACTGTGGGGCCAGGAGGGAGGTTACAGAATTAATTTTTATTGTGTAGGAGAGACAAGTGGTCTACCTTACTTTCCACAGATGGTCTGTCCCTCGTCAAACCAATTCTGTATTA